>NC_084731.1:88879623-89027123 GCF_033978785.1 Entelurus aequoreus | reverse complement strand
ATTTCCAGTATGAATTTTACACGCAGAAGTCAAAGTTTGTCTATTTCGTTTCATTAGTTTTGTCTGTACTGTCCATGATGGAAACATCATTTTAAGCACATTTTATTTTAGTTTGAATTTAAAAAATCTGTGCAGACATCCATCCATCCATCCATTTTCTACCGCTTGTCCCTTTCGGGGTCGCGGGGGGGTGCTGGAGCCTATCTCAGCTGCATTCGGGCGGAAGGCGGGGTACACCCTGGACAAGTCGCAACCTCATCACAGGGCCAACACAGATAGACACACTGTAAAAAAAAATTCTGTAAAAAAACGGTCATCTACTGGCAACTACGGCTGCCAAACGAAAACCATAAAATTAAAGTAAAACATTGTAAACCAAATAATGATCAAAAACATATTTACAGAAATTTTCATGAAACGTTTTTCGTAAAAATATCGTAATTTTACAGATTTTTACTAAATTAAGATCAACCTTCTTTAATAAAGTGACGATGCAAACAGTTCTGCAGAAAAATTCCTTTATTCTACAGAGTTTTTCCAAATTATTACGATCAAACACCTTTAATGAAGTGACATTGCTGGCAGTTCCACAGAAAAATACCATTATTTTACAGATTTTTTCTGAATTGTTAAGATCACCCACCTTTAATAAAGTGACGATGCAAACAGTTCTGTAGAAAAATACCTTAGTTAGATTGTTAGTATAAACATAGACCTTTATATAACAAGCTACATATTTAATGAAAGATAATTACTGTAAGTTTACATGAATTTGAAAGTAATATAAGAAAACAGAAAATGCTTTGTATCATTAATTTGGTATTTTTCTGTAAAAAAAATATAAATATACATAGTTTGTCATTACTGGCATATTACTTAAAATAACAGGCGGATTGTTTATTTACAGATAATGTCTTCAATTCTACAGTTTTATAAACTATTTTAAAAAAATTGAAAAATTACAGTAGAAATTTAGAGTAAATTAACCATAAAAATAGGATTTTTTTTTTACAGTGCAGACAACATTCACACTCATACTGGGGAAAAAAATATCTACAATTGTCCCTCGCCACACCACTTCGAAGTTAGCAGCATCACTATAATGTATTTATTTATTTTTAAGCATATTTTATGTATTTCTGGCCTAAATCAGGTGTGTCAAACTGGTTTTCATTGAGGGCCACTTGTAACCGGCAATATTTATTTCAATAAAGATTGATGATTATTGTCTCATATTATTACACAATTGCATATGCATTTGAATATTATAAATAACTTGCCTTGCAGACGAGCAGATGTTTATTGTAAATATTTTTGATAACCAAAAAAATGCCTGGAATATCTTGTTGCTCATGCAGATAACAGATATCGGAGTTGAGAAGGTACGTTATTAATTGCAGTGCATTTCATTTCTCTCATAATGGAAATAATGAATACATTTAGCTGAAAAACTTTATTGATGCACATTTCCAAGCTTTTTAAAATAATGTGGCGGGCCAGATCTGGCCCCCGGTTTGACACCTGTGGCCTAAATTAAGCGTTTTCAAGCATAAAAACTAAAGATGTCCGATAATATCGGCCGATAAATGCTTTAAAATGTAATATCGGAAATTATCGGTATCGGTTTCAACCTCCCGATATTCCCGGGAGACTCACGAATTTCAGTGCCCCTCCCGAAAATCTCCCGGGGCAACCATTCTCCCGAATTTCACCCGGACAACATTATTGGGGGCGTGCCTAAAAGGCACTGCCTTTAGCGTCCTCTACAACCTATCGTCACGTCCGCTTTTCCTCCATACAAACAGCGTGCTGGCCCAGTCACATAATATATGCAGCTTCTACACACATAGAAGTGAATGCAAGCATACTTGGTCAACAGCCATACAGGTCACACTGAGGGTGGCCGTATAAACAACTTTAACACTGTTACAAATATGCGCCACACTGTGAACCCACACCAAACAAGAATGACAAACACTTTTTGGGAGAACATCCGCACCGTAGCACAACATAAACACAACAGAACAAATACCCAGAACCCCTTGCAGCACTAACTCTTCCGGGACACTACAATATACACCCCCCCGCTAGCACCGAACCACGCCCACCTCATCTCCCGAATTCGGAGGTCTCAAGGTTGGCAAGTATGCTCTGGTATACTCTGGACAGAAGTTGTGTGCCTTCATTGTTTTTGTCGCTGTTGTTTTGAGGCATGTTTAAAAAAAAAAAAAAAGCACTTTGTGAAAGTCAAAGTATAGTATTCCCCATAGTTGTAGTGGGTATCAGGATTATCTCAGGGAGAGCATGTCCCAAATTCCAAGCTGCTGTTTTGAGGCATGTTAAAAAAAAATAATGCACTTTGTGACTTCAATAATAAAAATATGGCAGTGCCATGTTAGCACTTTTTTTCCATAACTGGAGTTGAAGTTGTTTTCTTATTTTGGAAAACCTTGTTTTTGATTGATTGATTGATTTAAACTTCTATTAGTAGATTGCACAGTACAGTACATATTCCGTACAATTGACCACTAAATGGTAACACCCGAATGAGTTTTTCAATTTGTTTAAGTCGGGGTCCACGTTCATCAATTCATGGTAAAGTTACATTGTTTAATGCATCTAGCGGGGCATCACAACAAAATTAGGCATAATAATGTGTTAATTCCACGACTGTACATATCGGAATCGGTAATTAAGAGTTGGACAATATCGGATATCGGTAAAAAAGCCATTATCAGACATCTCTAATAAAAACTGCTACATGAACTAAAAATTGTTACGATCTGTTATGCCAGGTCATTCTTTGTTTAGTTTTGGGGTGTTTTTCCCGGGTTTTTGGTTCACTTCCTGCTCTTATTTTGTTTCAACGTGCTGTTTTGTTTGTGTTGTCCCTGCAGCAGCTTCACCCCTGCTGCTTGGTGATTATGTGTTGCACCCGGGCACTATTTAAGAGAGTCTCGCTTGTATGTGAGTGTGGGATCATTGTTGGAGTTGTGTGCACGATCAGTAGTATTTGTGATTCTACTTTTGTATTTTCTTTTTGTTGTGAGCTCTCTGTTAAGCTTACCATTTTCATGCACAGTTTCCCCCATGCTAAGCCTTCTGGGTAATAACGAAGCATGCAGTATAAACATTTAGCAACACACCGAAGATATTTTATGAAATAAAATGCTAAAAACAGATATATATATTTAAAGACAAAACTTTATCAGCTCTTTGTTACAGGTGACTATGTATATTATTATTCTTAGTTCTTAGTTATTAGTTAGAATATTTTTCCGCTTTTTGTCATTACATTACATTCAGGTAATTTATTTATTTTTTCTTACATTTTTCTGTTACTTTCCCTTGTAACAATAAAAGTATAATAATAATTATAATATAACTATTGCATAACTGTGCCAGAAATTCTGCCTGTAAAAAAAATATTAATGTTTAGTTACACATTTAACAGTGTTGATTATTGTTGCTATAATTTCTCAAATTAGTTAATTCATAAGTTTGTTTTAGTTTTTTTTTATTGAACGAGCTAACTTGGTTCATTTTTATTTTATAATGTTTTTTTATTTTGAGAGCTTATTATATTTTAGATCAGGGTTGTCTGAACCTTTTCCACTGAGGGCCGCATACTGAAAATTATGCTCGGGCCATTTTTATATTTTTTCATTTAAAAAAAAATGCTAAAAACAGCTATGTGTTATAAGTAACAATGTCAGGTTCTAACACTGATGACATCTATTAAACAGGACAAGAAGCAAAGAATCAAACAGAGACAGACTCAAATTTGGCTCAGTTTGAGGAGAAACGTCTGGTCTGTACTCTTGAACAGTCTCAAGCACGCTCTGGCGAAAAAATGTACGTCTCCTCCTTTATTTGGACTTTCTCTGACCACATGGCAACAGCTGCTTCTAAGGGACGAGGGTCGTAAACAGTTCACAGAAAAGGTCGTAAAACAGTTCAAAGAAGCGGTGCCTGGAGGGGAGTCTGGTCCTGCTTCCTCTTCGCTTTTGTAGTTCTTGGGTCAGACAACATCTTTCTGTTGATTACAACACATGAAAGAAACCGAACACCTTCATGTTGCTTCCCCCCTACACAGTGGAGTTTTACAAGCCTTCTTCTTGGGAGGTTCAAAGACATGTTTTTGCTTCTCGCTGGGAACTCATTGAAACACAAAGTTTTTGTGATAACTTAGATAAAATTATTCTAACAGACAAAGTATATTATTATTACTAGTTTGAAAATGTCAGCTGATTTTATGCTTTTTTTCCCTTACATTTTCACTGTTATTGTTTTCTTTTTTCCGACAATAGGCTGCGGGCCGCATGGTTAATAGTCAACTGTGGGATTGTTTTCGTGTCATACTCCTTATATCGCACTAATCTGCCTCTTGAATTATTGTTTATGACAATGGAGCGTGCAGATATACAAGCCACACCCACTATATTTTTGAATATTTTCTTCTCCAATACATAAGCCGCAGATATAAATGCTGTGAAATGATTTAATTACACATAAATAGTTTGTATCTGTTTATTTAGAATAACTTAGTTTCTAAACGGTGTCTGTAACAAGGCAGTAAAACGGCTGATCAAACAAAACAGAAGTCATCGTCATGGACCCACTAGCTGCGGAAGCTAGCTCTCCAATCAGCTAAACAGACTCCATAACTCCACGGTGACGTCTTGGTGAATTTACTGTGTGTTTTGTGAAATTTAAACCATACAAAAAGAAATGATAAGTTAATAACACAGACACTTGTACACATGTTAGCATATTAACTAATGCTAGTGACGCTAGCGACATTACATTACAGTAGCACATAAAAAAATGCATGAAAACACTCCTCCACACCTCAGACATGGGACGGTTTAGTAAGTAAGAATAGTTTCGGTTCTACTGGAAAAGTCACAAACGTTGCTTGGATTGATGAATGAAGAATCCATACGAGTAGAAACGCTATGGAAGGCTCGAAGACAAAACGACAATTGTACTGCCGGTTCATAGCTCAGTCTGAACAGGATGCAGTGAGCGAACTCGTCCAAAAGATGGCGCCATAGCTAGGGATGATGTTTGATAAGAAATTATCGAGTTCGAGCCCATTATCGAATCCTCTTATCGAACCGATTCCTTATCGAATCCAGATAGGTTGTTGTATATGGAAAAAAACACAATATTTGGTTTAACAAAAGCTCACTTTTATTTTATAAGAAAAAAATAAAATAAATAAATAAATATTGACTGTTGTTACCCCCCTAAAAAAAATATATATTGACTGTTGTTACCCCCCTAAAAAAAAAAAAAAATATTGACTGTTGTTACCCAAAGTATATTAAGTGGGATTTTTCAGAAAAACAAATATATACAGTAACGCAAAAACAACCTGTCTCTGTGATCACTATAGGTGTATAAATAATAATATAGTGTTAAATAAAATCGGTCCCTTGGGCACAAAACTGAAAATAATACAGCTCTCCAAAAAGTGCACTTCTGCTGCTATTGGAACATACTAACTAAACACACTATGACACTATAAGAACACCACAGTCATCAATCAACAATTCTTCTTCCAAAAAATTTGCATGTCTGCTTTTTCAGGATCAAGTCTGACCCGCTCTTCGCTAATCGTGTCGCCAACGGTGGAAAAAACATGTTCACTTGGCGTGGAACTAGCTTGGACACGCAGATAGGTTTGACGACATCCTCCTCCAGTCTGTATCTAAACCTTCTGGGGTCCATCAGTGTGGCCTCCTCCAGGAATGACTGCACGTCCTTCTCCTGGAGGGAAAATGAGGGACAGACACAGCATAGAATTAGAGGGGAAATTAGCTGAATGGGAAGACTAGGGTGTCTGTTATTAAGTCTTTAGCATTAGTATGTGGAATTAAATGATGGAAGGAATGGATTAAGTAATGAAGTTAAACCTTGTACTGATATGATCCACTTTAAGAGGTTGTTCAAATTAATAGTGCTTACAAAGTACAAAGAAGAGTTATGAGAAATACTTTCAACCTTATTGAAAATAAGATATTCTTCATCTCAGTATATTAATAATGACTGAATTAATTAATTACATATTACAAAACTGTTGTATATACTAATTCACAGATGTTATTTTATCATAAAAAGGTCAGTAAATGATGAATATATTTGTAAACGCTTTGAAGTGGGAAAGGGGTAGGATTAAATAAGTTTTACTTCTTCCTACTCCTTTTCGGACATGATGTAAAGTGAAAGGATATGAAACTGTGATGTGTTATGCTGTAAGTGTGTTCATGTACGAAATAAACTAAAGAAAGAAAGAAAGCAATAGTTTATTAGACAGACCTGCAAACTCTGGAGTGGTGTAGGCTACAAGATAACGTTAACGTTATCAGACACATACAAAAAGGCTAACGTTAATGTTACCGTTAGCCACTGACTATGCTTAGGTAACGTTAGTCTAGCTAATATTACTGCAGTCCTGGTTGACATAAGAGGTAACCTTATTTTAGCCTAAAGGCTACAATTGAGCAAATATGGAAATTAACCGGCAACAGTTAACGTTAGTTACTCACCGCCACTATCACTGGAACTGGGGCTGCAGGTTAAAGCAGAGGAAGAGGGGCGTGCTTCGTCATCTCTGTCGCTGCTTCTCCACGTGTCGAAGACACAACACGGTTCTCGAACGTTCAGGTTAAGTACGGCCTGAACATGTTTCAACATGCTTGTTGTACTTCCCCCCCTTACACGGGAGCGAAGCCTGGCAATAATTGCATATTGCCGTTTCCTCGTCGCATTTTTTTGGTAAAATGAAGCCATGCCTTGAGGCGTTTTTTCCGGTCCATTATTTTTGCTGCTTTCTGTATCTGCCGCCTAATGACTGAGCTACGTCATTTCCTGTGATGTTCCACAGGGCATTTCCTGTGGGACGGGATTCGTTCCCAGGGATTCGAATAAAGAACCAACTCTTTTTCTTTACTATAGTGGCCTCGATAACGGGAACCGGTTCTCAAAAAGGGATTTGAGTCCATGGAATCGTTTTTTTTCTTATCGAACAACCGGGAGAACCGGTTTTGAACATCATCCCTAGTCATAGCACAAACAACACCTATTCAGTGTGTTTGCTTGTTCTTATAAAATTATATTTACATTATGTCCGTCAAAAAAAAATTCCATTAATTAGCCGCACCGTTCTACGCGTCGTAGATTTCAAAGGCTAGGAAAAAAGTAGCGGCTTTTAGTCCGGAATTGACGTACTGGCTCTAATTAGCCTCGTTAAAAGCCCACAAATGCAAATGCCCAATTAACAGCTGGCTTCTGCGCCGGGGATTCTCGTTAAAGCCAAATCTGTCCTCCAGCAGGCGAGCAAACGAAGGAGGAAAGTAGCGCAAACTGTTTCGTGGGTGAGCCGGTGGAGAAAGAGGAATTCGTCCTTTTGATAACATTCTCAGACGTCCTGCCGCTCCAGCAAATGTCATGAAATGTCAGCTGTCTGTTGTTGACGTGACGGCACACACGTATTGCCAGTCGCACCTTAAAATGTTGGCCTTAAAAGGTCCCGGAGGACAATAGCAGGCCTGCTCAAAATGTTAATCCAGCACTCAGCCAATCAAAAGACAGAGAGTCGTCTAATGTCGCTATGAATGAATGAATCATTTCAGAACATGTAGCCTATTTTTCAAAATGTCCACTACGGCCCCACACAACACTTCTGTGTGCACTTTTCCTTTTGGAAGAAACTCTGGAGTAGTGGGTCTTTGTGAGCGTTGCAATATCAGTCTGCCAATCCTATTGACAGGAAAATAGACACAAAGTGATGTGATGTAAATGCAGCGTGTGTGCAACAAGAGATCACTGATGACGTCATCGGGGTTAACGCAAACCACCAAGCAAGGCACTCTTATATAGTCGCCAAAGAAGGTTTAAAAAAAAAAAAAAAAGTTTTGTAATTTTGTAAATCAGGGCAAATATAGAGCTACTGCTCCCCCTGCTGGTCAATTATGACAACGCAGGGCTGAGGCTTCATGGACGGTCAAATGGGGTAAAAATAAAGAGAGAAATTCTTCAATAATTACTGAAATGTGTCGTAAAATATGTTAAATATTTATTTAACGTAGTTCATTTAATGAAAATGTATATTTAAGTATGCATTTAATAAATTATTTCAATATTTGATTAGTTATTTAATTAGTGGTTTATTGTAATTTAAATATTTTCAAACCTGCGTGTCAGCACTTTATAAATGTATTTATAATATTTAAATATTTAATTTATTATGTAATCATGTAGTTAATTATTGATTTAACTATTCCATTTATTACACGATCTAAATAATTGACCCCGAAAGGGATAAGCAATAGAAAATGGATGGAATTAATTGATTTATTTTATGAATGTATTTATATTTCAATATTCTATTGATTATGTCATCATGTAGTTAATTATTAATTTAATTATTCCAGTTATTACACGATTTAAATATTTATTAGATTTTTTTATTTTACAAGCGGTAGGAAATGGATGGATGGATGAATGTATTTATTATTATATAATCCATTATTAACATTATTTCATGATTTGATTGTTTCAAAATTTAAATGATTGGTTTTATCATTTCATGAACCATCATTAATGTATTTAATTATTTCAATAATTATTTATACATGTAATTAATTACATCATGATTTAATTGTTTCTCAATTTTAAGAATTATTTAATGATTTGTATGAACCTCTGTGGCTGCACTTCACGAATGTAGTTTTAGTTATTTAAATAATGATTTAATTTAATTAATAATTTATATTTACTTATTTAATGAATTATTTTTTAACCTGTATGGCATCACTTCATGAATGTCATTTAAAAATCAATACAAAATATCAATATTTAATTATTTGTGTAATTAATTACAGAAGGACCTGTGTGTTAGCACTTCATGAATGTATTTATAGTTATGTTTTACTTGATTATTCATCCCTGTAATTTATTATTGATTTCATTATTTGATTATTTAAATATTTATTTGATGATTTGTTTATTTCCTGGACCTGCACATCATAAATGTATTTGACCTATCAAAGTCAGCTATCCAAGTCAGTGGGCGTGTCCTAACACCTGATTGGTTCTTGGGTTAGCACTTCCGGTGGGATTTCGACCAGAGCGGCGGAGGAGCACTGCTCACTATTTTGGTCTGAAAGTGCGGAAATACCTCAGACAGCTTCGATAAAATCCTCTACTTTTACCGCTCCATGGTCTGGGTCAGCAGGTCTTGAGTCCACATCCTCCACAAGGTCTGAAACATCTACTACCAACTACTGAAAAACTTAGTAAAAGTATGTCCTCCTTTGCCGCCATGTTTTGGGGGACTTCAAAAGTTCCCGGATTCAAACCAAAGCTACGGAGCCCCTAAAGGGACATGGGGGAAATTGTTTAAAAAATTTTTTTTTTTTTTTTTGTAGACATGTATCTCGTGCGCATGAGAAACTTTTTATAAAGTTATATATAAAAAAAAAAATTTCTAATTTTTTTTTTTTTTTTTTGTAGACATGTATCTCGTGCCCAAGAGAAACTTTCTCGTGCGCACGAGATACATGTCTAAAAAAAAATATTTATAATAATATATATATTTTTTTTTTTATTATTAACTTGAGCACGAGATACATGTCTAAAAAAAAATTTTTTTTTAATTCTAAAAAAATTGTTTTCCCCCATGTCCCTTTAGGGGCTCCATACTAAGCAGTCATTGGATTACTTTATTTTTAGCCCCGCCCACTGACTTTTAATGGCTGAGTGGTTTTTTTTTAATTCAATAATGAAATCAATCCATCAAATGATGAAACAACTAATTAAAGTTTAAAATTAATTTAATGATTAAATGTGCTTTGACACATTTATGTACTTAATTCCAATTCACTGTTTTGCTAATTATACTGTGTAATAAATTATGTAAAATCATTGTTTTATTTACCACAACCACCTATTTTATACAATGAGTCATTCTGATCATTTATATTCTATTTTTAGAATCATTTAAAACATTTTGCACGTGTCCCTGGAACTCCTGTGCACCCTATTAGGCTCTTTAAAGAATCCTGCTTTCCAAAGTGAAAGTGTAGCATACAATTTAACACAATGCCTTTATTTCTATAGGTGGAAAAAAAGAAGCTCCATTGATCAATTTAAGCATTAGCAGATGTTTGGTTGCGGATGGAGTTGTAATTGGCACACGTCACGCCTTTTAAAACAGACCTGACCCTTAAATTATATTAAATTATCTTCTGCTTCATTGAGGTGAAACAAAACTTGTGTACATTTAGTCAACGTTTATTAAAACTGTCTGAAGACTTGCCATGTTTTAATCATTATTAAGGGTGTGAGAATATTTGGGCATTCCAATTCCTGGGGTGACGATTCCTTTTAGAATTGATTCTCGATTCCACACGATTCTCCACTCCACCCGATTCACGCAATGTATTACTCGGTATGATGATTAAAATGAAACTTTTTTTAAAAGGGTTAGGAAAACTCCTTTTTAAAATGTATTTTAAAAAATGTATTCTTAAAGAAAAAATTATTTTAAAAATTCTAAATCGACTTTTTAAAATTATGAATCGGTTTGAATTTGGGATGAATACGAACCACGATTTGGTTGTGTATCAATTTTTTGTGCACCCCTAATTATTATTATTTAATATGTTGGTATGTTTGCTGATTAGCTGAGTTTTCTTAATGATACTTTTCACATTTGCATATTTTGTCATAAAAGGTTCATTAAACGTGTGTGACATTTTGTATAGTTATTATAATACTCATAGATTTTAGGCCCAGTGTGTCAAAATGAAACAACTGTATTCACACAAGATTAAGATTATTAAGATAAAAGAGGTTGTACGGAAAAGATGCGAGCTTATTAAGTTCAATTTTTAAGGTAAAAACAAAAATCATACCCTATATACCAAAGTACTCCTTGTCTTTGCTACAAGTGAAGGTAGTAACTAGTAGCAACAAGTCAACAGCACCTTTTAAAAACATGACTTTATTGAACGCAACGTGAGCTGCTTGGAGTTTACACATGATGGGACGTGCGTGTGCACAATGTAGAAGACAGAAAGCACAGCCAGTTTCAGCCTCACGTCACTTATTTACACGTGCAGCACCAATCTTCAATGACCATTTAAAAAAAAAAAAAAAATCCCATAAAAAAACATTTTTGCTCCACTTGATGACAAGTGATGATTATCTATTTCTTTTTTCTTTTTTTTTTGCTTTTAAATCTGAGGTATTTTAGTAAGGTTTGCCAACTCCACTTAATATTGCCGCTAACTACCCTTATTAAAAAAAACAAAAAACAGTTGGGTTTCACTTGAACAGCTTGTCAATACTCTTAAACGTCAACACAAGAGATTGTGCGTATGATTGTGATAGTCCACCGTCATTTTGTTCACCTCTGGCCCATACACTGCTACTGTACCACTGACAAATTGCGGCAATAAAATGCAAAATATAGAAAATTGCGCTCATAAGCGTCGCCATCTTGCTCATATACACATACTGTACACACATATGCATACAGTATACACATGCATACTGTACACATATGTATACAGTATACATATGCATACAGTATACACATACTGTACACACATGCATACTGTACACATATTTGCATACAGTATACACATATACTGTATGCATACTGTACACACATATGCATACAGTATATGCATACTGTATACACATAATGTACACACATATGCATACTGTACACACCTACTGTATGCACATATGCATAAAATATACACATACACACACTGTACACATATGCATACAGTATATGCATACTGTACGCACATACTGTATGCACATTTGCATACAATATACATGTATACACATACTGTACACATGCATACAGTATACACATACTGTATACACATCATGTACACACATATGCATACTGTACACATACTGTATGCACATATGCATACAATATACACATACTGTACACATATGCATACAGTATACACATACTGTACACACATATGCATGGAGTATACACACACACGCCTCAACTTGGCAACCACGCAGAGGAACAACATGTTTTCCATCAGTAAGGCTGATTCTTTGTTGTTGTTGACAGTTCCCTGGATCTCCCAACAGGATGTTGCCAGAGGGTTGAGTGCAGGACATCCTGTTGGAGTCAAGTGCTGGTGGTCCTCTTGGTCGTTTCCTACTTGATGTTCCAAAAGCCGGAGGTCAGATATTGGACATCCGTCGCCCCCGTGTGGCTCCTAGCGACGCACGCAACCTCGGCTCTCTGGCCCTGAGGACGATACGGTCAGTAAGTATGCATGCAAAAGGAAGGGTTGTGTTATCGCTTGCATGTTATCAAATACTGCTGACACATCAACACTGTCGGTGCTAAAACCATGCCCCGACCAATAATCAATAAGGGGAAAACGTACAAATTTAAGTACTTTTATAACTTAATTTTATGACGTGCAAGTTGAAAAAAATAGGAATTGAAATACTTGAAATAATGTAAGTAACATAACTGCGCAATAAATTCCACAATATAAAATCGACGACAAATAATTAGAGATACCGTATTTTCTGCACTATAAGGCGCACCGGATTGTAAGGCGCACCTTCAATGAATGGCATATTTCAAAACTTTGTTCATATATAAGGCGCGCCGGATTATAAGGCGCACCTGTGCATCCATTAGATGGAGCTGCGCTAAAGGGAACGTCAACAAAACAGTCAGATAGGTCAGTCAAACTTTATTAATAGATTACAAACCAGCGTTTTGTTCTGTTCACTCCCAAAATGAATAAACGGCTGTTTTATTATTTTCCCCGAGGTAAAGTCAGTGACGTGGTGTTTTGTTTATCTTTTAGCAACAGCAAGGTATAACATGTAGTGCAACATTTATATCACGTAGTGGAGGGGAACTTTTCCCTGATTCAATAAACACGTAAAAAAGAGTGATACTGTTACGGTAAATCAAACGTTAGTGCAATCACAATATAGTAACACTCGAAATAGCGCAGAGCAATAACAATATATCAATAACTCAACGTTGCTCAAACGTTAAAGGCCTACTGAAACCCACTACTACCGACCACGCAGTCTGATAGTTTATATATCAATGATGAAATCTTAACATTATAACACATGCCAATACGGCCGGGTTAACTTATAAAGTGACATTTTAAATTTGCCGCTAAACTTCCGGTTCCAAACGCCTCTGAGGATGACGTATGCGCGTGACGTAGACCGGGGAACACGGGTATGCCTTCCACATTGAAGCCAATACGAAAAAGCTCTGTTTTCATTTAATAATTCCACAGTATTCTGGACATCTGTGTTCGTGAATCTGTTGCAAT
Source organism: Entelurus aequoreus (assembly GCF_033978785.1). Taxonomy (NCBI): domain Eukaryota; kingdom Metazoa; phylum Chordata; class Actinopteri; order Syngnathiformes; family Syngnathidae; genus Entelurus; species Entelurus aequoreus. The sequence continues at coordinate 89,013,759 of NC_084731.1, read as the reverse complement.
TATGTTCATTGCATTATGGAGAAGGAAGCCGTCGGTGCGAAATAGACGTATTTTTCGAACGTAGTCAGCAACAACAGTACACAGCCGGCGCTTCTTTGTTTACATTCCCGAAAGATGCAGTCAAGATGGAAGAACTCGGATAACAGAGACTCTAACCAGGAGGACTTTTGACTTGGATACACAGACGCCTGTAGAGAACTGGGACAACACAGACTCTTACCAGGATTACTTTGATTTGGATGACAAAGACGCAGACGTGCTACTGTGAGTATGCAGCTTTGGCTTCTAAACATTTGATCGCTTGACCGTTTGTGCGCAACTTTTTTTTGCGTATGTACGTAACTTTTTTAAAATATATAAGCTTTATGAACCTTGGGTTAGGTGAACGGTCTTTTGGGCTGAGTGATTGTGTGTGTTGATCAGGTGTTTGAATTGTATTGGCGTGTTCTATGGAGCTAGGAGCTAGCATAACAAACACGCAGGTGTTTTTATGCAGGATTAATTTGTGGCATATTAAATATAAGCCTGGTTGTGTTGTGGCTAATAGAGTATATATATGTCTTGTGTTTATTTACTGTTGTAGTCATTCCCAGCTGAATATCAGGTCACCCCCGGCTCTCACAGCATCTTCCCTATCTGAATAGCTTCAACTCCCCACTAGTCCTTCACTTGCACTTTACTCATCCACAAATCTTTCATCCTCGCTCAAATTAATGGGGAAATTGTCGCTTTCTCGGTCCGAATCTCTCTCACTTCATGCGGCCATCATTGTAAACAATAGGGAACTTTGCGTATATGTTCAACTGACTACGTCACGCTACTTCCGGTAGGGGCAAGCCTTTTTTTTTATCAGATACCAAAAGTTGCAATCTTTATCGTCGTTGTTCTATACTAAATCCTTTCAGCAAAAATATGGCAATATCGCGAAATGATCAAGTATGACACATAGAATAGATCTGCTATCCCCGTTTAAATTAAAAAAATTCATTTCAGTAGGCCTTTAATGTCACACAACACAACACACAAAATAAACATGCAAAGCTCACTTTATGAAGTTATTCCTCATCCACGAATCCCTCAAATTCTTCTTCTTCAGTGTCCGAATTAAACAGTTGGGCGGATACGGCATCCAACATCATTAATGGAGTCAGTGTCGCTGCTGCTCTATTCCCGTGTTCTACTGCGTGACTGATCGTCTTGAGTTTAAACTCTGCGTCGTAAGCGTGTCTCTTAATAGGAGCCATTTTGGGGTCTTTACATAAACAAACAAATGGAAATGAAACGGCACGCCTCGCGCAGTCATATATCCCAGCATGCACCGCGCGCTTCTTCTTCTTCTTCTACGGGGGCGGCTGCTTACTGTAGAAGAAGAAGCGCTTCTTCTTCTACGGGGATAAAGAAGTTGGCGGCTGCTTACCGTAGTTGCGAGACCTAAACTTTATGAAAATGAAGTTTAGGTTTGTTGTGGCTCAATATTGGTCCATATATAAGGCGCACCGGATTATAAGGCGCACTGTCAGTTTTTTGAGAAAATTAGAGGTTTTTAGGTGGGCTTTATAGTGCGGAAAATACGGTACACAATGCACTTGAAGTGCTGACATTGCACATCATTAGATTGAAAATGTCTCCCAAATTCCAAGTTCATTTCATACACTTGAATTGAGATTGCAAAAAGGAAGCAGAATTGCAATTTCAATAAACTCCAGTGGATCATTTTAGTGTCTTCCAGAGAATCAACTACTTCCTTATTTCTCAACCAAGTTTTGTTCCAAACTCCAAATAATCAACTCATTCAACACTCTCTGTATTTTGTGCTGTCATGCTAACAGTTAGCATGTAGACAATTTGAAGGTGTTAAATATTGGATATTGTTACATGATGCAATCTTGCTAACTTTGTAAGTACAACACGGGGCCGGGGGGAGGAGTATATTTATAGCTAAAATTCACTGAAATGCAAGTATTTCTTTATATATATATATATATATATATATATATATATATATATATATATATATATATATATATATATATATATATATATATATATATATATATATATATATATATATATATATATATATATATATATAATAAATTAAATAAATACTTGACTTTCAGTGAATTCTAGCTATATATATATATATATATATAGCTATATATATATATATATATATATATATATATAGCTATATATATATATATATATATATAGCTATATATATATATATATATATATATATATATATATATATATATATATATATATATATATATATATATAGCTATATATATATATATATATATATATATATATATAGCTATATATATATATATATATATATATATATATAGCTATATATATATATATATATATATATATATATATATATATATATATATATATATATATATATATATATATATATATATATATATATAAATAAAATAAATATTTGAATTTCAGTGTTCATTTATTTACACATATACACACACACAAAAGTCTGATCTACAAAATGTGCAGGCAGCATACCCCTTCCCCTTCGATCTGTCCTGGATAAACTGAAATTATTTTTCCAATCATTTTGGAACTTGCAAGCGTACTCCTCGTCGCCATTTCTCTTCTTCGTTCTTCTGCTTCGTCTCTGTTATGTTTTTGGACATTACTACTTGCCGTAGTTTTGAAGCAATGCATGATGGGAATCCGGATGTTGTATGTCAGTGTATTAATGTGCCGACTGGAATAAACACACGCTGAGAAATAGCTCCGTGCCTGCCTACTTTATGGGTTATAGATAAACCTATGGATAACGGAGACATATATAATGGTCTCCTTTTCAGGTGAGAGAGGACGCTAAAGGCAGTGCCTTTAAGGCACGCGCCCGATATTGTTGTCCGGGTGGAAATCGGGAGAATGGTTGCCCCGGGAGATTTTCGGGAGGGGCACTGAAATTTGGAAGTCTCCCGGGAAAATTGGGAGGGTTGGCAAGTATGAGTATACTTAGTGTAAGCTCATTTTATAGATGTGAAACTAAAAGTCAAATATGTGTACATGGCCCTATATTTCTAGCATGCTAACTGTTAGCATGTTTAATGTTAGCATTTTTACCAAATAATGTTACTTGGCACTATCTTGCTAGGGTAAACTTTTAGCATAACTTTGTAGGTAATAAAATAAAAGTCATGGATATTGTTACTTGGCGCGATCTTTCTAACTTAAAGGCCTACTGAAATGAATTTTTTTTATTTAAACGGGGATAGCAGATCCATTCTATGTGTCATACTTGATCATTTCGCGATATTGCCATATTTTTGCTGAAAGGATTTAGTATAGAACAACGACGATAAAGTTCGCAACTTTTGGTCTCTGATAAAAAAAAAGCCTTGCCCCTACCGGAAGTAGCGTGACGTAGTCAGTTGTTCGCTTCCTCATATTTTCCTATTGTTTTCAACGCAGCTAGAGCGATTCGGACCGTGAAAGCGACGATTACCCCATTAATTTGAGCGAGGATGAAATATTTGTGGATGAGGAACGTTAGAGTGACGGACTAGAATGCAGTGCAAAACATATCTTTTTTCGCTCTGACCGTAACTTAGGTACAAGCTGGCTCATTGGATTCCACACTCTCTCCTTTTTCTATTGTGGATCACGGATTTGTATTTTAAACCACCTCGGATACTATATCCTCTTGAAAATGAGAGTCGAGAACGCGAAATGGACATTCACACTGACTTTTATCTCCACGACAATACATCGACGAAGCTCTTTAGCTACTGAGCTAACGTGATAGCATCTGGCTCAAATGCAGATAGAAACAAAATAAATAAATCCCTGACTGGAAGGATAGAAAGAAGATCAACAATACTATTAAACCATGGACATGTAACTACACGGTTAATAATTCTCAGCCTGGCAAAGCTTAACAATGCTGTTGCTAACGACGCTGAAGCTAACTTAGCAACTTAGCAACCGGACCTCACAGAGCTATGATAAAACATTAGCGCTCCACCTACGCCAGCCAGCCCTCATCTGCTCATCAACACCCGTGCTCACCTGCGTTCCAGCGATCGACAGCACGACGAAGGACTTCACCCGGTCACAGATGCGGTTGGCGGCTAGCGTTGGCTAGCGCGTCTGCTATCCAAGTAAGTCCTCCTTGTTGTGTTGCTACAGCCAGCCGCTAATACACCGATCCCACCTACAACTTTCTTCTTTGCAGTCTCCATTGTTCATTAAACAAATTGCAAAAGATTCACCAACACAGATGTCCAGAATACTGTGGAATTTTGAGATGAAAACAGAGCTTTTTGTAATGGCTTCAATGGGCTACCGATACTCCTGTTTCACTGGCTACGTCACACGCATACGTCATCATCCAAAGGCGTTTTCAACCGGAAGTTTAGCGGGAAATGTCAAATTGCACTTTATAAGTTAACCCGGCCGTATTGGCATGTGTTGCAATGTTAAGATTTCATCATTGATATATAAACTATCAGACTGCGTGGTCGGTAGTAGTGGGTTTCAGTAGGCCTTTAACTAACAATTCTAACATAGTAGCCTATTTTGTAGGTATAAATCATAAATATTCAGTGTTTCCCATTAACTGCCAAGATACCTGTGGCGGTGGGGGCGTGGTCACCATGACATCATCGAGTAATTTACTACAATGATTTGATTTTCTCTGAAAAGGCTCAAAAAATGTATACTTACTAATTAATAATAACAGTTTTGTTTTAAACGTCCATCCATCCATTTTACAATATAATTACAACACTTTATGTACAGATTTGAACAATAAGTTATTCACTGAAATATACTTATTAATTGTGGTTCTTACAAAAAATATATCTTATAAAATATAAAAGCTAAAATGTCTCTTAAAGCTCTGCCCCTTTAATTAGTGCATACTAAATAATTTAACTTTAGCCTACTACTACAACCATATTATTTACCAGCAACATAAAGTGAAACAGAGGCAGAGGTGTCCTGCCACAGTCAGTAACAAATAAATAGACACAGAGCTTCATCAAACATCTGATCCACTGAACAAAGAGCTCCAAAAATCTTGAACTTTAGACTGCCATCAGTTTTACTCCCTACACTTAACCATGTGTTTCCTACTGCCTGCAGACTTTGCACCCTTTGTTATATACACATGTTGTGTTTCTAATATAAATACATTTAATAAAGTCAAATACAAATAAGGCAACAAGAGAAGTATCCTACACTTCTCTTTTGTAAAGTAAATCTGAACAGCCGATATGGGCATCTACATCAACTATATGATTTGCCTGAGAAGCTGGAGAGGAGTTTTTTTTTTTTTTTTAAATGTTTTTTTATTTGTGGCGGACGTAAAATAAATGAATGTGTGGGAAACCCTGATATTGTACAATTTTGGAAAATGGTTGGAAAATACTTAATTTCAAAATGGAGAGAACTTGTTTAATTTGAGTGTTTGTCAAGTACTTTTCGTGTTTAAACAGAAACATGAGTTAAACGTGACAAACTCTTCATATGACTTGGCTGTATGGAGTTGCAATGTAGTGAATTTCACTTCAATTCTTCAAATGATTTGAAATTCCAAATGTAAAAGCCTGAGGAGGTGGTGTGATCATCACTGTCATTAAAGCTCTAGTCATTTTTAAATAAAAGCAGCGACCGCCCTCATTTGTTTTGGGCCCGGTTGCAACAGTTCTTGCACTTCACACCTACTCAGTGGCCTAGTGGTTAGAGTGTCCGCCCTGAGACCGGTAGGTTGTGAGTTCAAACCCCGGCCGAGTCATACCAAAGACTATAAAAATGGGAGCCATTACCTCCCTGCTTGGCACTCAGCATCAAGGGTTGGAATTGGGGGTTAAATCACCAAAAATTATTCCTGGGCGCGGCCACCGCTGCTGCCCACTGCTCCCCTCACCTCCCAGGGGGTGGAACAAGGGGATGGGTCAAATGCAGAGGACAAATTTCACCACCTAGTGTGTGTGTGACAATCATTGGTACTTTAACTTTAACTTGGCGGTACGCATCTCTCCTGTAACCCTGGCCTGAGTCCTGGTACCTGTAGTGTTCGTTGAAGTCCAGTCTGAAGCTGAGGAAACGAAGACTCTCGTCGGTGCTGGTGGTGAGGAGCACCAAGAACTGCTGGACTATACTCTGAGGACAAAGTGAAGACGTGAAGGAGGACCAGGACAAGTGCAGCCATGCAGAGTCTGCTCGCGGGAGACGCTACCTGGTAGAAGTGTGTGAGGATGCGGACCTGCGAGCACATCTTTGGTATCGTTTTCTGAAACTCCCGAATCCTCGCCTTCTCCTCCTCTTCCTGTTTGGCAGTGACCCCCCACTGACCCTGGACCAGACACGTGAGTCAAGTCCAACGTTCATCTCCTCCTCAACTCTCTTACCTCCGCCTGGTTCTTTTCCTTCATCGTCTCAAACTCCAGCTGCAGGGCGAGCTCCTCCAGTGCGGCGCGGTAAAGAGAGTCCTGAGCGTTCTGGAACTCGATGATTTGGTCAAAGATGGCTCTCAGCTGGTTCAAGAGAGACTACAAAAAGAAAAGTTTTGCCACAACTTTTTTTTTTATTTTCTACAAACCGTGTGTGTGTAGGCCTGGGCCCATAACAAGTTTTGCTCCACGATATATTGACCTACAAATTATTGCCGTTAGTTTTTGAGACCAAATTAATTAGTGAGGTCATGATAATACTGCAAGTACACCCTTTTAAATGCAATACGCTTGTATTTCTCATACACTATGTTGCCAAAAGTATTTGGCCACCTGCCTTGACTCACATGCGAACTTGAAGTGCCATCCCATTCCTAACCCGTAGGGTTCAATATGATGTCGGTCCAACTTTTGCAGCTATTACAGCTTCAACTCTTCTGGGAAGGCTGTCCACAAGGTTGCGGAGTGTGTTTATAGGAATTTTCCACCATTCTTCCAAAAGCGCATTGGTGAGGTCACACACTGATGTTGGATGTTGGTCTCCGTTCTAATTCATCCCAAAGGTGGTCTATCAGGTTCAGGTCAGGACTCTGTGCAGGCCAGTCAAGTTCATCTGTCATCCATGTCTTTATGGACCTTGCTTTGTGCACTGGTGCACAGAAATAGGTTTTAAACATTGTGCTCTTTTAGAGAGTTAAAAACAAAAAGGACAAACAGGCTTTTTTTTGGTAATTTGTTGGAATACAGAATTTGTATTCTTGCTTTAGGTGCACTTGCATTCAGAGAAGGAGCTACATACACTCCCATGTTTACATACTAGTCTCAAGCATTAATAACAAAAAAATGTGGATTGTTATGATCATACTTTGATCGTCAAAGATGTTTGGTCATGTAGTCTGTGATATTTCTACCTGAATAAATGTTTCTGATATTCTGTACATTACATGTTGTGCAAGTTAATAGTCTTCATATTCCTGCATGGCAATGTTTTAACTTTCTCTATTTATTAATTAAATGTAACATTCAGCCTGCTAATCATTCTGTATAAAGGACACGACCAAACAATTTACACAATATTCCGTTAACTTTGACAGCCCTACAAAAAACTAATACATTTAAAAAAAAAATATATATATATATATATATATATATATATATATATATATATATATATATATATATATATATATATATATATATATATATATTGAATAAATTACCTCACATATACACAACCAAAACAAAGTTTTTGTGACCAAAATGTTCACAGTTATTATTGTGGTGTTTAATGTGCTCAAAAAGTAAATTAAAGACGATCTAAAATATTTTAACCAAGTGGTATTGTTTTAGCAACTAAAATAAATGGACACACAATATAGTTTCTTGGCAGAGGAAAAATGTAATATTGTTCTGGCTTCATAAGAGCCATATAATTTTTATTTGTTTAAATATGTATTTTCTTCCATTTTAACTTGTATACATTTTAGGATGTTTTTTTTTTAAAATAAATGTAAATAGGGTGATCAGTTGTTTCACTTCTGGTTTATGTGAAGTCACACAATTTCACTTCCTGTTGAACAGAGTCCGGGTCAGTCCGTTTCAACTCGACATTACAGAGTTTATATCGATAACTTTGTCCTAAAACAGCACAGCCTTTATGTTTAATGTGAATACTGTATCTTACTTGTTTAGACCAGTGTTTTTCAACCACTGTGCCGCGGCACACTAGTGTGCCGTGAGATATTGTTTGGTGTGCCGTGGGAGATTATGTAATTTCACCTAATTGGGTTAAAAATATTTTTTGCAAACCAGTAATTATAATCCGCAAATGTGCCGTTGTTGAGTGTCTGTGCTGTCTAGAGCTCGGCAGAGTAACCGTGTAATACTCTTCCATATCAGTAGGTGGCAGCAGGTAGCTAATTGCTTTGTAGATGTTGGGAACATGGTTTGTCGCGATCACAATATACAGACGACAGCGGGAGGCAGAGTGCAGGTAAAAAGGTATCTAATGCTTAAACCAAAAATAAACAAAAGGCGAGTGCCGATAAGAAAAGGCATTGAAGCTTAGGGCTGGCTATGCAAAATGAAACTAAAACTGAACTGGCTGCAAAGTAAACAAAAACAGAATGCTGGACGACAGCAAAAACTTACAGCGTGTGGAGCATAGACGGCGTCCACAAAGTACATCCGTACATGACATGACAATCAACAATGTTCAAACAAAGAAGGATAGCGTCCGCACAACTTAAATAGCCTTGATTGCTAAAACAAGGGTGAATAGCGCTCAAAAGAAGACATGAAACTGCTACAGGAAAATACCAACAAAAGAGGAAAAGCCACTGAAATAGGAGCGCAAGACAAGAACTAAACCACAACACACAGGAAAACACAAAAAAACTCAAAATAAGTCACGGTGTGATGTGACAGGTCGTGACAGTACACCTACTTTGAGACAGGAGCTATAATGATACATGGATGTTTATGGTTTGAATTCATATCCAACAATTGCGAGAACAACTTTTTATTATCGGGCTGCCGATATTATCGGGCTGCCAATATTATCAGCCAATAAATGCTTTCAAATGTGATACCGGAAATTATCGGTATCAGTTTCAAAAAGTAAAATGTATGACTTTTTAAAACGCCGCTGTACGAGGTGGTACACGGATGTAGGTAGAAGTACAGAGCGCCAATAAACCTTAAAGTCCCTGCCTTTACATGCCGGCCCAATCACATAATATCGACGTCTTTTCACACACACACACAAGTGCATGCAAGGCATACTTGGTCAACAGCCATACAGGTCACACTGAGGGTGACCGTATAAGCAACTTTAACACTGTTACAAATATGCGCCACACTGTGAACCCACACCAAACAAGAATGACAAACACATTTCGGGAGAACATCCGCACCGTAACACAACATAAACACAACAGAACAAATACCCAGAACCCCTTGCAGCACTAACTCTTCCGGGACGCTACAATATACACCCCCCCACCCACCTCAAACTCCTCCCGAATTCCAAGCTGCTATTTTGAGGCATGTTAAAAAATAATGCACTTTGTGACTTCAATAATAAATATGGCAGTGCCATGTTGGCATTTTTTTCCATAACTTGAGTTGATTTATTTTGGAAAACCTTGTTACATTGTTTAATGCATCCAGCGGGGCATCACAACAAAAGTAGGCATAATAATGTGTTAATTCCACGACTGTATATATCGGTATCGGTTGATATCAGAATCGGTAATTAAGAGTTGGACAATATCGGAATATCGGCAAAAAAGCCATTATCGGACATCTCTACTTTTTATTGTCTATATCGGCTTCATTTTTTAATGTTTTCTGCTGGTGATGTGCCTCCGGATTTTTTCAATGAAAAAAATGTGCCTTGGCTCAAAAAAGGTTGAAAAAACACTGCTTTAGACAACAATGTGTTTGTGCAAGTTTTAATTGGGGAATGACATTTCTCAATGTTTTCACATTAGCATTTAAGATAGCTAGCTGGTCGCCATAATTTTATCGTGTTATCAATCACAGTTTTTCGATCATTTTAATTTGATAGGGTAATACAGAGCTTATTACCGTTTATGCACATGTAGTACAAACGCACGCAGCTGCTGTAACAACGCATACACATGACGAGATTATCAAGGCTGGCAAACTTACCAACTTCATTTTCATTTAATTTGTCCGGTTAATTGACTTATCGAATATCGACCCAGGCCTATGTGTGTGTGTGTGTGTGTGTGTGTTACCCTGCTGTTATTGTCCAACAAGCATCTTGAGATGATGGTGTCCAGGAAGACTTCATGTGCAGCAATTATGTGGTCCAGGTCCTGTGCCTGCTGTACTTTGTTCCACAGCTCGTCCCAGGAACATTCCAGCACCTTCCACACACACACACCCATAAAAGCAGATTTAGATGTGACACCTTTTCCCTTTTTAATAAACTCCCCCTAACAGAGTCCACATTGGTCCCCCGCTCATGTCCTGACCTCAAAGGTGATGTAGTACTGCATCTGGTGGATGAAGTGGACCATCTCAGACGCCAGGATGTGACACTGATGCAGCACGCCCGACAGCTCTGGAAGGTTACCCAAGCACCCAAAGATCAACCTTGTACAAGATAAGTTACAGAAGTACCTCATCTTACTACCGAGCTTGTATCTCAAAGCAGCCCCGCCCGTTGAAATAAATTTTAGTCAATTTAAGCCGTGCTTGACTCTCCAAAAACCCCAGTTTTAACATGTAACATGCACCTTAAATTGGATTAAAAAAAAATACAATATCATGTTGTACAAATAACTGCAGTAGTTTTATAAAATCATGTCAAATGTATTGTTCAGCATTCAGACTTTTGTAGGTGTCTCCTACAGACTTTTGTAGGTGTCTCCTACAGGGTGTGTTCTTGTTATTTAATACTAGGAATTAATACATTGAAGTTTATGTTCCACACTGACATATTTGAGTGACGGACCGGAGCGGTCAGAGTTCACAACAAGCGGTATTTACTATATTGCCAAAAGTATTTGGCCACCTGCTTTGACTCATATATGCCATCCCATTCCTAACCCACAGGGTTCAATATGATGTGGGTCCACCTTTTGCAGCTATTACAGCTTCAATTCTTCTGGGAAGGCTGTCCACAAGGTTGCGGAGTTTCACACTCTTAGCGGAGTTTGGAGCGGGCCCATTCCTCTTCCAACATGACTGTGCACCAGTGCACAAAGCAAGGTCCATAAAGACATGGATGACAGAGTCTGGTGTGGATGAACTTGACTGGCCTGCACAGAGTCCTGACCTGAACCCGATAGAACCATACTTGCCAACTACTTTGTGGTTTGCAACATCCTTAAAGGAGCCATATGTAGTAGTGTGGCCAGAAATGGTACTGCAATTACGGTCAAAAATTCTGTAGTTCCCTCACCCTCTCCCATTTTCCCGGGAGACTCCCGAATTTCAGTGCCCCTCCCGAAAATCTTCCGGGGCAACCATTCTCCCGAATTTCTCCCGGATTCCACCCGGTTAACAATTTTGGGGGCTTGCCTTAAAGGCACTGCCTTTAACGTCCTCTACAACCTGTCGTCACGTCCGCTTTTCCTCCATACAAATAGCGTGCCGGCATAGTCACATAATATATGTGGCCTTTACACACACACACAAGTGAAAGCAAGGCATACTTGGTCAACAGCCATACAGGTCACACTGAGGGTGACCGTATAAACAACTTTAACACTGTTACAAATATGCGCCACACTGTGAACCCACACCAAACAAGAATGACAAACACATTTCGGGAGAACATCCGCACCGTAACACGACATAAACACAACAGAAACAAATACCCAGAACACCTTGCAGCACTAACTCTTCCAGGACGCTACAATATACACCAGCGCTACCACCAAACCCCACCCCCCCACCTCAACCACGCCCCCGCCTTCGCCCCCCCATCTCCCGAATTCGGAGGTCTCAAGGTTGGCAAGTATGGATAGAACACCTTTGGGATGAATTAGAACAGAGACAGAGCCAGGCCTTCTCGACCAACATGAGTGTGTGACCTCACCAATGCGCTTTTGGAAGAAAGGTGGAAAATTCCTATGAACACACTCAACCTTGTGGACAGCCTTCCCAGAAGAGTTGGAGCTGTAATAGCTGCAAAAGGTGGACTGACATCATATTGAACCCTATGGGTTAGGAATGGCGTTGCACTTCAAGTTCATATGTGAGTCAAGGCAGGTGGCCAAATACTTTTGGCAATATAGTGTATCGTATTTTTCGGATTATAAATCGCCCCGGAATATAAATCGCACCGGTCGAAAATGCATAATAAAGAAGGAAAAAAACATGTATAAGTCGCACTAGAGTATAAGTCGCACTAGAGTATAAGTCCCATTTTTGGGGGAAATTTATTTGATAAAACCCAACACCAAGAATAGACATTTGAAAGGCAATTTAAAATAAATAAAGAATAGTGAACAACAGGCTGAATAAGTGTACGTTATATGAGGCATAAATAACCAACTGAGAACGTGCCTGGTATGTTAACGTAACATATTATGGTAAGAGTCATTCAAATAACTATAACATATAGAACATGCTATACGTTTACCAAACAATCTGTCACTCCTAATCGCTAAATACAATGAAATCTTCTTCCTCTTAGTGTCGCTTCTAAATAATATTATTTGATATTTTACGGTAATGTGTTAATCATTTCACACATAAATCGCTCCAGAGTATAAATCGCACTATGAAAAAAACTGCGTCTTATAATCCGAAAAATACGGTATGTGTGAGTCTGCGTACCAAAGGTAAAACACAACCGCCCAGTTTATCGAGTCAGAAGTAAACGGCACAAAGTGAAACTTGTCCAAACATCTACAGCTTGTCAATATTTTCTTGGATAAAATAGTTTTGGACGTTTGTGGCTGCAGCTTGTGCGATGCGGCCCACCAATGCTGACAGGTAGGACATGTTTTTTAATTGTCTGTTTCTCCGATTCGGTCGCCTGCGTCTTCTCCTTCGCACTAACTTTCCCAGTTCCCACGTTTGGAGGTCAGGATTGTGTCGATCTCCGAGCGGCGCTCAAATGCACACAAATCTAAATTTGCAGGTACTGGTGTACTTCTAATATTTGACACGTGTGTGTTTACGAACCGGGCATAGTTTGGAGCAGCTTGGCGCTACACATCTGCCCCTTCCAGATGTCCGTGAGGGTGTACTCCATCCTCTTGGCCCGCCACAGGAAATTAAAGACTCGCAGGTAGTGGCCCATACATTCCCTGGTAAACACCTGTTATAAACACCTGTTATCCACATGCATGAGCTTAAAAGCGAGACACGATGAGTACGACTGTGTGTTACCGTAGAAATGGGTCCATCAACGTGGTAATCCAGGCTGAATACATCCCAGCCAGTATCACCAGGAGACACCTGCAAGAAACCAAACTCCCTCATTTGTAGTTTTCCACGCATTTGCACAATGTTATGGGTCACCGGCACGCACCTCAAGCAGTCGTACGTCCAGTCGCTTGAGGATCTCCACGTTGTCATACTGGGCGTTGGTGGCTCGAACCGCCGTCTCTAGGATTCCTGTCAGGTTGTGTTGGTACAAAGTAGTGGCAGGTCTCACAAGCTCCGGTCTGTAATAAGGATATTTCATTGTAGCGCTCCTTGTATTCATCAGAAGTGTCAACAAGAGTGTTGTGTACTTGAGCAGGTCCATGAGGTGCCTGATGAAATCTCCCTGGCCCAGCAGCAGGTATCTCCTCATGGCCTGCAGATGCTCCAGCAGGAGGTAATTCCTGTTGAGGACGTCCAGCAGGTATTTACTTGTGTCAAAGTAGGCGGCGTCGATCTTTGCTTGAAACCCCCCCTCCAGGTCTGAGAGCAGTTCTGCTGCTACGAGAGAGAAAACAAGAGTTGTGTTAAAAAAAACAAAAAAAACACATCCAAACAGTGTAATCTGTGACTCAGATTGTTTCAAACACACATTACTCAGCAACACATTGGATGAACCTACACACAATCTACTGTGATCAACTAACCCTTTACAAAGGTAGTAATGCCTCAAAGGAGTACCGTATTTTTCGAAGTATAAGTCACTCCGGAGTATAAGTTGCACCGGCCGAAAATGCACAATAAAGAAGGAAAAAAACATATATAAGTCGCACTAGAGTATAAGTCGTATTTTTGGGGAAAATGTATTTGATAAAACCCAATAGACATTTGAAAGACAATTTAAAATAAATAAAGAATAGTGAACAACAGGCTGAATAAGTGTACGTTATATGAGGCATAAATAACCAACTGAGAACGTGCCTGGTATGTTAACGTAACATATTATGGTAAGAGTCATTCAAATAATTATAACATATAGAACATGCTATACGTTTACCAAACAATCTGTCACTCCTAATCGCTAAATCCCATGAAATCTTATACGTCTAGTCTCTTACGTGAATGAGCTAAATAATATTATTTGATATTTTACGGTAATGTGTTAATAATTTCACACATAAGTCGCTCCTGAGTATAAGTCGCACCCCCGGCCAAACTATGAAAAAAACTGCGACTTATAGTCCGAAAAATACGGTATTAATTAGTTGGCTTTCCATCCATCCATCCATCCATTTCTACCGCTTATTCCCTTCGGGTCGCGGGGGCGCTGGAGCCTATCTCAGCTACAATCGGGCGGAAGGCGGCGTACACCCTGGACAAGTCGCCACCTCATCACAGGGCCAACACAGATAGACAGACAACATTCACACTCACATTCACACACTAGGGCCAATTTAGTGTTGCCAATCAACCTATCCCCAGGTGCATGGTTGGCTTTCCAATGATTATTATTCAGTGCTCATTTGGTTTCTATGGCGCCACCGTGTGTCCAAACAATGATACAGCAGTCCGTTTAAATACCATAAAGTAGGGATGTTACTTTCAGCCTGAAAGTCAGGGCCAGCAAGGCCTTCTCTGCTGGCCTAACATAACCGGAAATCATGATCATAATTAAAGATAAAAGTAATTTTGTATTTACCTTATTCATATTCTGTTCATGTCATATTATGCTCTTTCCAGTGCTGTTGTTTTTAGGTTAGAGTTTGTATCCAATCAGAATTCAGCTAGCTTATGTTGCTATGCTGTACGAAATCTTCCCGGGGCCTTCAGAATCAACAATGCAGGCGTCTGTGCACTGTAAGTGAACGGACACATACAGTTGATAGACAATTACCATAGCTAATCAGATCACGAGATGTTGTCAGTAAGGCCTTCTAGCTGGCCTTACGCTGTGATTGGATACTCACTTGGGAGTCCCAAGTAAGTATCCAATCACAAGTTGCGAAAACAGGAAGTGGCACCGGAGCCATACAAGCCATAGAAAGCCACAGAAAACTCAACTTACTCACAAAGAAAGAGAGCAAAATGTTGAGTAGGTGGCAGATACATATTTGCAAGGCCATTTTCAAGAAGGATACTTAAGAGAAACTACATCTTGTGAGACGAGGTCGGCCGACACCGGATGCTATCCCGGCGGTGAAATGGTTTGCCCGCCACTTTCACACGAATCAACCGACTACGAGCGGGACCACTGGCTTATACGCGTCGAATGGTTGCTACAAATTGTGAGTTCAAATATTTTATTTCTTCATTTTTTCATGTTTCATTTGTTTTATTAAATTCTTTTAATTTTGACAGCTGAAGCGGGTTTATTGAATGTTAAATGCACCGAAAAATAGACCGTTTTGTACACTGTTGAGGGGATTCAATGACCAGTAGTGCGCAAGTGTGTTTCTGTATAGTATCTCCAGCCATGTCCATGTGGTGACATAAATTACTGTATTTTTCGGACTATAAGTCGCAGTTTTTATCATAGTTTGGCCGGGGGTGCGACTTATACTCAGGAGCGACTTATGTGTGAAATTATTAACACATTACCGTAAAATATCAAATAATATTATTTAGCTCATTCACATAAGAGACTAGACGTATAAGATTTCATGGGATTTAGCGATTAGGAGTGACAGATTGTTTGGTAAACGTATAGCATGTTCTATATGTTATAGTTATTTGAATGACTCTTACCATAATATGTTACGTTAACATACCAGGCACGTTCTCAGTTGGTTATTTATGCGTCATATAACGTACACTTATTCAGCCTGTTGTTCACTATTCTTTATTTATTTTAAATTGCTTTTCAAATGTCTATTCTTGGTGTTGGGTTTTATCAAATAAATTTCCCCCAAAAATGCGACTTATACTCCAGTGCGACTTAATGTTTTTTTCCTTCTTTATTATGCATTTTCGGCCGGTGCGACTTATACTCCGGAGCGACTTATACTCCGAAAAATACGGTACAGTGTTTTGAGAGGTGAAGTCGGACTAAGTAGGACATCACTGAAGGCCTAGGTTAGAAACACACGGCCCGCCACTGCTTTCAGGGAATAATGCTGACAATCCTGACACAGATCATTCATGAGTGAGAGGGGGCCGATACCAATACCAATCATATGTATTAAGTGTAGAATTGCACGATTTTGAGAAAAAAATCTAATTGCAATTTTTCCCTCCAAATTTGCAACTGCGATTCAATTTGCAAATGTTATATTTTGTACATAAAAATGCGAAAATAACAAGTGAAGGAAAACATGTTACTTTTATACTAGACTGTCATTTAACATATTCTTGTCTCAAGGTGCCAAACATTGGAGCAATATGTAATCTACTTCAAAAAATATTTGGCTTTAAGCAGACAGACTCAGAGTTTTTGTCGACATTATGCTCTTAAAATGAAGAAATAATCGATTCAAACTATGCTCTGTTTATAATGTAATGTAATCATAAGACATAATATTAATGCAAGTAACCACTGTCATGTTTATCACTGTATTACCCTACATAAATAAACAACAAAATGGACTAGTAATTTCTGTAAGCAACAATTTAACCAAAATTAATATATAATATTTTCAGAAGCTGAAATCGAAGTTTGAAAAATTGTCTCACCCTAATAGGAAGTGTTAATAAATGTGTGTGTGAAAGCTTTGTGGAGTGCTTTTAAAGACTTTAAATGCATATAATAGTCATATAAATCATAAAATAAATAGCGTCCCTACTTTGCGTAAATTCATCGACATTATCTTGTGTGTGGACAACCCTTCAAGACAGACAGTAAAAGCTGCAAATCAAAGTGTTCAGAAAAAGACCAAGAGACGACAGGACTCTTAGCTTCATGCGCCTTGTTTCTCCTCGTTGAAAGTCAAGACAAGGCCAGCGAGCGGGAAAAAGCATTGATCACTAACAGCCTGTGTCAATACGACAATATCTAAAAACAGCTCCTACCATCTTTGGGTGTGTCTGCAGATTCGGACGCTGGCGTTATTTTGCCTGGTGGCGTTCTGTCATGGCACACCTGGTGCAGGAAGTTGATGGATTTACCAATCAGCAGAACCTGAAGGGGGAGCCAATGGGAAGAGCAACACAAGTGCCAAATCAGGGATAGTACAGATTGTTGTTTTTATTATTGACTATCAAATTAGGCTGTCAAGATGAGTTCATTCATTAGCATTATTATTTTTATTAAGAATGTTAATGCAATTAACGCTTACAAAGAATGCAACAAGGCACCATAATGACAAAAAAATTATTATTGAATAACAATGAATGGGCATTATTCTATTGTGATTAATCATTTTCATTGTTTGACAGCCCTCGTTATTAATATTTGTATGAGTTTGTACCTTGCGAGCCTGGTCCATGGTGATGAACGAAGGGATCATCGACTTCCTGAGAGAATACTTGTCATGCCACAGGCGGTCAGCCTTCACGTTTGGATCCGATGCTACAAAGAACTACAAACAAGTATTGTATAAATATAGCCACATGTGATGAATTCACCAGGTGTGTCCAAAGTCCTGCCCGGAAGACATAGGGGCCCGCAGTTAATTGTGTTTGTTTTTCTTGACCCACATCATTTTTTTTTTTCAAATAACATAAATTAACAAAGAATGATTAGGGACACAATAAAAGTATGAATAAATAAAATAAAAAAATATTAGCCTGGATTTGGATATTTAGATATAATTTAAATACTATAGCAAATTAGGTCTCTGCTTTTTGCAGATGATGTGGTCTTGATGGCTTCATCTGGCCAGGATCTTCAGCTCTCACTGGATCGGTTCGCAGCCGAGTGTGAAGCGACTGGGATGAGAATCAGCACCTCCAAGTCCGAGTCCATGGTTCTCGCCCGGAAAAGGGTGGAGTGCCATCTCCGGGTTGCGGAGGAGACCCTGCCCCAAGTGGAGGAGTTCAAGTACCTCGGAGTCCTGTTCACGAGTGAGGGAAGAGTGGATCGTGAGATCGACAGGTGGATCGGTGCGGCGTCTTCAGTAATGCGGACGCTGTATCGATCCGTTGTGGTGAAGAAGGAGCTGAGCCGGAAGGCAAAGCTCTCCATTTACCGGTCGATCTACGTTCCCATCCTCTCCTATGGTCATGATCTTTGGGTTATGAGAGAAAGGACAAGATCACGGGTACAAGCGGCCGAAATGAGCTTCCTCCGCCGGGGCTCTCCCTTAGAGATAGTGTGAGAAGCTCTGTCATCCGGGAGGAGCTCAAAGTAAAGCTGCTGCTCCTCCACATGGAGAGGAGCCAGATGAGGTGGTTCGGGCATCTGGTCAAGATGCCACCCGAACGCCTCCCTAGGGAGGTGTTTAGGGCACGTCCGACCGGTAGGAGAAGACCCAGGACACGTTGGGAAGACTATGTCTCCCGGCTGGCCTGGGAACGCCTCAGGATCCCCCGGGAGGAGCTGGACGAAGTGGCTGGGGAGAGGAAAGTCTGGGCTTCCCTGCTTAGGCTGCTGCCCCCGCGACCCGACCTCGGATAAGCGGAAGAAGATGGATGGATGGACTATAGCAAATTAAACAACTCCAGGAAAAGAAATGTAAATTAAAAAACAAAAATGCATTGGTTTTATAAAGATTCATATTAACAAGGTATGCATGTGTTTAAAACAACTATTTGCATTATGGCCGTCAGCGAAGAAAATCTATAAATTAGCCGCACCGTTTTATAATTGGCAGGGTTCAAAGCGTAGGAAAAAAGTAGCGGCTTATAGTATAGAATTTACGTTAATTGTGCCTCCCTGAGCGTGCATCTCTTCTGAAAGAATATTTCACGTGAATACAATTGTTACTTATGTAAACACATTTGTGATAAAGATCAGCAGGGCTCGGCAGCTCATCAGCCTATCGCTAATCGGTTAAAAAAGGCAAATATCAGCCCCCGATTAGGGGGACATCGGGATATCTCTGAATATAAAGTGGGGCGGTATGGCGTAGTGGGTAGAGCGGCCGTGCCAGAAACCTGAGGGTTGCAGGTTCGCTCCCCACCTTTTGACATCCAAATCGCTGCCGTTGTGTCCTTGGGCAGGACACTTCACCCTTGCCCCCGGTGCCGCTCACACTGGTGAATGAATGATAGGTCGGAGGGGTCGTAGGCGCAAACTAGCAGCCTCGCTTCCGTCAGTCTACCCCAGGGCAGCTTACCACCACCAGGTGTGAATGAATGATGGGTTCCCACTTCTCTGTGAGCGCTTTGAGTATCTTATAATAGAAAAGCGCGATATAAAATCTAATCCATTATTATTATTATTATAAATAATATCAAAGTTGCCAATCGTGGTAAAAGTTTGGACACCCCGCGAAAACACAGTTTAAGATGCTAGCCAAGGGATGTGTTTGTACCTCGTGGTAAGTGTCCTCAAGTTCTCCATCATAGATCCAGCGATACAAGAAGTTCCGAATGGGGTGTGATACCAGGCTGAGGATGTGTTGCACCAGCGCCCTCATTTGTGGGTCTCCTGTTTTCCCATAGGCGTGAACAGCTGAGGCCAGCTCGCCACCCTTCCGGCCTGACGACAACACAATGACAACTTGCACATGAAAGGTCCCAAATCGGCCGCTCGCTGTGCGGCTCCAACGTACCTTGGCAGAAGTCGACAAGGGCGGCCAGCATTTTGAGCCGCACTTTGGGGTCAAAAATCCAAACGAGGAGTCTTCTGAGAGTTAACGCGCTCTCTGTGCACATGTTGACACCTTGGTCATCTTCTACCTGCAACTACAACGTGCACGCATGTCAGTACCTACAACCAGGGGACCAAAAAAATCAGCATTCATACCTGAGAGTGGAGGACGGAGAGGAGCCGATAGTACTCCTTTAGCTCCTGGTGGAGCGATGCACAGAAGCTCTGCACCGGAGAAAAAACGCGAAGAATTGTATTAGTGGAAAGACGCCATTAAGTTTAGGTCAAATAATTCACACACACCTGTCCAACCAGTCCAAAGGCCCGATCCAGGCTCCTGGCGTCTGTGTACTTTCTGACTTTATTGTGCAGCCAGCCGAGCTCAGCCAATCTGCTGCTGGTGTCCCGCAGGGATTTGTTCACCACCACCTGATGATCAGGAAATAATAGGAAATAATACCAGCAAGATTGATCCGGCAAAGAGAAGCTAGGTCAATGTGGCTCAAAGCCAAAGAGCGCCATATTGATCTGTTTAAGCTTTACAATCAAGCCAAGATGTTCTGGCTATCAAATCATCTGCTGGACATGTGGCAGCTGACGTAAACAAATCAGCGAGTGCAACCTGGGTTATGCATTAAGCTGGGACACGGTTTGACCTCGTTACGCACCTTGCTGTCTATTTTGTAACAATTATCTTGGGCGCTCATCTTGATGAACTTGCCATCGATCCCCTGGAAGACATAGAGGATGTCCCGCACCAGCGCTGCCTCGGTCACCTCGCCTACGAACCAGCGGATAAAAGTGACAAAGGCGGACAATTTACGTTCGCGCCGGAGACCTCCCTCAAGGCCGCCGGGTGGCTTTCTGCACAATATGCACAAAATAGTGCCAGTGTGTAAACCCACCGTCCGTATCGCCGTCGTGACGAGGTCGGAGTGCTCTCGTGGTAGGAAGCATGGGTACGAGGGGTGGTCGGATGGTGGCGGGGCCCACAGCCGAAGGAGGGGAGCTTGTGGGAAGAGCCCAGGCTAGTCGAGAGCCTAAAAGTGGAGCGCCCCCAGCTGGAGGTTGACTGAAAGGTGCACAAATCATAGTTCTTTTATGTCTGGATTGCAGATTTGCAAAGCACATGTATCCCTTGCTTAAAAGGTACTACCGTGTTATTAATAGGGTTATTAAATGGCCTTCTATTGCCGTATAAACTAGATTTAAAAAAGGCCAGGCTGGTGTTTGTTCGTCAGAGAGTGATTGTATATACCCTGCCAGCAGCGACTGTGGAGTTGGAGTGGGGCCGTTGAGTGTGTAGACGCCCAGACTGGAGATCCCGCTGGTGCCCATACCGGTCGACAGGCCAGCGCACCTGTCCCCGTAGCTCAGGGCCAGACTCTGGGGCCGAGTGCAGTAGAACGGCGTGGAGTGGGCATCTCTGGGGAGTGCCTGGGCAAACAGCGCTCCATAGTTTCCGACCTGGGATGGCAGTCAGCGTTGTGGATCATTACACGGCGAGCACAGAAGAACTGGGACAACAAGAACCACAACAAACGTGTCCAACAGACCCTGCTGGAAGGCTTGCGGGGATCTTCAGAGAGAATGAGCAACAAGTAAAGAATAGACCAGCGATGTTTCAGAACACCCTGAACACAGAAAACAGAACACATTAGAAGGTGCTGCATACCATTTAGGAACATATTTCACAATATCATAAGTGATTACCGTATTTTTCGGACTATAAGTCGCAGTTTTTTTCATAGTTTGGCCGGGGGTGTGACTTATAATCAGGAGCGACTTACGTGTGAAATTATTAACACATTACCGTAAAATATCAAATAATATTATTTAGCTCATTCACATAAGAGACTAGACGTATAAGATTTCATGGGATTTAGCGATTAGGAGTGACAGATTGTTTGGTAAACATATAGCATGTTCTATATGTTATAGTTATTTGAATGACTCTTACCATAATATGTTACGTTAACATACCAGGCACGTTCTCAGTTGGTTATTTATGCCTCATATAACGTACACTTATTCAGCCTGTTGTTCACTATTCTTTATTTATTTTAAATTGCCTTTCAAATGTCTATTCTTGGTGTTGTGTTTTATCAAATAAATTTCCCCCCAAAAATGCGACTTATACTCCAGTGCGACTTATATATGTTTTTTTCCTTCTTTATTATGCATTTTCGGCCGGTGCGACTTATACTCCGAAAAATACGGTATATGACTCTGCAAAAGTCCAATTGTCAATCGCAGAATACTTCCTGGTTGATGGAGAACAATAAAACAGAGGGTTGCTGCCATGATGATTGATTACATTGTGATTAGGGATGGCCTGATCAGGTTTTTACGCTGCCGATTCCGATCATCCATGAGTAAGATCGGCCGATACCAAAACCGATACAGATAACATGTACCTTATTTTCCGCATACACTAAATTTTGGAAGAAAAAAACATTTTCCATGTATTACCTGCATCGGACTATAGCCGCAGATATAAATGTTGGGAAATTTGTTATTTACAAAGAAATACTTATTAACATAACTTAATTGTTTCCAAGCAGTGCCTGTAACACGGCAGTAAAATGTGAAGTGAAGTTAAGTGAATTATATTCATAAAGCACTTTTCTCTAGTGACTCAAAGCGCTTTACATGGTGAAACCCAATATTTAAGTTACATTTAAACCGGTGTGGGTGGCACTGGGAGCAGTTGAGTGAAGTATCTTGCCCAAGGACACAACGGTTGTGACTAGGATGGCGGAAGCGGGAATTGAACCTGGAACCCTCAAGTTGCTAGCACGACCCACGCAGATCAAACAACACAGAAGGCTATTCCTGGTTTATGTACACAAGAAAAAAACATATTGTAGTCATTTAATTGGACCTGCAGGACCAATTTGATTGGCAAACAAATGACGATGATTGCTCAAAATGTGCAAAGAAATTGCAGGGATTGGTTAATTGTGCATTAATTGTGAAATTTTTGAGGGTGTGAACAAATTTTGCGCAGCACTGTGTTAAAGTAATTAAGTGCATCCTGTTTAGATATTATACTAACCTGTGTCTGAAGTTTTCTATGCAGTTCTGAGAAAAGAGCAGCATCTGCCTCTCGCCGCTGCTTCAGCACTGCAAAGAGTAAGAAAACAAGCTGAAGAGATAAACATGCAGCATGGTTGGAAACTATCACAGTTTATGTTCTTTACCAAGACCAAATGTCAAATGACACGACTCCGAAGTCGGCCAATCTGTGTGCTAAATAAACATTTTCCTACTGGAAGTGGACTGCTATTTTTACTGTCAGCATGAGCACTTTGATTGATTGTTTTCCAACTAATGGTGCAACCTAGACAACCTTGATGGTGCTACTGGGAATACGCTCTCATCGTGCCATAAAGGGTTTTAGCATTTTTAGCAGAGTGCAACATAAAAGCTTTAGTACACTAAGGGCGCACACCTGACAGGGCTCGAGACTGGACGATGAAGCTAAATTGAGTAATGTGCTGTGATAGGCAGGTGGGTCTCGCTATAATTCAACTTACATTCTTTCTTGATCTTCTCCGTGACCAGGAATTCATCCCGTTCAATAGTGGGGGCGAAGTTACTGCCAATGACTCGCACTGCAAACTGGAACTGGTGGGCAACTTCGGCTGGCCAGGAACACAAAGAGCGGTGCGTTAAAAGTCACGGTAAGCAAATGAGTCATCCCATGAACTCCATGAATTTTTGGAGCGCAATCAACGGCAAATACGCTTCTAAAAAGTGTGTTTCCTTACTTACTACTGGGGCATTTAAAACCATTTCAAAACACAAACATTTAACATAAAACTAAAACATTTTAGGACTGCAACATTAAATATTTTACCTTGATTAGGAAAAAGGTTAGATTTATATTCTATGACTTCGATTAATCGTTTGAGTTATTATTAATTGAGTAATCTATTGATTAGTTTGTTTGATGAATCTGATAAAACACACTATACAGCTTCAGTACATGTTTTAGGGCAAATGGTTCAAATAATCAAAGATTGACATAACGTACATTTTCCTCCCTAATACTTCATCAACAGCACATCATCAACATTGAAATTACATTTTAACGTGTGTATAAATGTACCAATATGAACATTTCATATCACGGTTATCGTGACCAAAATTATCACGGTATTGTTGAATGTGCTCAAAAAGTACTTACTGTATTTTTCGGACTATTAGTCGCAGTTTTTTTCATAGTTTGGCCGGGGGTGCGACTTATACTCAGGAGCGACTTATGTGTGAAATTATTAACACGTTACCGTAAAATATCAAATAATATTATTTAGCTCATTCACGTAAGAGACTAGACGTATAAGATTTCATGGGATTTAGCGATTAGGAGTGACAGATTGTTTGGTAAACGTATAGCATGTTCTATATGTTATAGTTATTTGAATGACTCTTACCATAATATGTTACGTTAACATACCAGGCACGTTCTCAGTAGGTTATTTATGCCTCATATAACGTACACTTATTCAGCCTGTTGTTCACTATTCTTTATTTATTTTAAATTGCCTTTCAAATGTCTATTCTTGGTGTTGGGTTTTATCAAATAAATTTCCCCAAAAAATGCGACTTATACTCCAGTGCGACTTATATATGCTTTTTCCTTCTTTATTATGCATTTTCGGCCGGTGTGACTTATACTCCGGAGTGACTTATACTCCGAAAAATACGGTATATACGCACTGAAATCTTTTGTCGCAGTTTTTTTAAACTACCGGTAAAATAAATACACACAGAGAAGCCGTTATTTTTGCATGTTTTGTGTTTCTTGTGCTTTTAACTTCGGGGCCACACTTTTACACTCCAGAAGGTCCCAATATTAACACTGAAATAGAAATCTTACTTTTTCATATAATTGTATTCAATAATCTTATCCAATCTACTTACAGTTTAACTGGATGAACCTTGTCAAATGATGGGAAACCATGTGTTAATCACAAAGATTATTATCCAGGCTTGGGTCAGGCTGATTACAAAAATAAGTACTAATCAAATATACTGCAAAAAAATGGACATTTACATGCAAAAATTCTAACTAAATTAATAATAAATTGAAGTGCAAATGAAAATACAGCTTCACCACTTTTGTCATACTTTTTGTGCTTAAGAAAGAACCTTCTCTATGACTTTAGCTCCAGATTGTTTCTGTTTTTTTGGCATTGTCATTACTGTCACAAGTGGTGGAAAAGTGTACAGTATTACAACTGAGTACCACTGCAGCATATACAAACCACAGCTGAAAAACAGATCTTTTTTTGGCGGCAATCTAGGAGGCCCTCGCGGCGCTTCAGTTAAGAAACTCTGTCTTATGCTTCACTGATAGTGTTTAAGTCTTTGTTTTTCATCTGTTTTAATGGCTAAGCTTTTATTGTTTCAATTGTTGGTTTGTACTGTAGTACTTTAAGATGTATTTAAAAGAAAAGTGCATAACAAATTAAATCTATTATCATTATCTATCATTTCTGGCGGGCCTTGTGGCGTCCTACTCTGTGCAGCGGTTCATGAACACACCGTAAAAAACACCTCTGTCAACTCTATTTTTATGAGTGTTAAGTTCTGACATTATGCTTTTTATTTAATGACAAATTAGCACAATACAGCATAACAACTCTGACCACACACATTGAAAGAATGTGTGCTTTGTAAAAAAAAAAAAAGAACAATTATAAATATAATATAAATAAAAACAAACATCTCACTTTTTCTTTTGTTTTTGTCAAAATAATTCAAGGATGAAAGTTGAATTCATACTGTTTTAAGTTAAACAGGAAACTGCTAGGAAACGTGTTTATTTTTGTTCTGTTCGGTTGGTTAAGCAGGAAATGTAAAATATAAAATATTTCTTTTATTCTCTTAATGTTGGTATTTTGCACAGAAATACTGTACAATTTGTATCACTCCAAACCCTGCGCATCTAATTAAATCCTAGTGGAAATCAAACCGTATAGAAATATGTCTGTTCTCAGTCATCAGGCCACTTTTAAAAAGGAGTTTGCAACCCTATCCCCTCATGACTATTTCCACTCATTACAAATTAAACAGGCATTTGTTTGGACACCTAAATCACACTGATTGTACTACCTGGCATGAAAAAGTGTATTTCATTTCAAAGAAACTCTTTCTGCTCATACTTAAAAGAGATCAACAAACATTCTCACTCAGCCAAGAAGGTCAGTTAGCATCTTCCAGATGATGCAAGGTTCTGTTCACTGCGATTATTTCTGAACTGTACAATAAAAGTCACATATTTTCGGTTGTGTTGACAACACTGCTGGACTAAAGTTGTCTAAGAGCTTTGGAATGATTGTATTTGCACAATTTAGTTAGTCTTATTTTCAGTTTGTTACTATTGAGTATCATTTTTAAGAGCCATCGCAGTGCATTCCACTTGTGTGCACACTAACACAAAAAACATTACTTAAGGCTGTCAAAATGAACAAGTTAACTCATGCGATTAATCGCAATGAATTATCGCATTAATCGTGGACATCTTAGATTAATCATGCAATTTATTTTGACCGTACAAGCTCTTTTACTTTAACTGCCAGTCAGTGATCAGATCAATGAATACGATGAATACAAGGAATACAAATACGATGTATACAAAAATGAGTGAGGAGACACCAACTGGTGTGCTCGCTGGTAAATTCCACGCCAAAATACAGCCTGAAAGAACGTTAGATTGTTACCAAGTTTTGTGCAAGTAAATGACATGCATTCAAGTAAAATGTTTAATAACGTTCATGGATGATATTCTGACAATAGGGAAATCGCATGTGCGCAATATGTATTATTTGTTGCTCGTTTTTGTTACTTTTGTAGCTGTATGTAGAAATGGCGCCGCTGAAGTGGATGCTGGTTGCATTAACGCTGTGCTCTTTGATTGTCTTTTATGTATTTTGTGTTCTTTGATGTTTCCTTCTTGTTTTAAAATGTTTGTTTGTTTTTTTACCTTATCTTATGTTGACTTTTTGCATCTGCACTGCAACCACATCATTTCCCCAGTGTGGGATAAATAAAAGTCTACTCTCTTATACTGGGGTCTTTTCTTAAGCAAATTTCAATTATGCAAGCGAATAATCCAAATTTCAGAATGTGATTTAATAAATATTATTGACAGTCCCATTAGCATTTGAATGTAATGTAATCTTATTCAAACTACATTATAAAATGTTAAATGATCTGCATTTATAAATCACTTTACAAACCTGGAATGATACCCAAAGCACTTTACATTATACTTCACTTTCATTCATTCACACAAACATTCACACACTGATAGAATATGTATGTCATGTCATTGACCCAAAATATATGTTTAGACTCTCAATGTCACATACATTCTGCACCATATTCTAACGTATTGAGACGTTTGGAGCAGTGCTTCTCAAACTGTGGTACGCATACCACAAGTCACTTTAATGTACTTGTTAAATAAAACCTTGGCCTTGTTTTTAATGAATATGTAGCCCTACTACGCTACTGTGTTTCACTGTTGGTCATTGTGGAGGTTTTCTGAGGTGGTACGTGGTGCAAAAAGTTTGGGAACCACTGCGGTATTATTATTTCTTGTTACGTTAAGTTGGAAAATGTAAAAAAATTATACTTCAGCAGTTTTTAACATTGTCTAAGTGCACCCTTTACAAAACCTTTAATACGCTCTCACAAATACTTTTTACATTGGTTGTGCGACGCAGTTCTAATCTCAAAAAATGGTATTGCCCATTCAGATGAATTAAAATCAATTTAATTGGTGCTTGGCCACTCAAGACAGGACAATTTCAACATTTAAACATCACTTCTAAAAAGAAAAACAAACATTTGAATAAGAAATATTGTTTGAAAACAGTACGATAGAATTGAATACAAACAACTACAGGAGGTAACATTTACATAGGAGAGCGGATTTTTACAGTATTGACTTTGAGCTGCTTCTCCATCAAACACCATGAGCAGCTTCTCCATATTTTCATGGATAAACGTGCATCGTTTACATATTATTTTAACATCTATGTTAAGTTAAAGGTTAAAGTTAAAGTACCAAAGATTGTCTCACACACACACACAGTAGGTGTGGTGAAATGTGTCCTCTGCATTTGACCCATCCCCTTGTTCACCGCCTGGGAGGTGAGGGGAGCAGTGAGCAGCAGCGGTGGCCGCGCCCGGGAATAATTTTTGGTGATTCAACACCCAATTCCAACCCTTGATAATGAGTGCCAAGCAGGGAGGTAATGGGTCCCATTTTAGTAGTCTTTGGTATGACTCGGCCGGGGTTTGAACTCACGACCTACCGATCGCAGTGCGGACACTCTAACCACAAGGCCACTGAGCGGTTATTAGACATGTTTATTCTATTTTTTTGTTTTCTTGTTTTAATTGTGTCCTAAGAATGTGTCCCCCGTGGACTTTTAGCAGGTTTGAAACAACAGTTTTTGCTTTATTTTATTTTTTTAAGGCTTTTATTCCCCACTTTAGGCCGTTTGCCTAAAGTAATCCTTGAAAATATATATGTTGCAAAAGCTTGGGTACACTGCAATCATGCCAGAGTATATGGTGATTATTAGACTGCATTGACGTCTGCAGACAACACATGCAGCCTCTCTAGTAAAACAAAAAAAAAGACGTGCAAAATATGCAGCATTTAGTGGTTAATAGTCCTGATGGTTTATGTGCACTTGCAGAAACGGAGGCAAGTAATTTTATGCTAGTTTTAGTAATACTGCAATGCTGCTCTGCACATCCTGTCAAGAAGCACACCCAACCTATGTAGTCTCAAATACAGTCCAAATGTGCGCAGTCTGGCGTGAAAACGATAAGCCGAATTGGAAGCATGTTGACAAACATTCACACCATACCTTTAAATACAGTTACAACACAGGTGACGCTGCTTTAGAACGATACATATGAATAATATTCGCATTCAGAGTTATGCTAATGTACCTTCGCTTTTCCCCGTGATTCTGCAGCAGAGGCTCTGGAGAAGCACATTGGGTGATTTCTGATCCAGAGTCGCCATACTATCCGTGATTAGAGTTCCGCGCGGTGTAATATCTAAACAAGCATATCGAAATAAACATCACAGTATTTTTAAGAGAGAGAAACAGTTACTTCCAATCAACCAGTACGAGCAACGCCATTTTGACAAGTTAAGTTTAAGGGGGCGTCAGAGAGGAAAAGCAACCTCAGCCGGTGAAAAATATTCTTCAAAGTAACAGCCTGTGGATATTTTCCTCCAGCAAAAGTTGTATCGTGTCATTTAAACTGTGAACATTATGAGATACTAAAAACAAACATAAAGCTTAGAATTCAGGATATTAACAAATGAGTTCAATCGTCACAATTACGCTTGCAACGTTTAGGTACAGCTTTTATACTGAAAATAACAACCGGATTACTGTGTAGATGTTAAAAAGAACTTAACGTTACTGTTCAACAAAACCCGCCGAAAAGCGTCTCCAGGAAGCGCAAGACGGACAAACGAGGGAAAACAGTTCCTTCTCGAAACAATGTAATTGCGCAGATTCGTTCCTATCCCTGCACTGTGGAAATTGACCTGTACTCAATTGTACTGTGATGATGATAACAATGTTGCAGTCTTTATTTTTGTTTTCTTCGATAGATAGATGGACAGATGTCAAAATACTGCTTCAAAAACATACTTTAGTCAGTGAAAATATATGTTCAAAGGCCATTATATACAGTATGTAGAATAACGTATTACAAATGTTTTAAAGTGACAATATAATATTATAATATTTAATGGATAATTATTAGAATATTATTTATGTTATTTTTTCCCCATTTAGTACATCCTTTCGGGATCTTTCTGTGTGGAGTTTGCATTTTGTTCCACCCCCTGGGAGGGGAGGGGAGCAGTGAGCAGCAGCGGTGGCCACGCTCGGGAATCATTTTGGTGATTTAACCCCCAATTCCAACCCTTGATGCTGTTCTCACCGGGTACTCCGGCATCCTCCCACTTCCAAAGAGATGTACTTGGGGTAAGGTTGATTGGCAAAAACTAAATTGGCCCTAGTGTGTGAATGTGAGTGTGAAATGTGTCTGTCTTTCTGTGTTGGCCCTGCGATGAGGTGGCGACTTGTCCAGAATTCAGCTGGGATAGGCTCCAGCACCCCCGTGACCCGGAGAGGGACAAGCATTAGAAAATGGATGAATGGATGGATGGCTGGCATTTGTATTCCTCACTGACAGCAGAGGGTGAGCGGGTCGATCCCGACATCGACCGCATGGATACTAACTGCAGTACTACCAGTATCGGTTTAATAATGAACGCGATAGTCAGTTCTCTGCTGTTTTTTACAATCACCTCTAAATGTTTTTGTTTGTGTTGTTCATATTGTTAAAGTTAAAGTTGAAGTACCAATGATTGTCACGCACACACTAGGTGTGGCGAAATTATTCTCTGCATTTGACCCATCACCCTTGATCACCCCCTGGGAGGTGAGGGGAGCAGTGAGCAGCAGCGGTGGCTGCGCCCGGGAATAATTTTTGGTGATTTAACCCCCAATTCCAACCCTTGATGCTGAGTGCCAAGCAGGGAGGTAATGGGTCCCATATTTATAGTCTTTGGTATGTTACATTGTTGAGATTGTTACATGTATTGTTATATTGTTACATTCAGAATTGAGAAATGCGTCGGCCAAAGAAGGGCATTTGGGGGCAAAAAAGTAGAAACATTTTAGTTAAATGAACATTATTAATATTATAACCAAATGTAATACAAACCCCGTTTCCATATGAGTTGGGAAATTGTGTTAGATGTAAATATAAACGGAATACAATGATTTGCAAATCCTTTTCAACGGATGGTTCCTGCTGGCCCCACTATGGACTGGACTTTCGCTGATGTGTTGGATCCACTGTGGACTGGACTTTCACAATATTATGTCAGACCCACTCGACATCCATTGCTTTCGGTCTCCCCTAGAGGGGGGGGGGGGGGGGTTTTACCCACATATGCGGTCCTCTCCAAGGTTTCTCATAGTCATTCACATTGACGTCCCACTGGGGTGAGTTTTCCTTGCCCGTATGTGGGCTCTGTACCGAGGATGTCGTTGTGGCTTGTACAGCCCTTTGAGACACTTGTGATTTAGGGCTATATAAATAAACATTGATTGATTGATTGAACCCATATTCAATTGGAATGCACTACAAAGACAAGATATTTGATGTTCAAACTCATAAACTTCATTTTTTTTTGCAAATAATAATTAACTTAGAATTTCATGGCTGCAACACGTGCCAAAGTAGTTGGGAAAGGGCATGTTCACCACTGTGTTACATCACCTTTTCTTTTAACAACACTCTGTAAACGATTGGGAACTGAGGAAACTAATTGTTGAAGCTTTGAAAGTGGAATTCTTTCCCATTCTTGTTTTATGTAGAGCTTCAGTCGTTCAACAGTCCGGGGTCTCCGCTGTCGTATTTTACACTTCGTAATGCGCCACACATTTTCGATGGGAGACAAGTCTGGACTGCAGGCGGGCCAGGAAAGTACCAG
This sequence comes from Entelurus aequoreus, assembly GCF_033978785.1. Classification (NCBI taxonomy): domain Eukaryota; kingdom Metazoa; phylum Chordata; class Actinopteri; order Syngnathiformes; family Syngnathidae; genus Entelurus; species Entelurus aequoreus. The sequence continues at coordinate 88,982,219 of NC_084731.1, read as the reverse complement.
CACTCTTTTTTTTACGAAGCCACGCTGTTGTAACACGTGCTGAATGTGGCTTGGCATTGTCTTGCTGAAATAAGCAGGGGCGTCCATGAAAAATACGGAGAGAGAGAGAGAGAGAGAGAGAGAGAGAGAGAGAGAGGTTTCCCTGCTCCTCAGGGGATTTTATAAAATGTTATAAGGGGATGATATAGCCTCTGTGTTTTTTCCTGACGTAACGTATATTCCGCTCTACCCCGGTATTGAGCACTGTATAGCGGATAAACCACAGAAAACTTGACTATATATATCTATATCCATTTATATATATATATATATATATATATATATATATATATATATATATATATATATATATATACATATATATATATATATATATATATATATATATATATATATATATATATATATATATATATATATATATAAGTATATATATATATATATATATATATATACATATATATATATATATATATATATATATATATATATATATATATATATATATATATATATATATATATATATATATATATATATATATATACAAACCCAGTTTCCATATGATTTGGGAAATTGTGTTAGATGTAAGTATAAACGGAATAAAATGATTTGCAAATCATTTTCAACCCATATTCAATTGAATATGCTACAAAGACAACATATTTGATGTTCAAACTGATAAACATTTTTTTTTTTTGCAAATAATCATTAACTTTAGAATTTGGTGCCAGCAACACGTGACAAAGAAGTTGGGAAAGGTGGCAATAAATACTGATAAAGTTGAGGAATGCTCATCAAACACTTATTTGGAACATCCCACAGGTGAACAGGCAAATTGGGAACAGGTGGGTGCCATGATTGGGTATTAAAGTAGATTCCATGAAATGCTCAGTCATTCACAAACAAGGATGGGGCGAGGGTCACCACTTTGTCAACAAATGCGTGAGCAAATTGTTGAACAGTTTAAGAAAAACCTTTCTCAACCAGCTATTGCAAGGAATTTAGGGATTTCACCATCTACGCTCCGTAATATCATCAAAGGGTTCCGAGAATCTGGAGAAATCACTGCACGTAAGCAGCTAAGCCCGTGACCTTCGATCCCTCAGTCTGTACTGCATCAACAAGCGACATCAGTGTGTAAAGGATATCACCACATGGGCTCAGGAACACTTCAGAAACCCACTGTCAGTAACTACAGTTGGTCGCTACATCTGTAAGTGCAAGTTAAAACTCTCCTATGCAAGGCGAAAACAGTTTATCAACAACACCCAGAAACGCAGTCGGCTTCGCTGGGCCTGAGCTCATCTAAGATGGACTGATACAAAGTGGAAAAGTGTTCTGTGGTCTGACGAGTCCACATTTCAAATTGTTTTTGGAAACTGTGGACGTCGTGTCCTCCGGACCAAAGAGGAAAAGAACCATCCGGATTGTTATAGGCGCAAAGTTGAAAAGCCAGCATCTGTGATGGTATGGGGGTGTATTAGTGCCCAAGACATGGGTAACTTACACATCTGTGAAGGCGCCATTAATACTGAAAGGTACATACAGGTTTTGGAGCAACATACAGTATGTTGCCATCCAAGCAACGTTACCATGGACGCCCCTGCTTATTTCAGCAAGACAATGCCAAGCCACGTGTTACATCAACGTGGCTTCATGGTAAAAGAGTGTGGGTACTAGACTGGCCTGCCTGTAGTCCAGACCTGTCTCCCATTGAAAATGTGTGGCACATTATGAAGCCTAAAATAGCACAAGGGAGACCCCCGGACTGTTGAACAACTTAAGCTGTACATCAAGCAAGAATGGGAAAGAATTCCACCTGAGAAGCTTAAAAAATGTGTCTCCTCAGTTCCCAAACGTTTACTGAGTGTTGTTAAAAGGAAAGGCCATGTTACACAGTGGTGAACATGCCCTTTCCCAACTACTTTGGCACGTGTTGCAGCCATGAAATTCTAAGTTAATTATTATTTGCAAAAAAATAAATAAAGTTTATGAGTTTCAACATCAAAAATCTTGTCTTTGTAGTGCATTCAATTGAATATGGGTTGAAAAGGATTTGCAAATCATTGTATTCCGTTTATATTTACATCTAACACAATTTCCCAACTCATATGGAAACGGGGTTTGTATATATATATATAATATATCTAATATTTTATGTTTAATTATTGAAATAATAATTACTATTATGTTTTGCTTTTATATAGTTATTTTGTTCTATTGACTTTAGTTTGCTCAAACATGTATATGTAATGAAACACATAAGGAAATAATGTTATAATTTTGGTAAAATATTGACTGCTCTCTATTGACAAGCGGTAGAAAAATGGATGGATGGATGGATATATTATTGTATATATATATCTGAAATGTGTTTGTTGATATGTAATCATTTATTGCCTTAAATCAGGGGTGTCCAAACTTTTTTCATTGAGGGCCGCACACGAAAAAAATTAAAGCATGCGGGGGCCATTTTGATTTTTTTCATTTTCAAATCATAACAAAATATATAAATATAAAGGGTCTCAGTCATTAAAATGTTAAAAATAAGTCAAATTATTATTATTTTTATTTATTTAAACGCTTACATTAAATCTTTATATCAACTTCAGGTTGATATAACGTTAAAAAAAAAGGTTTTATGCCTTTTCTGTCAAAGACAACTTTGTTTTTTTATAGTAAAACTGAAATATGCAGTATTTTCCCCACCGCCCAAAACATTCAGAAAGCAATGTTTGATGTGAAGTAATTGAAACCCTAAAAAGATCAATAATGCAGGACACCATTGATTTGAATTCATTATTATTTTTGATCAATCACAGTGAAAAGATATATAAAATCTCATTAAATATATTTGGGATTCAAAAGGTCCCCTACTCATATAGTGATACATTTTTTATCATATATTTGTTTTACTTTCAACACTTAAATTACGAGATCAACTTCAGATATATCTGTCCTGTTTGTTCTATGCTCTTATGTCAAAGAAAACATTGTTTTTATATGGCAACCACACAATATATGCAATATTTTCCACATAAAACATTTTAAAGCGAAATATTTGAAGTAATTGGAGCCTTGAATAGGTCAATAATTGATTATAACATTGAATTTAAAAAAAAAATTTTTTTTTTTTGAGCAATGGCAAAAAAAGCAAAATAAAGAAAGACAAACGAAAAACAAACAGCCTGCGTGGCAGCTTTGTGTCAACATTGCAACTTTTCCTCTTTAGATTTCACCTCACTCCACTTTTTTTAATGTTTATTTTTAATTTTAGCAATAGCATTTCCAGAATGTGTGGCGGGCCGCTAAACAATTAGCTGCGGGCCGCACTTTGGACACCCCTGCCTTAAATGTTTGTTAGATTTGCATATGGTCATGAATTGATCAACAGGCAACATCAGGAAGGGGAATTCGATTATTTTGATCATTTTCAAGTTTTAAAGGTATCCGACTCAGTGTTGGTATCGGCAATGCTATCCATGTCGTCACTTATCGCCCAACCCGACTGACAGCAATCGAGTGCGCATGCGCCAACATCACCTGAGAGAAGCTCCTCCGCGGTGCGCGCGAGGCGAGAAGATTATAAAAGTCCAAGCGGGGGACGGAGAGGCGGACATTACTCCCAGCTTTGCCAGGAAACAACTTCAACTTCCCTTTTGCCTTTCTCGCTCCTTCCAGGTGAGCTCGGGGTTGCTTTGTTTCGACCCAGCACGAAGAAAGGGGGAAGGAAAAAAAAAAGTCATGGATCGAGGAAGAGAATTAAGAACAAGCTAGCGCCTTTGGTGGGGGAGTGCGAGCCGGGGAGAAGCCGCGGTGTTCGGACACAGGATGGGGATGGATGTCAGCACTCTCCGGACCCTCATCAGCAGATATGTAAGTTTTTGTATAAACAGCGTCTTCCTTGTTCGTTTCCCCTCGCACACACTTGGACAAAATACAGACCAGAGCGGGGTTTTACTTCTTTTCCACCACTTATCCGGATTAAGTTTCACTCACGAGAGAGGAAGTGGCACCTTCTCACCGACTTATCAGCAAACTCTTTCCCTATTGGTTGAATACATTTTTTGTATTTTACTATAACCGGAAGTAAAATCCTTTTCATCCATTGTTGAGAAGTCACTTAGGAGTGTGTAGAGCAGGCCTGGGCAATTATATTGAAATTTTGAGAAAAAAATGTGTCTGGGGGCCGGTATTATTTTTTAGGAACACTAATACAAAACCTCACAATAATGCCTGATTGAATGCTAAAAGTTAAAGTTTCAAGTTTTCAAGTTTATTCACAATACCATAGAACAGGGGGTGTCCAAAGTGCGGCCCGGGGGCCATTTGCGGCCCGCAGCTAATTGTTTACCGGCCCGCCACACATTCTGCAAAAATTGCAAAATTGATAATATTGCAAAAATTTTAAAAAACATATGAAAAAAGTGGAATGAGGTGAAATCTAACAAGACAAAGTTGCAATGTTGACACAAAGCTGCCATGTAGGATGTTTTTTTTTCTTTGTTTATTTATATTTTTTTTGCCATTGCTAAAAAAACAAAAAACACTACAAATCTATGTTATAATGAATTATTACTTAAAAAATATCACTTTAAAATGTTTTATGTGGAAAAAATATTGCATATATCGTGTGGTTGCCATATAAAAACATCAAAGTTTTATTTGACAAAAGAGCATAAAACAAACAAAATAATAGTTCAAACGTAAAATCGATATTAAATTAAATTTCAGTTTTACTATAAAAAACAAAGTTGTCTTTGACAGATAACCTTTTTTTTAAAAAACTTTATATTAACCTCAAGTTGATATAGAGATTTACTGTAAGCGTTAAATAAAAAACAATAACAATAATTTGACTTATTTTTAACAGTTTAATGACTGAGACCCTTTATAGTCCCCGGGAGCCCTAAAGGTTAAAAAAAAAAATCCATATATTTTGTTAAGGTTTGAAAATGAAAAATATCAAAATGGCCCCCGCATGCTTACATTTTTCCGTGTACGGCCCTCAGTGGAAAAAGTTTGGACACCCCTGCCATAGAACAATTACAATAGTAGTGAATATCATTTAAAGATGTTGGTAAGTGAAAGGGTCCCCCAAATAAGCTAGAAGAAGCTTTTGACAGGGGGTCCAGAGGACAGTATATACATGGAATGATGAAAAATGGTAGCAAGCACAACAACAACAACAACAACAAAAACAACAACGCTATAAGATAAACACAAGATAATAGTACTAAAGCACGCATACACATACATTCATTCAACCATGAAAAACCCAACAGTAGTCAACCCCACATGAGGCATTAGAGATAGGTGGTTAATAGGTAAGTTTTCAGTTTCTTTTTGAAGTTGGAGAATGGATACCGCATCTTGAGGCTCTCATTAAGCCGGTTCCAAATCTTTGGTCCCCTGCATACAACACTTCGAGCGGTACAAGCCAGTAGATGATGTTTACCTGATATCAGATCTAAGTTACGAGTGTTGTGGGCATGCTGGGGATGGTAGATAGGAACCAAGCTACAGATCCTAAGATTCAGCCTGTGAATGACTTGATAGGTTAAAGAAGCATTTTGATAAATATTGAACTCTGTCAGTCTTAAGAGATGATAATTATGGAATAGATGTTGAGAGAGGGCATTAAACTTGGACCATGACAGGGCCCGTATGATTTTCTTTTGCATGGATTCTAATTTGTGAAGGTAGGTAGGGAAGGTGTTACACCAGATGACATTACAGTAGTTTAGATGTGGTTCAAAGAGAGTTTTATATAGGGTAAGTATACGTTATGACAGACCGCCTTAAAAAACGGAATGGAATCTCACATTTTTTAACTGAATTAGACACCCAGAATGTACATGAAAATAAAGAATGTGAGATTTACAATATTAACTATGAGCGATAAAACACTGAATGTTGACAACATTTGAACGTCACACCCCCTCGCCATCCACATTTACAAACACAGCAAAATATGATCGCCAAGGGTAAAAAAAAACAAAAAACACCTACTACAGTATCTGATACATCTGATATATCACTAAACTGTAGAACTTTGTTGTAAAAATCTCCTTCCGCATCTGTCCCTGACACCCACATTTCAGGCTCTAGAAACACTCTGTGGAAACGCTCCCCACCCACAGTGCTTGGTGCCTCGTCTGAGCTGCTGTGACTTAGATTACCATAGTAACTAGTATATCATGCAAAAGTGTATGATATACTTTAGAACTTGTTGTAAAAATCTCCTTCCGCGTCTGTCCCTGACACCCGCATTTCAGGCTGGCTGCTCTGGAAACACTCTGTGGAAACACTCCCCACCCACACTGCTTGGTGCCTCGTCTGAGCCGCTGTGACGTAGATTACCATAGTAACTAGTATATCATGCAAAAGTGCAGAATCAAACCATTGAAAGACTTGGTATTAGAGATGTCCGATAATATCGGCCGATAAATGCTTTAAAATGTAATGTCGGAAATTATTGGTATCATTTTTTTTATTGGTATCGGGTTTTTTATTTTTTTAATTAAATCAACATAAAAAACAGAAGATACACTTACAATTAGTGCACCAACCCAAAAAACCTCCCTCCCCCATTTACACTCATTTACACTCATTCACACAAAAGGGTTGTTTCTTTCTGTTATTAATATTCTGGTTCCTACATTATATATCAATATATATCAATACAGTCTGCAAGGGATACAGTCCGTAAGCACACATGATTGTGCATGCTGCTGGTCCACTAATAGTACTAACCTTTAACAGTTAATTTTACTCATTTTCATTAATTACTAGTTTCTCTGTAACTTTTTTTATATTGTTTTACTTTCTTTTTTATTCAAGAAAATGTTTTTAATTTATTTATCTTATTTTATTTTATTTTATTTTTTTAAAAAGGACTTTATCTTCACCATACCTGGTTGTCCAAATTAGGCATAATAATGTGTTAATTCCACGACTGTATATATCGGTATCGGTTGATATCGTTATTGGTAATTAAGAGTTGGACAATATCGGATATCGGTAAAAAAGCCATTATCGGACATCCCTACTTAGTATAGTTCAAGACTTAACGGTCATTCGAAAACATCACTGCACATCATAATGCCAGCTACACTTTCCAGCTTAAAGATGTAAAAAAAAAAGGATTTGGGAATGTCCTGCGGGCCAGATTGAAAAGCTTAACGGGCCGCATGTGGACCCCGGGCCTTAATTTGCCCAGGTCTGGTGTAGAGAAACTGGGACTTGCACAAATTCGATTAGATTAGATTAGATTAGTTTATTTCAAAGGGGACAATGCAATTTCATAAAAACACATGACTACACATGGTTAAAAAAGCCAGAATTAGCCAGAAGGTTAGTTTTCATCTGTAGTTCCCTGGCCATGATGTAAAAAAAAAAGGCAGTAAAATTACAATTTAAAAGAAAAAGAAAATAAAAAGAGAGAAAAAGAAAAAAAGTACACGATACTACGGAGCCCCTATAGGGACATGGGGGACATTTTTTTTTAGATATGTTTCTCGTGTGCTCGAGACGTTTTCCCGTGAGCACAAGAAACTAAGGGTGTAACGGTACACAACAATTTCGGTTCGTTACGTACCTCGGTTTAGAGGTCACGGTTCGGTTCATTTTCGGTACAGTAAGAAAACAACAAAATATAAATTTTCTGGTTATTTATTTACCAAAATTGGTAAACAATGGCTTTATCCTTTTAACATAACAATAACATACATATACACACAGGGTCGATTGCCAGGGTTAATGCAGTCAACATATATAAAATAAAAACTAAATAAGATAAGACTCAGAATTGGTTTCTTAACAAAACCTTTCTACATATAAAGTGCAACATTTCCACATATAAAGTGCAACATTAAACTGCTTCAAGTTGTTGCTCAGATTAAATAAAATGACAAAACTTTTCTTCTGCATACAAAAAGTGCAACATTAAACAGTTTCAAGTCAACTCAGCCTCAGATTAACTTTTCTTCCCCCCCAGCCTTTAACCCTGGTGACTTTCACTCAATGTTCATGTTTTTTGCCAGAAAAATCAGTTTATCCACATTGTCTACAGAAAGAGCAGACCTGCTTGCAGTTAAAATGTCTCCAGCTGTGGAAAATACCCTTTCACCGGGCACGGAGGTAGCAGGTATGGCGAGGTAGTACCTGGCTAACTTGGCAGTAAGAGGATATATGGGCTCATTGTTCTTCCACCATAGAAGTGGATCAAAATCTAGTTTTTAATGCAATATGGTCTTAGATCTGCTGCTATAAAAACACCAACGGCATTTGTTATTGCTTTAGCCCTGCCTGACTCGCCAAGGAGAGGCTGCTTGAATGCGGTGGGAGCTGTGTTTGTTCGTCTTTCTCTTCGTTGAAGCAAACGGGAGATCTTAACGAGGCAGGAGGGTCTTCCAGCTCTGGCTTTTGCATGTTTTAGTAGCCCGGTCGCTGCTAGCATGCCGTGTGTTGTGCCTCAGTGTGCATTGTTTACACAACGTGCGATACGCTACTTAATATGTCCGTGTGGAAACTCGTTCGGTACACCTCCGAACCGAACCGAATCCCCCGTACCGAAACGGTTCAATACAAATACACGTACCGTTACTCTCTTACAAGAAACTTATCTAAAAAATATATTTTCCCCATGTCCCTATATGTTTCTTGTGCTCACGGGAAAACATCTCGAGCGCACAAGAAACTTTTGCATGAGCACGAGATATATATCTAAAAAAAAAAAAAAAGTTCCCCCATGTCCCTATAGGGCAAGCATGGGCAACTATTTTGACTCGGGGGGCCAAATTTAGAGAAAAATATGTCTGGGGGCCGGTTTTTAGTAACACTAATACAAAAACTAAAAATAATGTCTGATTGAATGCTAAACAATGTATGACAGACCGCCTTAAAAATCGGAATGGAATTTAAATTTTTTTTACTGAATGCGACACGATCTGAATATTGACAACATATGAACGTCACAGCCCCTCTCGATCAACATATTTTACAATGAAGCGAAACGCAATAAAAATGCAACACACAGCGAAATATGAACGCAAAGGGTAAAAAAACCCCCCCCACCTACAATCTAATATATCTGATATATCACTAAGCTTTAGAACTTGTTGTAAAAATCTCCTTCCGCGTCTGTCCCTGACACCCGCATTTCAGGCTGGCTGCTCTGGAAACACTCTGTGGAAACACTCCCCACCCACACTGCTTCGTGCCTCGTCTGAGCCGCTGTGACGTAGATTACCATAGTAACTAGTACATCATGCAAAAGTGCAGATTACAACCATTGAAATACTTTGTATAGTTCAAGACTTACGGTCATTTGAAAACATCACTGCACATCATAATGGCAGCTACAGTTTCCATCTTAAAAATCTAAAAAAATTATTTGGGAATGTCCGGCGGGCCAGATTGAAAAGCTTAATAGTGAATTATATTTATATAGCGCTTTTCTCTAGTGACGTAGCTTAATTGTTAGGGCCTTAATTTGCCAAGGTCTGCTATACATATACAATATGATAAAAAATAGAATACAACATCACAACATAACATTTATCTTAGCATCAAAACAGGCTCATCTTTTAGTGCTGGCAGCTGTGGGCGTTGATAAGCCACATTTACAATTTTTTTTGTGAAGGCCTTGTAAATTGTGACCAATTTAACCTCCTCAGGTACTGAGTTCCACACATTTGCGCTCCTTACTGACCAGGCCGACTTACTGAAAATGCCTCCTGCGCAGAGGAATATAACAGTCACCTCCGACAGAGCCTCGAGTGACACGCTCACAGCTGTTTCTTTGACTGATGAACTCTGGAGCCAATTCATGCAGTACTTTATATGTCACTTTTAAGTCTGCAAATGCGTGAAGACTGTCCCAGTTTAAAATACTGTATTTTTTTTAGAATGGCACAGTGATGATAGTGCCTAGGTTTTTTTTATCCATAACCTTATGAAACAAAATACTAAACACTCACATTAATAATAAAGAAGTCACAAGTCAAGTATCAGAAACTGAGTAAATCCACTTCATGGAACTTATTATCAGTATGCCTGTGCTGATGTAGAAGTCATGTATTTCCAGTGGAGTTTCTGCCATCCAATTTAATATAATATGCGACATCTCCCATTTGGGCTGGACTTCCAAAGAATCATTCACATGAATTATGTAATCCAGTTGTTTTTTCTTTTTCTCCCTGCTAGTCAAATCGATGGGCTGCAGTGGAGCCACCAGCTCTGTATGGCTCTTGCATTAGGCTCCACACTAATGTGTTGAGTGAGACGAGCGCCGCACACATGAGAGTCCGAGAGCTCCTTGCTCATCTGAGGCTTAGATCCGGCCTCCCAACTGTTGCTAATGGCCAATAAACTGAAATCCCTGCTGCATGGGAGCAGAAGTGGAGCTGCGTAGTAAGAAGCGAGTTGAGACAAGCCGGTGACTGATAGGATGTGGGATGCTGATGAGGTCTGCTTGTGTAATTGATCTGGATAACGGCTTAAGACAAATGGGTTTGGGCTAAATTGATTGTGTTGCCAGCGCAACACAAACCTGCATGCACAGCGGACTGCTGAATATTTAAGATTAGGGTTGGGAACATTTATCTGTTTGTCAATACGTTGCTTTCATGAAATATCCGTCAATACACGGGAGACAGCATTATAATGGACGAATATGTCCCTAACCGCATCTGGGAGAAAACGGAACACTTAAGTCTTTTTTTGGCCAGCAGTAGCAAAAGTCGTAGGATAGCAGAGGTGGGTACTAGTAATGCACTACTTTGTCAGGGTTTCTGCAGGTCATTAAAAAGCATTAAACGTAATTAAATGGATTTGGTGAAAGTTGGAGGCCTTAAATGGCATGAAAAATAAAACAATTTGATGTCCAAAGGCATTAAAAAAATGTAATGTGGTGCAATTAGCTAATCACAAGTGGGCGATTAAAGGTAGGCAGCAGTTAACGGTGGCAAATTTATTTGGCTTGAACAGCAAAGCAACTTCTGCTGTCACCACGACGCCACCATAACTGGCAGCTGCTGCTACCACTACAGACAAATAAATAAATAAGATAAATTCTCAGACTAAACCATCTTGTGAGCCAATTGTAATTCACTAGAGGGTACCAGTTAATGTATACTTTTCAGCTATTCAAGATTATCATTGTCCAGTGTTTCCCACACATTCATTTATTTGTGGTGGCCCGCCATGAAAGAATTACGTCCGCCACAGATAGATTTTTTATTTATTTTTTTGTCCTGTCCAGCTTCTCAGGCAAATCATATAGTTGATGTAGATGCCCATATCGGCTGTTCAGATTTACTTTACAAAAGAGAAGTGTAGGATACTTCTCTTGTTGCCTTATTTGTATTTGACTTTATTAAATGTATTTATATTATCATTTGGTGCAGCTGGGCCGGCGCAGGAGGGGATAGAAAGAGAGAAATTATCATGTTGCTGGTAAATAATATGGTTGTAGTAGTAGGCTAAAGTTAAATTATTTAGTATGCACTAATTAAAGGGGCAGAGCTTTAAGAGACATTTTAGCTTTTATATTTTATAAGATATATTTTTTGTAAGAACCACAATTAATAAATATATTTCAGTGAATAACTTATTGTTCAAATCTGTATATAAATATGTACATAAAGTGTTGTAATTATATTGTAAAATGGATGGATGGATGGATGGACGTTTAAAACAAAACTGTTATTATTAATTCGTAAGTATACATTTTTTGAGCCTTTTTAGAGAAAATCATATCATTGTAGTGAATTATGCAAATTGCTCGATGATGTCATGGTGACCACGCCCAATAGCCACGCCCATAGCCACGCCCCCACCGCCACAGGTATCTTGGCAGTTTATGGGAAACACTGTTGTCTAATGCTTATCATGTTGTCTGCACAGACAGTTGTAAGCTTTTGACTATATATATATATATATATATATATATATATATATATATATATATATATATATATATATATATATATATATATATATATATATATATATATATATATATATATATATATATATATATATATATATATATAATATTTATCTGCAGTAGGACATGAGCATTAAATTTGCTTAAAGTTGCATTAAAAAGGCATACAAAAAATATTACATTAGGTTTGCTGAGTACTTGCAGAAACCCTGTCTGTTATGTTTTCTTAAGGAACTTTTTGGATAAATTGTATTTGTTAACGTAGTTTTAATGCAACATACTTTTTACTTTTATTGAAGTAAATGCAACGTTTACAATGGGAGATGACATCAGATGTGTAAGTGGGACAGTCAGAGTTGCTAAGAATTTAGGTTCATAGAAGATTCCATAAGAACTGCTTTTGATCCCACTCGTGGAAGAGTGGGGTAGTGATACAAAAACTGCAATTTTTCAAACTCAATGAAAAAATAAATACAAATGCAAATGGCCTCATGTCACAGACATGTTTTATGAGGAATACCTGGAATATGAATGTATTGCAACTTTTCCTTTTTTTTTTTTAAAGAATACCAACGCATGGGGTCATTTTTCTAAGGGATCATTTTACTTGAATCATATTACTCTAAAGCAGTCCTTCTCAAATAGTGGGGCGAGCCCACAAATGCCCGTGGGGGGTGCGAGTGACCATGCTTTTCTTTGCCGTACTAGAATATGATGAAGTGTATGTAGTGTTGGGCTTCACTCTGAGGAAAGACTGGTGTTGTTTTCTTTAATGTTGATACAGATACAATGTTTTGCAGAGGTGTACTTGTAACAATTTTATGGACAAGATGGTGGGGCGCAAAATATTTTCTTTTTTCCTCGGTGGGCGTAACAGAAAATAATTGAGAAGCACTGCTCTAAAGTAATAGTATTTTTACCTGAGTACAATTTTTGGCTATGCTACCCACCTCGGTAAGATAAAGAGGGGAAAGTCAGGCTATAATTTTTGGCTTTTTTTTAAAAAGCAGATGTGCTTTTTAGTCTCTTGGGTCATGCTGCATAACCTTGGTCACTCGCCACCCAGTTGCCGGGTCACCGTCTCTCCAGTTGCCGCCATCTCTCATTATCTCAGACGGGCCGAGGACGTTATGTAAGCTGTGCTTCTCAAGTGTAATATGCATTGTAATCTCTGTGTCCGTGAAGAATGGGAGTTGAATGTAATCGCAGCGACACGAAGGAGCTCACTTGTGGTCCATTCACGCCGCCGGCTCGCATACTCCCATTTATCTTATCCGACTCCTCCAAGAGTTTTAATAAGACCGTTTAGGAAGGTTTTGAATGTAGACAGTCTACAGCAGGGGTGTCTATTTTATTGGTTGCATGCAGAGACATTTATAGAATGTTGTGCTTCAAGATGCTTTAAACAATCCAACATACTTTATTTCAATGCATGCTAGGCTATCTGAACAAACCAACATCTAAGCTTGCAAAGAAAACAGCAAAGCTATACTGAATCTTTGTTTTAGCTGCTTTTATTCATTTTTTTACTGAACTAATTTTTTTAATTTATTAAATTGACACAGTCAAACTTCTAAGCAAATTTTAATCTTCAATAACCATACAGGAACTTTTAAAAGTGTCATATTATCAATTTTCTACATTTAAAACACTTCCTTGTGGTCTACATAGCAGGTAATGGCCCTTTTGTAAAATTTTTGCATAGATTATGTTTTACAGACCATCTTCAAACTGCTTTCTGACTGTCTCTTCAGGATGCGCCGTTTTGTGGGTGGTCTTATTTACGTGGCTCCACTCCAACTGTGTCTTCTCCCCGCCGTCTTTGGTGTTGTTTTTAGTGCTTCCATAGCGAGTCTACTGACAGATATAAGTTAGAACTATAAATTACCTTGTATTAGAAAGGCAAGGCAACAGCGCCTCCTTGCCACACCCGCTGGATTAAAGATGCTCTGTATTTTGTCACACTGGGGAAGATTAGGCTGACATTGAATGGTTGTTCTGCAAAGTTTAAACAACTGTGGGGTGTTTTTTTTCTGATATATGTAGGAGAAACTGATCTCCAAATTAACCTTGATCGAATCACCATTTTAATATGGGTGGTTGATGAGCCTTTTGTGTGCTTGTGGGTTGCTATATGTCTCTAAGGCCATTCAGGAATTCAGCTGTCTTTGGTTTTATGTTGACTTCTGTCCGTGGTTTCTTACTTTATTTGTTATTATTATTATTATTATTAATATCATATATATATATATTTTTAAATTTTTGTATTTTTAAATTTTACTATTTGGGGAAAAACAGCACATTTGTTGTATGTTTGGCAACTTGTTCCAATTATGTGTGTAAAAAAAATTAATTAAAAAAATGTTTTAAAAAAAGAAAGACATGGCAACAGTGGAGGGTGCATGTACGAGCCAGTATGCCCCACAACAAGAGGATAGAGAAAAAGAAGGAGTTTATAGACTACATCTTCATAATACAAAGATGTATGCGCGCAAAGCACTTTGGGTGAATTTATACCGTATATGGATAATCCGCTGACATCACTGGATCACTGGTGGGACAAACGTCACAGGCCAGAGCAAATTCCAAACTGCTCGTTTAGATGACGTATAAAAAAAGGCAAGATTGTTTTTTATAACTATATTTGCAATGCCTCCATGATTTGATTTAAAATTTTCGGGACTTATGCACATCCCAAATACACAACAGCATGTCCCAATAGGTAAGAAATGTAAATTTTGCATGCTGACTGTCATACAAGTGTACAAAGAAGTTAACCACTGTTAAAAAAAATTACATAAAAACGATAAAAGCGGCTAAAAAAACAAAGGTGAAATGCGACAGAGAATTGTGCTGCGGATGCGCCTCACCCCTAAATTTCACCAAGTGTGTGCTGGGTGTGTACTGCGTCCAAGCTTTGACCCTCCAGAGCTCTATTAACGTAAGGCTTCTATGTTTACCAAGTCTGCACAGATAAGGATAAAGCAGGACTGGACGTGCAACACAAAATTGATTGATTTTCAGAATAAAATGATTTGTTTTTAATAATAGGTTACTTACCTATGTTAAAAGTGTTTAATATCAGTTTGAGTTCCACTACCAATTGTCTCGCGAGAATTACTGCGATTTCACTGAGGGAACTTGTCGGCCTCGTCACTACTGCTGTCTGGCGCAGCGGAGCCCTGTCCCGCTTTATACATAGCCGATGAGTATTGGCGGACCACATACCACGCAACAAACTTGCAGTACATTTGCAAGGCAAACGCACTAGGTGGAATCCCCGGGTCAGTATTTCCCACAGAATGTATCTGTGGTGTTGGGTTGGGGGAGTGTTGGGAGTTTCGGGGACTTATGGTGCATTCCATTAATCTCGGAGGTTGGAAGTCGTAGCTGGGAAAGACGTCACAGCCGAGTTACGAGGTCGAAAATAAAGATGGCCACATCCATGAAAGCTATTCTTGCGCTTGCCTTGTCTGAATACAAACAATTTATGGGAAAATATACACTCTTCCAGCAACCTTCAAACACGATGAATGAAGAGGAAACACCGACGCTATCGCTTGCGATGTAAAACATATAAAACGCAGTAAAAAATCTATTCATAAACATCCAACAATACATAATTCACGGCTGATTTAGTGTGACAAAATATAGTCAGACGGGCTACTGTAATAACAAATATAGAAGCTTCTGTTATTGTTAACACTCAAAGCAGTGATCTTTTGAAGGTGGTGAGGACTCCCTGACCTTTCTTGGTGGGTGTTCCAGTAGAAATGTCCAACTATGAACTCGGAAATTCCGGCTTCCCAGGACAAATTGAACGCACCGTTAATGACGTCATTGACTAATTTGCACAATTGTTTATAACGTGTAACAAAGTTAGTTGTGGTATGTGCATATGATGTTTGTTAAGAGGCAAGAGTTAAAATGCAATCCACCGTACGAAGTTTGAACAACAAGCTACACAGACGGTCTCATTATGATGTGTTTGTCAGCAAGAGCAAACAAAAAACAAAATAGATCTCAAATTTAATTGTGGCGTGGCTGCTAATACTAAATACAAAACATTTAACCTAGAATTGGATTTGACTTTAGAGATTCCACTGTAATGTAATGATTTAATAACGATGTGAGGGAAAGGAACCCAATAGATGCCCTTCATGAATTTTGTGAAGTGCCTCAGGAATTGGATTATTGTGTCAATACCTTTTTAAATCAAACTCAATATGTACAAGTACAATTAAGATGCTTTACAGTCAACTGAGAAAGAATGAATAAAATAGATTGAGTATGAGCGCGCGTTCGTGCATGTGAAAGATCCTGACTGCCCCACCTGTGTCTGTGATGGTGTGGGACTGCAACCGAGCAGCATTCCTCCCCGACCAACTAATCTAGATTCCTGGACAGGAATCACAATCTCCTCCCTCCACGTGGGGATTAAAGGGTTACTGGTGTTCACTACCTTCAACCACTTAATCCAGTTGACAAATTTGAGCCAATCACTAATCTGCTGCCGCTTGTATTCCACCAGACGCACTTTGCAGTGGTTGTGGAGAAGCTGGTGCAGTAACAGTGATATCACACGCGGGGAGGAGGAATAGAGTTGTAGTCAGGTGAGGTAGAGGCCGGCGGATCACATGTACTCTTCTTGTCAATAATTAACAAGCAGACAAGATGATGCTGTTTCTATTCTTCTGTGGCCTTCAACAGGGAGTCCAGGGGCCCATGTGGGGCCTGAAGAGGTGCTCCACGTGGGTCGTGAAATTTTTGGTTTCCAAAAAATATATTTTACCATATTTTTCAAGCTTTAGAGTGCACTAATATATAAGTCGTACAATATTGTTACATCTATTAGCCGCACCGGACTATAGGCCGCAGTTATATAACAGTACGAACGATTTTGCAAATGTTTGTTTACATACCGTATTTTTCGGAGTATAAGTCGCTCCGGAGTATAAGTCGCACTGGCCGAAAATGCAATATAAAGAAGGAAAAAAACATGTATAAGTCGCATTTTTTGGGGAAATTTATTTAATAAAACCCAACACCAAGAATAGACATTTGAAAGGCAATTTAAAATAAATAAAGAATAGTGAACAACAGGCTGAATAAGTGTACGTTATATGACTCATAAATAACCAACTGAGAATGTGCCTGGTATGTTAACGTAACATATTATGGTAAGAGTCATTCAAATAACTATAACATATAGAACATGCTATACGTTTACCAAACAATCTGTCACTCCTAATCGCTAAATCCCATGAAACCTTATACATCTAGTCTCTTACGTGAATGAGCTAAATAATATTATTTGATATTTTACGGTAATGTGTTAATAATTTCACACATAAGTCGCTCCTGAGTATGTCGCACCCCCGGCCAAACTATGAAAAAAACTGTGACTTATAGCCCGAAAAATACGGTACCTTAATTGTTTCCAATCGGTGCCTGTCACACGGCAGTAAAATGGCTGATTAAACAAAACAGAAGTCATCGTAATGGACACACTAGCCGCTGAAGCTAGCTCTCTAATCAGCTAAACAGACTCAATAACTACACAGTGACATTTTGGTGAATTTACAAAATTGAGACAATACAAAAATAATGCCATTGTAAGTTAATATGCTAACACAGACATTTGTAAGCATGTTAGCATATTCACTAATGCTAATGATTACTTGCATGAAAACAATCCTATGAACATTACACATGGGACAATTTAGTAAGTTTAAATGGTTTTAGTTAAAACTTACAAACATTGCTTGGAGTGATAAATGAAGAAATCCTTTCGAGCAGAAACGGTATGGACACATACTACCAGTTCAACGAACAAAACAGGAAGTACATTTTCAACCCGAAGCGCCTGCAGAGAGCTAACACTTCCAAAAGATGGCGCCATAGCACAAACAATAACATACATTTTCAGTAGCTGCTTTTCATTGCAGTTTTTCGCAAAATAACAGCAATATGTCTGAAATGTTGAAGACGTGCATTTGCGCCTTGTAGGTGTTTTCATTAAAGGGTGTTTTGCATCATTAGTCATAATTCTTGTAAAATAGCCTCCACATTGAGGAAGATGGATGTTTTGTGATTCTACGGGTTTGGAGCTGTGATTACAATTGCAGCCGCTGCTTTTGCCGTGATTGTCAATAGAAGACGAAGGCCACGGGTGATCACTCAAAGGAAACGTCTTTACGTATGGCAGAAGCCATGAATAAGGGATTTTTGGGAGAGAACTGCGAACGAGAAATTCACAGACGAGTCGTGGGCCACCTCGACATGGTTCGGGCCTGTGGCCGACCGATCAGAAGCGAAATCAAGACGACCCATCTTGCCTAGTTGTCATGCATTGGCGCCCCGCCGATTCGGTTGTTTCGGTATTTTGTAAAATGGAAAAAAAGTGTTCGAATCATGCTTTTGCGATACACTTCAATATCGAAATGTCTCAAAAACCACCTCTTGAGAGCGTAAAAATGTTTCTGGGGTAATGGAAACACATCTACAGTGTCTGTCAGTGTTCTTTAAAAACTATTTCTTGAATACAAAACATTATGGCCGTTACCGAAGAAAAATCCACAAATTAGCCGCCCCGTTTTATAAACCACAGGAATTCAAAGCTTAGGAAAAAAGTCGTGGCTTATAGTCCGGAAAATACGGAATGTTTCCTGCGCAATTTTTCCACTATATTTTTTTATTTAAATACAAAGTAACATTCATCCAACAGAGATGAAGATGTAGAAGATGTCACACAGGAGTTCTTTCAAGCAAAGCACCACTTTATTCACCTAGCCCTCCAATCACAAGGCTCGGACAGGTTCCCTGTGATTGGCCGAGGCCCTCTTCTCAGGAAATATTGGATGGTTACGTAATACGACAAAAAAAACATATGCAGAAGAGCGATAAGCCTGCCCTAGGGCTGGGCAATATAGCAAAAAAAATGATAACTGTTAATTTTTTCATATCATCCGATCTCAATTAATACCACCATTTTTATTTTATCAAGGTGGATTGTCCCTTGCAGGATTATAGCGAGTACCACATCTCTACTGTTTACTACTGCGGTATCTTGTATCAGACATTTCCAACATGTTTGATGGAGGTAATATACGCTAACAGCCGACAACTGTCATTTTGTTCATATCTATGACTGTGCTTACGAGAGGTGCAACAGTACAGGTAACCCACGCTACGGTGCATACCTGTTTTTTTGGTACGTTTTGTGGGGAACTACTTTTTTGCCTCTCAAAGTTATTATTTTTTTTTTTTGCTTGTCATCTCAAACATTCTGCAGTAAACAAAGTATAATTGGTGTAGTGAATACTGTAAGGCTTTTATTTCAAGTTAACATTTACTAAACAACACTTTCAAATAGAGATGTCCGATAATGGCTTTTTTGCCGATATCCGATATTCCGATATTGTCCAACTCTTAATTACCGATTCCGATATCAACCGATACCGATATATACAGTTATTATGCCTGATTTTGTTGTGATGCCCCGCTGGATGCATTAAACAATGTAACAAGGTTTTCCAAAATAAATCAACTCAAGTTATGGAAAAAAATGCCAACATGGCACTGCCATATTTATTATTGAAGTCACTAAGTAAATTTTTTTTTAACATGCCTCAAAACATCAGCTTGGAATTTGGGACATGCTCTCTCTGAGAGAGCCTTCGGAGGTTGAGGTGGGTGGGTGGGGGTGGGCTAGGGCTAGCGGTGGGTGTATATAGAGTTTGTGCTGCAAGGGGTTCTGGGTATTTGTTCTGTTGTGTTTATGTTGTGTTACGGTGCGGTTGTTCTCCCGAAATGTGTTTGTCATTCTTGTTTGGTGTGGGTTCACATTGTGGCGTATATTAGTAACAGTGTTAAAGTTGTTTATACCGCCACCCTCAGTGTGACATGTATGGCTGTTGACCAAGTATGCCTTGCATTCACTTGTGTGTGTGAAAAGCCGTAGATATTATGTGATTGGGCCGGCATGCAAAGGCAGTACCTTTAAGGCACGCCCCCAAAATTGTTGTCTGGGTGAAATTCGGGAGAATGGTTGCCCCGGGAGATTTTCGGGAGGGGCACTGATTAAGGCTGAAACGACGCGTCGACGTAGTCGACGTCATCGACGTCATCGGTTACGTAAATACGTCGACGCCGTTTTTGTGTGTCGATGCGTCGCATATTTACGTCACACTACCGTCATGGCGAAGCGCAAAGCAGACGATCAAAGCAGACGATGCGAGCGGTGCGAGCGAGGGGGAAAAATCACGCCAAAAGTCGTCAAAAGTGTGGAAGTATTTCCATACACAGCCTAATAATGTTGTTGTATGCACACTGTGTCGAGCGGAAATGGCCTATCATAGCAGCACAACGGCTATGAACGAACATTTGAAAAGAAAACCATCAACCATCAACTAGTCAATCGTCCGCGTGAGCATACGTTGTCATCATTACACAAAAACATGAATGTGTCATTTGTATCTGCTAGGAGTGTAACGGTACGTGTTTTGTATTGAACCGTTTCGGTTCGGTACGGGGGTGTACCGAACGAGTTTCTAAGCTAAAGCTAACTTTAGCTGCTAAAGTCTTAACAAGCTGCTTCGCTCCTTCTGCCTGTCTCAGCACGCAGCATTGTCCCACCCACACAACCATCTGATTGGTACACACGAAGCATTATCAGCCAATCAGCAGTGCGTATTCAGAGCGTTACCAGCCAATCAGCAGTGTGTATTCAGAGCGCATGTAGTCAGCGCTTCAGCGTCGAGCAGATAGGTGTTTAGCAGGTGAGCATCAGGCAGCGGACTCTCCCCAAATGATAATAAACACCTCCCAGTCAACTACTAGTAACATCACTATGAGCCCGTTGACCTTCTAGAAACTTAAACTGCAGCTCAGCTCACTCGCAGTCCTGGCTTGAGGTGAAGGCTAATTACCTCTCAGTTCCAGCCACATCGACCCCTTCTGAGCGCCTATTTTCAGCTGCTGGGAATATTGTAAACAAGAAAAGAACCAGAGCATGTAGACATGCTAACCTTTCTTCATTACAACTGTTAGTCACTCACTGGAATGAGTAGAATTGGTTATTGTGTACTGTGTTGGACTGGATGTTTATTTTGCACGTTTTAAAAGCAATACTTAATGTTTACAGTGCTCCAGAATATTTAGATTGACACTTTTTTGTATTGGATGTTTATCTTTATTTTTGCACATTTTAGCAAATAAGCAATACTTTCACTTTTGTTGAAATGTTTACACTGTTGTTACAGAATATTTCGTTTTACACTTTTTTGTATTGGATGTTTATCTTTATTTTTGCACATTTTAAAGCAAAATAAGCAATACTTTTACTTTTGAAATGCTTATACTATTGCAGAATATTAAGATTTGCACTGGATGTTGACTTTTATATTTGCACATTAAAAAGCAAATAAGCTACTTTTAATTTTGTTAAAGGTTAAAAGTTTTAAATGTTTACATTGTTACAGAATATTTAGTCATGTTGTTGTCAATGTTGACTGAGTGGCCATACTTCTTTTTTTTTGTAAATAAAAGCCATGCCTTTTGAAAAAACTGGCCTACATTTATTTTTCCATCTTCATTTTGAATAAAAAAATAATCGGTAAAAGGAAAAATAATCTATAGATTAATCGGAAAAAAATAATCTATAGATTAACCGATTAATCGAAAAAATAATCTATAGATTAATCGATAGAAAAATAATCGTTAGCTGCAGCCTTAGCACTGATATTCGGGAGTCTCCCGGAAAAATCGGGAGGGTTGGCAAGTATGGCTGGGAGACGCAACTGCTCTGTCCTTCTCCCTACGTCCGTGTACTGCTCTGTACAGCGGCGTTTTAAAAAGTCTTACATTTTAATTTTTGAAACCGATACCGATAATTTCCGATATTACATTTTAAAGCATTTATCGGCCGATAATATCGGCAGTCCGATATTATCGGACATCTCTACTTTCAAATGGTAAATTATTATTTGTATTCTTTAATTACTTTTGTACATCAGTGTTTCTCACCAGTGCTTT
The DNA here is from genome assembly GCF_033978785.1 of Entelurus aequoreus. Taxonomy (NCBI): domain Eukaryota; kingdom Metazoa; phylum Chordata; class Actinopteri; order Syngnathiformes; family Syngnathidae; genus Entelurus; species Entelurus aequoreus. The sequence continues at coordinate 88,960,228 of NC_084731.1, read as the reverse complement.
GGCAAACAACAAGCGGTCACCCAGATTGTGGAGTTTTTAAAACTGAAATTCTGTATCATATATTGAATGAAAATACATTTAAGTGCAGTTTGAATTTGAGGTACTGTAAAATAATGTACAGTACAGGCCAAAAGTTTGGACACACCTTCTCATTCAATGCGTTTTATTTATTTTCATGACTATTTACATTGTAGATTGTCACTGAAGGCATCAAAACTATGAATGAACACATGTGGAGTTATGTACTTAACAAAAAAAGGTGAAATAACAGAAAACATGTTTTATATTCTAGTTTCTTCAAAATAGCCACCCTTTGCTCTGATTTCTTTTTTGCACACTCTTGGCATTCTCTCAATGAGCTTCAAGAGGAAGTCACCTGAAATGGTTTTCACTTCACAGGTGTGCTTGAAGCTCATCAAGAGAATGCCAAGAGTGTGCAAAGCAGTAATCAGAGCAAAGGGTGGCTATTTTGAAGAAACTAGAATATAAAACATGTTTTCAGTTATTTCACCTTTTTTTGTTAAGTACATAACTCCACATGTGTTCATTCATAGTTTTGATGCCTTCAGTGACAATCTACAATGTAAATAGTCATGAAAATAAAGAAAAAGCATTGAATGAAGAGAAGGTGTGTACAAACTTTTGGCCTGTACTTTATATCAACACATAAAACAAGTTTAATGATTAATTCAGGAACAAAATGTTTTTTCTTTTATCCACAAACAAACAAAAAGAACACAAAGTGTCTCCCTGCAGAGGTTTATTTTATTACATGTTCTATCAGAGGTGTGGAATCTTTGCAAACTTTAGATATAAAAATGCCTTTTATGATTAAATTAGCGGGTGTGTTGATTCTCCCAGTCGGGACCAATACAGTCACATAGACGTTCGTAGTGCCTGCAAGTCTTCATTCAGGGCAGGATTACTGGTGAGCTGCAGCAGATAGTAAAAATAAAGTGTGTCACTGAAGTCGCTGCTCCTTTTTTAAATGTTGTGTTTCAACTTCTATGCTAGTGTTAGTAATATATCTTTATTTTGTTCTTCTGGGCTGCACTTCCAGCTGTGTAAGGGGAAGAGGCACAGCGCTGATTGAACATTCAGTACGTCGTGACAAGCCTCACTTCCCTACTGTTTATAACTGCGGTAAATTCTAACAGACTTTTCCGCCACGTTTGACCAAGGAATAATGCTGACAGCTCATCACCGTGATCGACCTCAAATTAGTAGCGATCACGATCATATAATCGCCAAGCCTTAGCCTGCAATCCACCTCAGAAACCACTGGTGAACAAGATACTTATAGGACCAGTTAAATTTGAAACACAATTTCACACCAGATATATAAGTAGAGGGTCCCTGTTTCTTCTTTCCATCAGTTTGCCTGGAGAAAGACCCATGTTCTTTGGTAAGGAATACCTGAGTGTGGTTGAGGGCGGTGCCTACATGGGGTTAGGGATCTGATAAATGTCCTGGCATGACCTGACCAACTGAGTCAATGCAGACACAGAATGTAAAGTAACGTTGTATTGTGCATGGCTTTCTAAGAACTTGGTGTTTTATTGTAGCGGGCTGCCATTCACTGAAGATGTATAAGAGGTTTTGTTAGCTCGGGTAGCAGCAGGTTCATCCTAATCATTTAACACCCGCCAGCGAGGTTAACCTCTTTACCAGATGGATTGACAAGCTCTCTCTAAGCTCGTCTTTGGGTTGTTTCACTGTTTGACTGTCAGTTGGGTTTGATCTGATGAACGCAATGTCATGCTAGCTATATGTCATTAGTTTACACAACGCAAGAAGCTGAGTGCTTACATTATTAGGACCGTACCGTCTGCTGAAGTCACTGTTTCCACTTTAATTTGGTTTTGTATGTATAAATGACCTGTCTTGGACCACTTTTAGCACCCTTGCCTTAGGGAACCGGAATAACTTTAAAACTTCACCCCTGCAGTAGGACTGCAACGATTAGTCTGGTTGACAGCAAAATTAGCCCAGTACTAATTTTGTAGTCGACAGGTCATTAATGACTAGGGATATCCCAATCCGACAACCGACTGCCAGTTAACATCTAAATGTCCTCCAATAAGCACACAAGATTGGTCTTTTTTTGTATTTCAGTTGACTAATTTAATAAACATTGTAAGCTATAGGCTTCGAGGAGCTGGCAGCTACACAACATCACAGTAGCACACAAGTAGAGATGTCCGATAATGGCTTTTTTGCTGATATCCGATATTCCGATATTGTCCAACTCTTAATTACCGATATCAACCGATACCAATATATACAGTCGTGGAATTAACACATTATTATGCCTAATTTTGTTGTGATGCCCCGCTGGATGCATTAAACAATGTAACAAGGTTTTCCAAAATAAATCAACTCAAGTTATGGAAAAAAATGCCAACATATGGCACTGCCATATTTATTATTGAAGTCACAAAGTGCATTATTTTTTTTAACATGCCTCAAAACAGTAGCTTGGAATTTGGGACATGCTCTCCCTGAGAGAGCATGAGGAGGTTGAGGTGGGCGGAGTTGGGGGGTTGGGGATAGCGGGGGGTGTATATTGTAGCATCCCGGAAGAGTTAGTGCTGCAAGGGGTTCTGGGTATTTCTTCTGTTGTGTTTATGTTGTGTTTTTTTTTTTTTTTTTATTTGTTTTTTTTAATTTTTTTTATTTATTTCAAACAACATTTAAAAAAAAACACAAGATACACTTACCATTAGTGCATCAACCCAAGAAAACCCTCCCTCCCCCATTCACACTCATCCACACTCATTTACACAAAAGGAGCTGTCTCTTTCTGTTATTAAAAAAACAACAACTTCTGGTTCCTACAGTATAGAACAATACAGTCTGCAAGGGATACAGTCATTCGAGCACACATGATTGTGTGTGGTGCTGGTCCACTAACATTTTCACTAATCACTATTTTTTATGTAATTGTTTTTAAATTTGTTTTACTTTCAAACAAAACAAACAAAGGACCTTAACTTCACCAGACCGGATTGTCAATAAAATCAGATTGTTCAAAAGGGTTCTTAAAACCAGGTCCAGTTCAGATTACGTCCAGATCGGGCTCAGCAACACACACCTTCACCCATGTACACCAAAAACCAGGGATCACAACAGGTTGCATACAATCCACAAACAAAAATACATTTTCAAATTAAGCACCCATGTACAGTCCACATCACATCCAAGTCGAAGTCAGCAACACATACCTTCATTTATGTACACTTAAAATAGGGAATACAACAACAGATTGCATATCATATATAAACAAAATTACATTTTCAAAATAAGCCTTTGAGGACTTCCCATCTTTTTTTATGTTTTTTGGCATCATTATCGTTTTCAACCATATAATTTTCTAAAGTTAAAAAATACTGAATAAATGTTTTAAAGAAAGAAATACTAAGTGAATATCTGTTTTTTGCCTTAAAAATAAACCTTTTACCGAGTACTATAATTAAATTGACTAAATCATGATTGTCAATGAACTCTCCTAAAATAACAGAAACCACATCAAGCTTCATAAACAAACCAATCTTTAAACACATTTTTTCAACTTCCACCCAAAATGAAGACACAATATGACAATACCAAAACAAATGTAAGGTGGATTCAGGCTCCTGACAACAAAAACGGCAATCATCTGACTCTGTCATATTCCATATTTTTAACATTTTTCCCGTGGGTAGGAAGTAATAAATAGTTTTAATTTGAAAATAACGATTTTGCACATCGATAGTGGTTTTGTAGATTAATTTGAATATTGCATCCCACGGCAACGGGCAGTCAAAAAAGTCCTCCCATTTTCCATATGTGTTGTATGGGGCAGCCTTCAAAGATTTCTTTATTAAATAAAACTTATATATTTTTCTATTTATTTTAGTTCCTTTTTGCCAACTAGAATTTCTTATTAAGGGCTTACAAACTAATAATTTAGTAGTTCCATAATTAATTTGTTTCCATCTTTTCCCAATGACTCCAGTTAGTTGATTAAATGAAAAGCTTGAACAAGCATCACCATACATAGTTGTAAATTCATCATATTTCATAATTTTTCCATTCTCATTGATAATGTCATTGACAAAAATGATTCCTCTTTCAAACATATTTTTCCAAAAGAAAGGCTTTCCATCTATTACAATATTAGAGTTCATCCATATTATTTGCTGCAAAATATCATCTCTTTTTTCTGGTACATAAAATTGAAAACACCACCATGAGTGGATTGTTTCCTTTATGAACCCCGCCATGTTTCCCAGCAGACTCTCTACATAAGGAAAATGGGAGGGGATCACTTGTAAAAAAGGATACAATTTCTTTTGATACAATACATGTTTTCTGTCCAACAGGACACTTGTGTACCACTCAGTGTTTAAATACATCTTTGGAACAATTGATGCTTTTAAAGACAGACACATAGCTTCAAGGTTGAGAAGTTTCAAGCCCCCATATTCATATTCATTGTACAAAACCTTTCTTTTAATCCTTTCTGGTTTGCCGTCCCAGACAAAATCGAAGACCCTCCGCTCATAAATATTAAAAAAGTTTTGTGATGGAGCTGGTAATGACAAAAACAAATAAATAAATTGAGGAATAATTAACGAGTTGACAATAGATATTTTACCATACAAGGTTAAGGATTTCCCTTTCCATAATTGCATAATTTTATCCAGCTTTCTTAGTCGATTATCATAATTTACTGAGCCTAGATCTTCCAGGTCCTCTGGGACAACAACACCAAGTATGTTAACTGGTCCATCTGTCCACAAAACAGGCACTTTGCATTCCATTCGAAAGGACGTTCCCTTTAGATTTCCGATCCTTAATATTTTACATTTATCATAATTTAGCTTAAGCCCAGATTGCTGTGAAAATATGTCCAAAAGATCAAGAAGGTTTTGCAGACAATGAGGATTGGGGCTTATAAAGAAGCTTGTATCGTCTGCATACATTGTTATTTTACTTTCAATATTATTATTACTGAGCCCTTCAATATTTTTATTCAATCTAACTTTAATCGCCAATATTTCCATAGCAATAATAAATAAGTATGGAGACAAAGGGCACCCTTGTTTTAGACCTCTTAATAGAGGTATTGTCCCAGAGATGTATCCATTATTGATAATTCTACAATTAGTTTTATTATATAGCGTCTTGATCCAGTGTAATACGGAGTTGCCAAAATTGAAAAAAACTAAGCTTTTACAAATAAAATCCAAGCTAATTTTGTCAAAAGCCTTCTCCAGGTCGGCTACAAAAATTAATCCTCTTTTATTTTCCATATTATAATTCTCTATAATTTCTAATAACTGTGTAATATTGTTTCCTATATTTCTTCCTTGTAGGAAGCCTGATTGATCTTGGTGAATAATATTTGACAAAACAGACTTAAGTCGTGTAGCCAAACATTTTGCCAGGATTTTAGCATCATAACACTGCAGTGTTATTGGTCTCCAATTTTTTAGATGAACTGGGTCTTTATACTGACCATTTATTTCCTGTTTCAATAATAAGGAAATAAGACCTTCTGTTTGAGTGTTGGACAAAAAACCTGTCTCATATGAGTAATTAAAACTAGAAAGTAATGGTTTCTTAAGATCTTCATAAAATACTTGATAAACCTCAATAGGTATTCCATCTAATCCTGGGGTTTTCCCTGGATGAAAAGATTTAACAGCTTCCACAAGTTCTTCCTCTCTAATGAGGCCTTCACATGAATGGCTTTCTTCCGAATTCAATTTTCTTTCATAATTTTCTGGAAAAAAAGTTGTAGTTTCAGGAGGGATTACTGGATTAGAAAAAATGTTTTTAAAGTAATTTTCCATTTCTTTCAACAATGTGGTGTGTGTATCCAATACCTTTCCATTTGTTTTAATAAGCTTGGAAATGTTCTTTTTAGAACGATTTTTTGTTTGGATATTTAAAAAGAATTTTGAACACTTCTCACCTTTTTTCATCCAGACTGCTCTGTTGCAGTCATAACTTTTCAATAATTGTTTTTCAACTAAATCTGCTAACTCCTCTTGTTTGGCTGTAAAGGTATTCAGTTGCTCACTAGTTAGATTATCATTACTGTCAATGTTTTTTTGTAAATCCTCAATTTCTTTCTTTAATTCCTGTTCTGCCGCTTTAATTTTTTTTTTTTTCCATGAAGAGTATGCAATGGCATATCCTCTAAAACAACATTTGAAGGCTTCCCAGACTATTTGGGGATTTGAAGATCCTACATTATTTAAAAAAAAATCAGTAATAAATTGCTTTGTTTTTTCGATAAATTCATCATCCTGTAGATGCATTTGATTAAACTTCCAATATCCGGGCCCACGTGTATTATCTTCAATTGCAATATTTATTCCTATACAATTATGATCAGAACGCAACTTATCATCGATTGCTATTGCAGTCACTTTGTTTAGCAATGAAAATGATATCAAAAAATAGTCAATACGACTTGCCTGGTTTTGTCTTCTCCATGTATACCGTACTAACCTAGGGTTTTTGAATCTCCAGATATCAATTAAATCAAATGCATCCATAACATTTTGAATCTTTTGTAAAGATTGAGGATGATAATCCATTGAAAAATTCCCTTTTCGGTCCAGAACTTTATCCAGAGCAACGTTAAAGTCCCCCACAATAATAATTTCCCCTTGTTGTTCTTGCAACATGTCACTTATTTCTTCAAAAAAGGAAGGTTCATCAACATTTGGCCCATACAGATTCAAAACACACATCTTTTGACCTTGAATAATCATATTTAATATTAGCCAACGTCCTTGTGAGTCTTTTTCCATAGAGTTAAATTGAAAATAAAAGTTTTTTTTTATCAAAATCATAACACCTTTTGAATTTCTGTAACCATGTGAAAAGAAAATTGGACCATCCCATTCTTTTCTCCATTTTTCTTCATCTAAATGTGTTGAATGCGTTTCTTGAAGACAAAAAAGATCTTGTTTTTTTTCATTCAACCACATAAATATAAGTTTTCTTTTTCTGTTGTCTGCAAGACCATTGCAATTATAACTAATTATTCCAACTTCATTATCGTTCCTATAAATCATATAATCTGAGTAAATTCATTGTATATTTTATTGATTCTCTTAATACCATAAGTTTCATAGACATGAAAATCTTGTAACTAAAAACTGCAGCATCACTTGCTATTTCCAAGGAAACCAATATCCCCTCTAATAAACCCACAGACATACCATTCACACCACAGCACCCAAGACAAACAAACATATAACCCCCAAAATATATAATTCGCTGACCGTTTGCCAACATCTAACTACATTGTCCAGTCCCAGAATAAACTAAAAAGCTCCACAAACAAAATGTCAAAACATATCCGTCAAGTCGTTACCATGGTGATGTCGCGATGATGCAATCACTGCGCGACATTGTTATTGTTCCTCACATGCTTCTGTACAGCTCACCGTTAATGTACAGTTTATCCACAACAAGACGAGCTTGTTGTCCTTTTTGCCTAAATGACTTCATAATTGGAATCAACTTACGTCGTTTCTCCACCACCTCAATTGGATATTGGCTGGTCATGAAGAATTTAGTACCTTTCAGTCTTCTGGAGACAGCAAGCATTTCGTCTTTGCATTTGGAGTTAGAAAACTTTACAAGCATAGGTCTCGGTATAGCATCCTCCTTGCGTCTGCCAATCCTGTGTGCTCGCTCCATCTGGATCCTCTTAACTTCTTCCTCCGGGATGCCGAGTTGCTCCTGCAGAAAGGCTCTGACGAGGTTTTCCGCAATGCCGTAAGTTTCTCCTCCATCTTCGCTAATTCCCATGATTAGCAGGTTGTCCCGCATGCTCCTGCAGCGGAGTTCCAACAAGTCTGCCTTTAATTTCTCGTTCTCCGTTGTCAGTCTTGTAGTTTCGAGTTTCAGGCTTGTTAACTCAACTTTTAGCGTTGTCTGTTCCTTTTTTATCTCCACCATTTCAGCGTGATTGTGCTCGACTGATTTTTTCAGCTCTGAAACGTCAGTTTTTAGTTCATCCAAAATGTCCAATTTTCCAAGTTTTTCAACCATGGCTTGCAACATTTTTCGATCGTCCGGAGTAAACGTTGCTTTTTCATCCAAATCACTGGAGGACAATTGATCACGTTGTCATGTTTATGTTGTGTTACGGTGCGGATGTTCTCCCGAAATGTGTTTGTCATTCTTGTTTGGTGTGGGTTCACAGTGTGGCGCATATTTGTAACAGTGTTTATACGGCCACCCTCAGTGTGACCTGTATGGCTGTTGACCAAGTATGCTTGGCATTCACTTGTGTATGTGAAAAGCCGTAGATATTATGTGACTGGGCCGGTACGCAAAGGAAGTGCCTTTAAGGTTTATTGGCGCTCTGTACTTCTACCTACGTCCGTGTACACAGCGGGTGTTATAAAAAGTCATACATTTTATTTTTTGAAACCGATACCGATAATTTTGAAACCGATACCGATAATTTCCGACATTACATTTTAAAGCATTTATCGGCCAATAATATCGGCAGTCCGATATTATCGGACATCTCTACTTATTTGCCTTGCAAAGAGAGACGGCTCCACTAAGGGCTTGTATCAGCGCCATTGCAGTTCCATTCAACAACGTTATAGCCCACAGAACAAGGAGCTATCTCTCTGCAACCTTAGGTTAACGACACATGGACGCCTTTATCCCAAGAGACAAATATTTGAACTTGGCTTGTCATAATAACGTGGCTCTGTGCAACCTTTAATGTTCTTCCTGACACTGGGAGTGATAGCTGGGCAACTCGCTGGAACAACGCATTCCCAGTTCTCCATAAGTCAGACAGTAAATAAAAGCCAAGTGAGAATATACAGCCGGTGTTCCCAAACGCTGACTGTGCACCCGACCGATACCGTCAATCCCTGAGCTGTGTTTGCTTAAAAGCTTTCTTGATAAGTGTGGTACCGACCTTGGGAAGTTCTAGTAGTTGCTGCTTGTTGCAAAGCAGCAGAATACTGAAAGTCTTGATGACACACCGCATTACACAATGCCTGAACGTTCCAGTATGTACTTTAGTGATCGCCATTGTTCAACAACTCGTGAACAAACCAACATTGATTGTTCTGTGACATGATTGATTCACACTGGCAGCCATCATGAAGCCGAGTTGACCTCGCTCTGTCTGTGACATAACCCAGCTGCGCTCACACATCTCACCTCCAGTGTTGATGTCTTTATTCGCGTCTTTATACACAAGCCTCTAGCTTTAGGTGGCAGCAGAGCTCAAAATAATTACCGTATTTTTCAGGCTATAGAGCGCACCTGTATTTCAGCTGTACCCACCAAATTTGAGAGGAAATACATATGTTATCCGCACCGCACCATAAAACGCAGTTATATACATGAACATTTTTTTAAATTTTTACCTTGCCTGTCACACGGCAGTAAAATGGGTGATCAAACAAACAGAACTAACTTTTTCAGCTAATTTTCCAGCCGCACACCTCAGAGTCACATAATTTGGTACTTGACACATGCTAATGTTTGCATTAGTATGCTAACTTTTTTAGTAGATTTTTCAGCTGTACACCTCAGAGTCTTATAACTTGGTACTTGACACATGCTAACAGTAGTATGCTACCTTTTTTTTAGCTATTTTTTTCAGCCGTACACCCTAAAGTCATATAACTTGATATTTGACACATGCAAACTTTTTCAGCTACATTTTCCAGCCGTACACCTCAGTCGTATATTTTGGTACTTGACACATGCTAACCTGTTAATATGCTAACATGATAATGTTTGCATTAGCATGCTAACTTTTTTAGTTTATTTTTCAGCTGTATACCTCAGAGTCTTATAACTTGGTACTTGACACATGCTAACTGTTAGCATGTAAACATTAGCATGCTAACAGTAGTATGCTACCTTTTTTTAGCTATTCTTTTCAGCCGTACACGCTAAAGTCATATAACTTGATATTTGACACATGCTAACTTTTTCAGCTAATTTTCCAGCCGCACACTTCAGAGTCACATAATTTGGTACTTGACACATGCTAACCTGTTAGTATGCTAACATGCTAATGTTTGCATTAGTATGCTAACTTTTTTAGTAAATTTTTTTCCAGCTGTACACCTCAGAGTGTTATAGCTTGGTACTTGACACATGCTAACTAGAGATGTCCGATAATGGCTTTTTTACCGATATTCCGATATTGTCCAACTCTTAATTACCGATATCAACCGATACCGATATATACAGTCGTGCAATTAACACATTATTATGCCTAATTTTGTTGTGATGCCCCGCTGGATGCATTCAACAATGTAACAAGGTTTTCCAAAATAAATCAACTCAAGTTATGGAAAAAAATGCCAACATGGCACTGCCATATTTATTATTGAAGTCACAAAGTGCATTATTTTTTTAAACATGCCTCAAAACAATAACAGTGCAATACTTTTTCATAACATGGTCACTACTGCCTAGTTTCGCTATTGCCTAGTTTTGGCCGATAATATCGGGCTGCCGATATTATCGGACATCCCTAATGCTAACTATTAGTATTCCTGATATCTTTGATGGTGGTTCAGGGCATCGGGAAAGACATGCACCATGAATGCTCGCCAAATCGCGTAAACCCAGAATGCAAGGTGACGAGGGCCCGTTCAACGCCGCTCGCAACTTAAACTATCATTACTTAGGTTCTCAATATTGTCAAAATAATTGCTGTGTATGTACACTTAGAGAAGTAGCTGATGCAGACTAGGACGTCAGAGGATAATATTATTAATAGAACAAAGTGCATGGTTGCTCGGCGTCAACCCAAGCAATTGTTTAACAGCACTACATGTAGCATTTAAGCATGAATAAATCATCAACACATTATTTGATTTTAATTTCCATCAACAAAGCAGCCCCTGCTAAATTTGCAAATCAGCAACTATTTTTCTTTGAAATTACCACCATAACTCACAGTTGCATACTTTAATACAAAAAGATGCACTAGTTTTTGACTTTTTTTTTTGGGTCAAAATCTTTGTCTCCTGGTCAGTGGTTTTGTCCCTCAGCCTTATGAGGCAACATTTTTATTACCAGTGTCATTAATTACTGCAAATGTAATTGTTTCCGTTCACACTTCTCATATAGCTTTTAACCTTTACGGCCAGAAAGTGCAAAGCTCTTATGAAGAGCTCCCTGGTTCCTGAGTACATCTCTACCACTGCGCTGAGCCCAGGTCATGTGTCTAGCCTCATGACAGCCATATGATGCCCTTAAGTTCTCACACCCTTTGGATTTGGCCCGTCAAGTTTGCACCTCTTGATGAAATGATCCATCTTGTCCTATGCTGCAGTTTCACAGGTGGCGTTCGCTTCATTCAATTGACGGGGCGATAAGGCGGTGCGAGAGAGGGAAAGTAGGGTGAGGTTGTTCATCTTGTGGTTGTCAAGGAGATAATGAAGAACAAACTGAGCATACAGTAATGTTCTCCTCTGTGTGTATTTGTCTCCCATGGTGACAACGAAGGGCAGCGGGATTCATGGGGATGTTAACGGTGTTGCACCGTGAGCAAGAGAGTAGTGCAAACGTAACACAGCATACAGTAGGTAAGAGATTCATACGGCCCCATGCCTGGGTGGATCGGGCGTGAGAGGAAGTGGTGGGAGTTAATAATTTTGCAATGCAGTCTGCTGAACATAATGGAAAGCGCCACTCTACATAGCAACCGGCGCTGCAGTCAAAGTCGGAATTGTCAAAAAACACATTTTAAGTTATCCAACATTACTGCCATCTGCCGGCTAAAGCGGATAGTGAACCGCCCAATTTCAATCAATCAATCAATGTTTATTTATATAGTCCTAAATCACAAGTGTCTCAAAGGGCTGCACAAGCCACAACGGAATCCTCGGTTCAGATCCCACATCAGGGCAAGGAAAAAGTCAAACCAATGGGACAATGAGAAACCTTGGAGAGGACAGCAGATGTGGTGACACCCCACTAGGGCGACCGGTGTAATGGACGTCGAGTGGATCTAGCATAATAGTGTGAGAGTCCAGTCCAGCCCTGGGCAAATTAAGGCCTGGGGGGCCACATGCGGCCCGTAAAGATTTTTAATCTGGCCCGCCGGACATTCCCAAATATTTTTTTTTTTTAGATCTTTAAGATGTAAAGTGTAGCTGCCATTATGATGTGCAGTGATGTTTTCTAATGACCGTAAGTCTTTCAATGGTTGGAATCTGCATGATATACTAGTTACTATGGTCATCTAATTAGTAGGGCTGTGAATCTTTGGGTGTCCCACGATTCGATTCAATATCGATTCTTGGGGTCACAATTCGATTCAAAATCGATTTTTTTTCAATTCAACACGATTCTCGATTAAAAAACGATTTTTTTCCCGATTCAAAACGATTCTCTATTCATTCAATACATAGGATTTCAGCAGGATCTACCCCAGTCTGCTGACATGCAAGCAGAGTAGTACGTTTGTAGATTTTTGTAAAAAGCTTTTATAATTGTAAAGGACAATGTTTTTTAACTGATTGCAATAATGTAAATTTGTTTTAACTATTAAATTAACCAAAAATATGACTTATTTTATCTTTGTGAAAATATTGGACACAGTGTGTTGTCAAGCTTATGAGATGCGATGCAAGTGTAAGCCACTTTGACACTATTGTTCATTTTATTCATTTTTTTATAAATGTCTAATGATAATGTCAATGAGGGATTTTTAATCACTGCTATGTTGAAATTGTAACTAATATTGATACTGTTGTTGATAATATTCATTTTTTTTCACTACTTTTGGTTTGTTCTGTGTCGTGTTTGTGTCTCCTCTCAATTGCTCTGTTTATTGCAGTTCTGAGTGGAATTGGATTGCATTGTTATGGTATCGCTGTGTATTGTTTTGTTGGATTGATTAATTAAAAAAATAAATAAATAAATAAAATTTTTTAAAATGAGAATCGATTCTGAATCGCACAACGTGAGAATCGCGATTCGAATTTGAATCGATTTTTTCCCCACACCCCTACTAATTAGTTACTATGGTAATCTAATTAGTTACTGTGGTAATCTAATTAGTTACTGTGGTAATCTAATTAGTTACTATGGTAATCTAATTAGTTACTGTGGTCATCTAATTAGTTACTATGGTAATCGACGTCACAGCAACTCAGACGAGGCACCAAGGAGTGTTGGGCGGGAAGCGTTTCCACAGATGCGGAAGGAGATTTTCACAACAAAGTTCTAAAGCTTAGTGATATATTAGATATATCAGATTGTAGGTGGGTTTATTTTGTACCCTTCGCGTTCATATTTCACTGTTTGTTGCATTTTTGTTGCGTTTCACTCAGGGGTGCAAACTAACTTTTTGACCAACTCGCCAAGTGGCTAGTAGGTGAAAAAACATACTCGCCAACCATATTTTTTACTCGCCAAATGCCAAAACAAACTATTTCCTTTACCATTGTATTCCGCCATGTAGAAGTGTTCACGTCACATTAAAACCAATTCTACAACCAACCAGGGGCCACAGTATAGTATATAGAGTATATAGATTCTTTTTTTTACTATCCTATGAAACTAGAAGCAGGACGCATGATGCAGTGCAGATAAGATTTTAAAAGATCTGTATTCAATAAAATTTAAGTAATATACAAGTTTTACAGTGCATTGATTGCTACAAATTATTATGATGTTGTTCTTGACAGTCAGCCAGTCGCGTTTTTTCCCTGCATCGTCGTATAGCCACTTCGTCTGAAACTTTCTCCCCCCAGTTCCAGCGCTGGTCGGTTTGGGTTTCGCAGCATTCGCATCGCGACCCCCCTCCTCCTCCTCCTCCTCCTCCTCCTCCTCCGTCCGTGCCTTTTTAGCTATGGGTGTCAGGAAGCGCCACATAACGATAAGATTTATAGGCTTAAGGCTAGGAAGAATGATTGTTAGCTATTAAGACTCGAGTAACGTTACCGGTACACTCTGTGACTGTCGCCTGAGAGATATCCCTGTAGTGCGCGCTCTAAGCTAACTACTAGGCTAGCTAACTGCCGTCTCTTAGCAACTAGTCTACGGAACGTCGAACGTGACATCACAACAAATATGTGCTTGGTAAAATAATGATCTCCGTGTTGCTTTAGGTACCGGTAAGCGCTGCATTATTGCTGTTGTGAACCTCACTTTTTCAACTCGCCAGCGTGGCAAGTTAGGCAAATATTTTACTCGCCAAAGCTAAAAATAGCTCGCAAATGGCGACTGGCGAGTGTTAATTTGCACCCCTGGTTTCACTTGATTGTAAAATATGTCGATCGAAAGGGGGTGTGACGTTCATATTTTGTCAATATTCAGTGTTTTATCCTTCATAGAAACATTTAAAATTCCATTACGTTTTTTAAGGCGGTCTGTCATGACCTTTTTAGCATTCAATCAGACATTATTGGGAGGTTTTGTATTAGTGTTCCTAAAAATAGATATACCGGCCCCCATTTTTTTCTCTAAATGTGGCCCCCGAGTCAAAATAATTGCCCAGGCCTGGTCCAGTCCATAGTGGATCTAACATAATAGTGAGAGTCCAGTCCATAGTGGGGCCAGCAGGAGACCATCCCGAGTGGAGACCGGTCAGCAGCGCAGTCCACCCCGGGTCCCGACTTTGGACAGCCAGCACTTCATGCGTGGCCACCGAACCTGTGCCCCCCCCCCCCCCTCCACGAGAGAGAGGGGGGCAGAGCAGAAAATAAAATAAACGGCAGATCAACTGGTCTAAAAGAGGGGTTTATTTAAAGGCTAGAGTATACAAATGAGTTTTAAGATGAGACTTAAATGCTTCTACTGAGGTAGCATCTCTAACTGTTACTGGAAGGGCATTCCAGAGTACTGGAGCCCGAATAGAAAACGCTCTATAGCCCGCAGACTTTTTTTGGGCTCTGGGAATCACTAATAAGCCGGAGTTTTTTGGACGCAGATTTCTTGCCGGGACATATGGTACAATACAATCAGCAAGATAGGATGGAGCTAGCCCGTGTAGTATTTTATACGCAAGTAGTAAAACCTTAAAGTTTGTCAAAATTTGTCACGTTTCACGTGTCAGATAAACCATGACTAGTGGGGCCATATGAATCCCCTTCCTATTGTGGCAAACATAACTATATATACCAGAAAAGATCCAGGCGAGCCATATTCATCTGCATGTGCGTTGAGATTAAAGCCAAAAGTTTATGATGGTAAAGTCTGAAGGTTAATAATAAAATGGGAAAAAATACTTTTATACTGTGTATGCTGCACATAGACAGAATGCACACGTGGATCCAGGGCGCCCAGATGACGGCTCACTGAATAAAGAGGAGTTTTAGGATTTGATCAAAGTTCTTCATGAGTTGGTCATCATGTGATCTTTTTAGAGCCCCTGGAGCAAGAACCGTAAGCAGGGCCGAGCAGCTATTAATGAGCCACAAGTTTGCAAGTGGCACTCGGACACTAACAGAATGATTATAAAGAGCGAGAGAGAGCCCACCAGGGTGCCATTAAGGCCTTTTTAACATGAGGTAGCATAATAGTATATGTTAACATGGCAACACTTTGAGTGGATGTCCAGTCAGTGTCCATGTCCAGAAGAGGATGATGCAGGTAGGATTCTCTCATGTGCCTTCATCGGAGATCATGTGCATGTTTTGTTAGACATTGTTAATAATTGGTGTGTGGCGGTGATTTTATTTGGCAAAATGCCGTTTTTGACCCGCACTTTTGTTTTTTGTTTGTGTTTGTTTTGTGCTATGGAGATTACTGGCAACACAATGTAATGGAGACCATTACGCAGAAGTGTCCCCACAGGACAAACATTAGGAATGAGTGAATGTGCATGTCCCGCTAATGTGCACGAGACTGAAAAGTGGTGAAATAAACAGATTGAAGAAAGAGGAAACTTGAAAAGCATTTTAGTTCCTTTTTTTCCGGGCTCCTGTGAGACACATAGAAGCTAATGCGTTACAGCAGGAAGTGAAGGTTCTGACGTGAGGTATAGCAACATGTGCGCCAACAGATAATGGCACCACTATCCTGATGAAAAAGGACTGATGAGTGCCCCGATTCTTGCATTGTCTTAGGTCAATCAATCAATCAATCAATCAATGTTTATTTAAAAAACCCCGAAATCACAAGTGTCTCAAAGGGCTGTACAAGCCACAACGACATCCTCGGTACAGAGCCCACAGTGGTTCTTAACCTCGTTGGAGTTACCGAACCCTTCTTTAGTGAAAAATAAAATGTTTTTTTTTTCAAATTCAAGACAAAGTTATATGTTTTTGGTAACACTTTAGTATGGGGAACATATTCTAAGTAACAAAGACTTAATATAGAGTTATTTGGTTAGGTTTAGGGTTAGAGGGTTAGGGCCAGGGTTAGAGGGTTAGGGTTATAATAAGGCCATGCAGAATAAGGCATTAATAAGTACTTAATAATGACTAGTTAAGAGCCAAAATGTTACTAATTTGCATGTTAATAAGCAACTAATTAATGGTGAATATGTTCCCCATACTAAAGTGTTACCATGTTGTTTTACTGGTGCACAAAATGAACCGTGCATGAACATCACCTTGTTCAAACAACAAAACCAACACAGTGCATAAAATCACAACAAATTACACACCTGCAAATCAGTCTGACTTCTGCTGTTGCCGTATCCGTAATACGCTAATAGGGAAAAGTTTTTATTTACACAATGAGTCGGGTGTGTCTTGACCTCCGCCGAACCCCTAAGCCCGACTCACCGAACCCCTAGGGTTCGATCGAACCCAGGTTAAGAACCACTGTCTTAGGTGTTGTTATACCACTGTATCAGGGATGTTGCATAGTTTCACAAAACATTGATGGTTCTGAATGTCATGTTCAATCATTTATACTCACGTGACTTGAAGACAGAAGGTTAACTCATGGGGTAGGTCATGTGACTGTCAGCAGTTCATTCTCCTACTCTCACAGAGCACAATGTAGCAAGTATGAGCAGTGTTTGGTTTTATTTCCCTTGACTTCCAAAGAATGCCTGGGGTTATCCTCAGGAAACTTCTGCCGATGGTTGCCTTGCATATGTCCTGAGCCCTGTCACTCCTAATTCGTTTTCTTAGGAAAACACTTGAGGATAATTTTGGGAATCATGGCCCCGTTTACACTGCACACCAACTCTAAACCCTCCAAAGTAGTGTTGTCCCGATACCAATATTTTGGTACCGGTACCAAAATTATTTCGATACTTTTCGGTACTTTTCTAAATAAAGGGGACCACAAAAAATTGCATTATTGGCTTCATTTTAACAAAAAATCTTAGGGTACATTAAACATATGTTTAGTATTGCAAGTTTGTCCTTAAATAAAATAGTGAACATACAAGACAACTTGTCCTTTATTAGTAGGTAAGCAAACAAAGACTCCTAATTCGTCTGCTGACGTATGCAGTAACATATTGTCATTTTCCATTCTATTATTTTGTCAAAATTATTAAGGACAAGTGGTAGAAAATTAATTATTAATCTACTTGTTCATTTACTGTTAATATCTGCTTACTTTCTATTTTAACATGTTCTGTCTACACTTCTGTTAAAATGTAATAACCACTTATTCTTCTGTTATTTGATACTTTACTTTAGTTTTACCACACATTTGGGTATCAATCCGATACCAAGTCGTTACAGGATCATACATTGGTCATATTCAAAGTCCTCATGTGTCCAGGGACATATTCCTAGAGTTTATAAACATCATATAAATAGAAAAAAAAAACGAAAGAAGATGTTCTGATGCCAAAACATATCGACGTAATCATAGTAGTAGTAGTGACTAGATACGCTCCTGTACTTGGTATCATTACAGTGGATGTTAGGTGTAGATCCACCAATGGCGTTTGTTTAAATTTAGACGCCGGTGAGCTACGGTGTGTAGTGAAGCATGTTTAGCTATTCCTCGTCCTGCAGGGATGATACTTGTAAGAAACGTACTTTATTTGTCGGCATGGAAGGGAGGATTAGTGATTTAGAAGTAGCTAAAACACTGCTGACTAGGCTGGACTTTAGCTGCTAGCTAGATAGCCATGTCTTAAAGCACCTCTTCTGGTGGGCGTTTCAGTGTTATAGCTTCACCTTTATTGTTAGTTTTTAAGCCAAAAGGCGTCCGTTCTCCCTTTTCTGTCTACACACTGTGTCTGCTTTCTAAGTACTCCGTGATTGTGCGCTGCCGAACATGCTCCTCTGCTCGTAAAGCAGCAATGACACGACGTGACGACGATCTTTTCACATCAGATTCAGGCCGCATCAGGACGTAGTCCAAATCCACTTGGAATTTGATCTTTTCAAATGTGACTTCAGTCTAAACTGCAATGCGACCAGTATGGGACTTTTTGGTCAGCTTTGGGCGAGCTACGACATTCGTGTGCACGGGGAAATATGCAGCCTGCCAGTGGAAGTGGATACTTCATCCCAACTGGTTTGAGTGATAATTTTTTTTGACTGCCGAATTTTCGGTGCATCACTAGTCAATAATGCGCAAATAATAGGCTATATATGATATATTAATATATATTTTGTTTCCGTAAAAATAGCAATTGTTGAAGGACTGGAATTGACGCTGTGGCATATTTGCTTATATGTAAGTTGAAAAATAAAGCTAACGTTGATCCATGCTGATGTCATAAAAAAATTAGTACCCTCCCATATATATTACACTATATATATATATCAATTCATACATTATACTACTTTCATTTATTTTCACGTTAAAAAAACACTCAATTTTAAGGTGTGGCAACATGATGGCAACGTTTATTTTATTTTGTAGTAGTACCGACTTCCTTTTTCATTTATGGAATCCGGTCAACATTCTTTTTTCTTATTTTATCAAACTGCGCGTGCAAGTGACGTCAAGGCCACATCGGGGCCACATTGGGGCCTATGCGCGTTTACACTGGACTCTGATAAAAATCACATTTTACTTGCAGTGTAAACATCAGCTGGAAAAAAAATCTGATTTGGCCCACTTTGGCCCGCAAAGTAAACGTAGCCTTGGACTACCTCCTGATGTGGCCTAAACCTAATGCAAAAAAATCTGATTTGAAACACTTTTGGAGCGTTTAGACAGGCAAAAAAAACTCAGATCTGTGTCACTTGAGGGCAAAAAAAAAATCTGATTTGCTGTGCGGTGTAAACTGGGCCTTTGTCTTGTCAAAGCAGTGAGTTTTGGCCAGCTCTTGAAGCCCTGAGCACTGTGGCATAGCAGGGTTGCATCTTGGGTCTTTGCTGGTAAACCAAGCTAATAACGAATGTCTATAGAACTGACAAAAGCACTCCTCTTGTCCTTTTTCTCACCATTTCAAGACTGTTGTTCAATCCCGAAACCGATAAAAACACAGTATGTTTTTGAAACTAAACTCATCAAAATCGGTCTAAAATCATGTCTAAAAATTGTACATGACAAAAAACACGGTCAATGGAAACCGACGTTCTTGTAGTTTTCCTGCTAATAACTTTGCATTGAGAATGTGTTTACATTTAAGATAACAATGTTGTCGTTTGCTTCAAAAACACACGTGCCGCACTCTTAACTTGCACCAGAAGCCTGAATGTGGCCTGCTGACCCACTTAGTTAATGAAAGCAGGTGTGCTTTTATTTCAGCTCATCTCTCTAGAGTTACTGGCTTTGACTGCAGGGAGCGTTGCTGCTACACTGCTCCAAAAAAACCCCCAAAAACACACAAATCATGCATTCCAAAACTAGATGAATGAAATAACTTAGTATCAATTTTCAGCGTATTACTTACCTCTGCTGTATGTTGTTTTTTTCCTTTTTTGTCATCATTTGGTAAGGTTGTGCACAGAAACATGCACACGTGCCCACACAGTCATAGGCATATGAATTCTCATTCTTTAATTGACCAACTCTAATTAACAGCAGTAGTGATCTCAATAAGGTGGGTCGGTTTTCAATAGGACTGTCCTTGACTGAGAATGTTCCTAGTCGACTAGCATTTTTTTGTATGCAAGCAGAGCACAGCTCCCCACAAATAACATCTCATTTTCGACTTTGTCCACCTCAAAGAAAAAGGCTAAAACACTCAGATTAACAAATAAACGCAGTACAGATTGGATGGTTTAGTAAAGTCCTCAAAAGTCGTCGGTAGGGCCTTTTAGTAGGGATGTAACGCTATTATAAATACCGCCGTATTTCGGTTTGTAAGTTTTCTCAATAATTCTGACGTGTGATGTTATTGAACAAAAACTTGGCAAGTGTAGTTTTTTCCTGGTGTTTTAGAATCCTCTGCGGGGCTGGTTGAACGCCGTAAACAGTAAGTGAAGTATGTTCGTACTTGTCGTAGATAACATGAATTGTATTTTTTTGGACATTAAATCTGTCTGTAACTGGTTGAGTTAAGTTGCTAACAAACAGACAAACAAGCCAAGGCCAAAACATAACGTCTTTAGCGGAGGTAAGAAAGTTTCCAAGGCGACACAGAGCCAGCCGGTCTCATCGTACCGATCGGCAGGAAATCAACCCCCCCCCCCCAAAAAATATGAGTAAACTAAAAAGCTAGTTGTTACATCCATCTATTTTTCTGCTGCTTGTCTCTCGATTGTCGCTGGGGTGCTGGAGCCTATTGCAGCTGCAATCAGGCAGAAAGCAGGGCTGGACAAGTTGCCACCTCATGAACCGTCACACTGAAAATATATTTGAAGCCAGCGAAGCCAAACATCTGTTTGTGAGATATTTGCATTATTAAAAGTAATATTGTAAGTAAAATTGTCTGAGAAACAACATTTTCCAGAGTCCTATAAAAAATGACCACGGTAGAGGACACTGCTTCCCATAAGGAAAAAGTTGAAAGACACTAAACTGTACATTATTGTTTTACATTAGTTACACTGGATATTGTAACAATGACAAGTAACACATTGTTACTTTGAAGACATGAACTGTAAGTCATTCTTTAAATATTTGCTTGAAACTGAATGTTCCTGCACAATTATTTGCACTTAAAAATACTTCTTTGTAGTAATAAACATGATTAGAACATGTTAACGTTATGTTTGTGTTCAATTACTGTAAGTGTGTTTATGTTAAACATTCCCGACACTCCATTTTACATAATATGACATTTTTACCAAGCTTTTTTGGACATATACCACAATAATATAGTACCATGGTCTTAATACCGTGATAATATCGTACCGTGAGATTTGATACCATTATATCACTACCTTTTAGGGTTTTTTTGGCAGTTTTTTTCCCCCGGCCAAATTATCTCAAGGCTGAAAAAATGGACTTTACATCCATTATGTTTAAATTGCATTGTTACTTTTTTACTTCAACTGTTGCTTGTACAGTTTCTACAAGTTTGATGATGTCAGCAGTTTGACATTGTACCTGATAACTGTCCATTATTTCTAGTGGGAAAAATACTTAATGTGTTAGTGTTCCAAAAATCCAAGTTTTACTTCAGAGATTGTTCTTTTTTACTCTAAACCAGTGGTGTCAAACGTACGGCCCGCGAATAGGTTTTATCTGGCCTGCGGGATGAGTTTGCTAAGTATAAAAATGAGCCAACATTTTTGAATGAAAGAAACTGCTGTTCTAAATGTGTCCATTAAATGTCGCGCAATAGCAATTCTTTGTATCTTTGTAGATGATGCTACATATTGATTGATTGATTGAGACTTTTATTAGTAGGTTGCACAGTGAAGTACATATTCCGTACAATTGACCACTAAATGGTAACACCCGAATAAGTTTTTCAACTTGTTTAAGTCGGGGTCCACTTAAATTGATTCATGATACAGATATATACTATCATATATACTATCATCATAATACAGTCATCACACAAGATAATCACATTGAATTATTTACATTATTTACAATCAGGGGTGGGGGGGGGGGGGTATGGACATCAAGTAGTGGACATAGAGAGAGAGAGAGAGAGAGAGAGAGAGAGAGAGAGAGAGAGAGAGAGAGATCAGAAGGCATAAGAAAAAGAAAAAATATCTGCATTTGATTGTTTACATTTGATTATTAGCAATCCGGGGAGGGTGTTAGTTTAGGGTTGTAGCTGCCTGGAGGTGAACCTTTATTGCGGTTTTGAAGGAGGATAGAGATGCCCTTTCTTTTATACCTGTTGGGAGCGCATTCCACATTGATGTGGCATAGAAAGAGAATGAGTTAAGACCTTTGTTAGTTCGGAATCTGGGTTTAACGTGGTTAGTGGAGCTCCCCCTGGTGATGTGGTTATGGCGGTCATTTACGTTAAGGAAGTAGTTTGACATGTACTTCGGTATCAGGGAGGTGTAGCGGATTTTATAGACTAGGCTCAGTGCAAGTTGTTTAACTCTGTCCTCCACCTTGAGCCAGCCCACTTTAGAGAAGTGGGCATATGTACAAAAGAAACCACATGATGATAGTACACCAGTCGAGGAAAATGATCAAACTACATAAATAATAATTTCATTTTGATATTTTTTTATCTTGATAGATTGAAAATTAACACCAATGAGTTGACTGATGAACATTACCACATAATTTATTCAGAAAGTATAAATAATGACAAATAAAGATAGAATACTATTAACCGCAACATGTAAGTGTAAAAATAAACACATAAATTTTTAAAGAAAGAAAACAATCTGCAGTTGTCTTTATTTTTAAGTTATCGTGCCGTGATTTTACCACTACGGCCCACTTGGGAGCACCGTATTTTTCGGACTATAAGTCGCAGTTTTTTTTCATAGTTTGGCCGGGGGTGCGACTTATACTCAGGAGCGACTTATGTGTGAAATTATTAACACATTACCCTAAAATATCAAATAATATTATTTAGCTCATTCACGTAAGAGACTAGACGTAAAAGATTTCATGGGATTTAGCGATTAGGAGTGACAGATTGTTTGGTAAACGTATAGCATGTTCTATATGTTATAGTTATTTGAATGACTCTTACCATAATATGTTACGTTAACATACCAGGCACGTTCTCAGTTGGTTATTTATGCGTCATATAACGTACACTTATTCAGCCTGTTGTTCACTATTCTTTATTTATTTTAAATTGCCTTTCAAATGTCTATTCTTGGTGTTGGGTTTTATCAAATAAATTTCCCCCAAAAATGCGACTTATACTCCAGTGCGACTTATATATCTTTTTTTCCTTCTTTATTATGCATTTTCGGCAGGTGCGACTTATACTCCGGTGCGACTTATTCTCCGAAAAATACGGTAGATGTTTCTCCATGTGGCCCCCGATCTAAAATGAGTTTGACACCCCTGCTCTAAACCCACTAGAAGCAAATGCTGTGTGTAAAAAAAAAAAAAATAATTTTTTTTTCGAGAAATCTCCAAAAGATCTTGAATAAACGTGTATTAAGGATCCCCAGAACTTCCCAAGTTTTTAACACACATTCACTTTAGGTCTTAATTGCTCTCTATTTTAAGGAAGTACAATTTTTCTGACTTGGCAGAAGAAAGACAACGCGGTCATTTCATGATTCATTCAGGTGTAAAAGGCTGTATAAATGTGTGTGTGGCAGTATCAGGGAGACCAGGCTGCCATCATTTGCGTTTGTTGACTTGTTGTCTCTGCCGCTGCCTGTTGGGGAGCTGGAGATAAAGAGATAGGAGGTGGTGGTCATCAGTTGTAACAATGGCTTAGTGTAGAAACAGTCGTCATCTGTGCACTGTGTTGCTGTGATTCAGCTTTCCTGTGTGTTATCTTTACACACCAGGTGTCATGCAGCGCTGACTTGTATATTACTCAGCCTGAATGCAGTGTTCATTCTCTGTGAAGACCAACATAGAGGGACAAGTAGTTATTCCTCTTGCTGAAAGGGAAAATGACAAACAAAATATGGAAATAATTTCCTTAGCAACCACATCATATAGACCAGGGGTCCCCAAACTACGGCCAGCAAGCCAGCATCCGCAATCCGGCCAGCGGGAAATCCCAATTTATTTATTTTTAATGTGTTCTGTCCTGCCACTCAGGCAAATCATATTGTTGATGTAGTTGCCCATATCTGCTGTACAGATGTACTTTAGAAAAGAGATGTGTGGAATACTTCTTATTGCCTTATTTGTATTTGACTTTATTAAATGTTTTGATATATAGGAGGGGACAGAAAGTACAAGGAAAAAAAAAATATATATATATACAGTATATATACAGTCGTTGTCAAAAGTTTACATACACTTGTAAAGAACATCATGTCATGGCTGTCTTGAGTTTCATCTGACATCACATGAACAAAAATAAGACCTTCTGGAGGAAAGTTATGTGGTCAGATGAAACAAAAATTTAGCTGTTTGGCCACAATACCCAGCAATTTGTTTGGAGGAGAAAAGGTGAGGCCATTAATCCCAGGAACACCAGGCCTACCGTCAAGCATGGTGGTGGTAGTATTATGCTCTGGGCCTGTTTTGCTGCCAATGGAACTGGTGCTTTACAGAGAGTAAACGGGACAATGAAAAAGGAGGATTGCCTCCAAATTCTTCAGGACGACTTGAAATCATCAGCCCGGAGGTTGGGTCTTGAGCGCTGTTGGGTGTTCCAACAGGACAATGACCCCAAACACACGTCAAAAGTGGTAAAGGAATGGCTAAATCAGGCTAGAATAAAGGTTTTAGATTGGCCTTTCCAAAGTTCTGACTTAAACGTGTGGACGATGCTGAAGAAACAAGTCCATGTCAGAAAACCAACAAATTTAGCAGAACTGCACCAATTTTGTCAAGAGGAGTGGTCCTAAATTCAACCAGAAGCTTGTGGATGGCTACCAAAAACGCCTTATTGCAGTGAAACTTGCCAAGGGACATGTAACCAAATATTAACATTGCTGTATGTATACTTTTGACCCAGCAGATTTGGTCACATTCTCAGTAGACCCATAATAAATTCATAAAAGAACCAAACTTCATGAATGTTTTTTGTGACCAACAAGTATGTGCTCCAATCACTCTATCATAAAAAAATAAGAATTGTAGAAATTATTGGAAACTCAAGACAGCCATGACATTATGTTCTTGACAAGTGTATGTAAACTTTTGACCACGACTGTATATAATCAGTTGATATTTATTTAATTTTTTTGTTGCCGTTGTAACCCAATCTGGCCCCCGAGTTAAATTTGTTTGGGGATCCCTGATATAGACACAATTGGAAAGTGGAAGTGAAAATAGCAGCTGGTGCTGGCCGCCTCTTTGTAGCTAAACCTCATTTCCACTCTTCCGGGGAGACTCTCAACTATTGTATACGCTAGAGTGTGTCTGTATGAATTTTTCCGGTAACCATATAAAGGAAAGTCCCAAGAATATACCTAATTTGGAAGTCATCATGTTGTTTTGGGTGTGTGAGGTTGTTGTACAATGGACCAGACTGCACCAACCAGGTAGACTTGACAGGTCTGCCTGGTTGGCCACGCCTGATAGGCAACACGTCACAGTGGTCAGGTGATCCTTCTGAAGAAGACTGCAGATGACAGTCGAAACATGTCAGTTAAAAATTGTATTTAATCTACCGTAAATATTGTTTGATTACAATTTATGGATGATCCGCCCTACCTTATGTGTAGCGCACTGACTGCGATAATGCTGACACACAAACAGTTGATGTTATATTATGCTCTCTCTAACCTCTTATTATTCTACTTGTTAATTTCCTGTTAATAACTGCTTACTTTCTGCTGTAAAGCGCTTTCATGTACACTTCTTAAAGTTTCCGAAACACTTATTTCTTGAGTTGTTTAAATCGAGCCTAGCGGTTAGCTTAACTATTAAAATGCTTCTCCGAGCTTGCTCTCAGTGTGTAACATGTTTAGTCTCATCCTCCAGTGATAATGTTACTTAAGAAATGCAGTTTGATTGCTGTAATGGAAGTGATTATTACTATCTTAGCCATTGGGGCAGGGCTATTTAACTACATAATGAAGAGGGCCGCAGTTTCTAGAGCCCAAGGGCTCAGGGGCCAGACATCAAAATTTGGATGTTTCCTTAGAATGTGCCTCAGTTGCCGGTTATATTCCTTTGAGAGTGTGTTTACTTAATTGCAAAGTAAACACATCGGCTTTCGCACTGCACTGTCAATAAATTCATTATTCTGCCCTCACCGCTTGTTTCCAGCATGTGCAGCTAGACCGCTAGTTAACAGAATGAAGAAACGGAAGCTCCAGAAGTTTTGTTGATGATTGATGTTCCTTCTTTTGAATTATTTTCTTTCTTCAGTTTTATTTCTTTACACATCTACCTTTACTTAGGTTTGTAAGACTAAACGTATAAACATTACAATTACAAAATTATAACGTCCATTGTGTATTTTACATAAATAAAATAGAAGGTTTAGTCTTAATACATTCACACAATAAACTAAATATGTTTACACATATAGAAATAAAATAGCCTTAGCAAACATTGGACACATGTGGCTCAACATAATTAAACCGAAGGTGTAGCTTTACTCTCTTTACCTATACTGGTCAAATTTAACGCTGCATGTATTAAACAAGATTTGATCGCCAGATTTAAACAGCCAAAAAACGACACAACCACTAATACAAAATACATCACAAAGTCAGCAATTTCAATACATTCGTACTATGTTGTCCTGTCGCTGTTTAAAAGTCAGATTTTTGCGATTTATTTAAATTTCACGGTGGATAGTGGCATCTTCTTCTTACTCACCCTGTTGCTGCTTAATCGTGACACATATGCATTGCTGTTGCCCCCTGCAGGGTGGCGGGAGTACCACATACATGAGCAACCTTATTTTGAATGGTTTCATCAAGCCCATTGGGTGATGTTCATCAGGCCGAATTAAAAGCTTTGCCGCCAGTTGAACAGGCCTGCCCTAAGAGAACGGCTCCACACTGTGTATGGAGACCCATAATTAGCTGCTAGCCGCTTGTCATCTTTGGGACTTTAAATTAATATAATGTCAGCCAGAGGGGATCTGCATTTGTGATTGGCATTAAAAGGCATACATCTGCATTTCGACGGAAAACGACCGATACTGATTGGTGGCCAATCGATCAGCACATTCCAGAGGGGAGCTGCTCTGCACTGTGATTATACATACATACTCAGCTGCTAGCTGTGACCAAAAATGAAGCCAGAGGGGAAAAGTTGTTTTTAGCATAGAAAGTCATTAATCGGCATTGACCAATCACATACTTTTCACGGAAATCAAACGGCACTGGTCTGTGGCTGATCGATTGGTGAATTCCTAGCACACAACAACAACAGAACAGTAAAGGCCTAAACAGTTCCCACAAAAACGGAGTAATACATTTGTCTCAATTACCAAGTAGGATTCAGCGGTAACTTGGGCGGACAAAGATTTATTCTATCCATATTTTTTTGTTTTTTCCAAGACAGTTTTAGGAAGGGCTTTCAATGAGTGGGCGGGTCAATGTCCTGCTTGCAATGCTACCTCTAATAGAGTGAGGAAACCTAATTGTCAAGAACAATAGGAGAGGGTCAACTTGTTTGGTGTGTGTGTCTGCCAGCTCCCATCTTCCATCTCCTCCTCTATTCTGACCACACACACTTCCCCTCAAACTATAAATACACTCCTGAAAGCCGCCGCGTCCTGAAACATGAAACGCAGCTCGAAAAGATTACCAGGGTTCAGAATAGCCGATTGTCTCTAGTTACACCCAAATGCTGAAGATCCCAGATCACGCCGGTGGCTTTTATAGTATAAGCTGCATTTTATTTCCTAAGGATGCCATTTGATTAGATTTAAACGCAGACCGGCTTTTGTGCAAATAGCTCTGAAGCGGATGGAAGCTGAACACAATCAATAGGAGAGCTAGTATTCGCTTAGAGGCCTTCCTGCTGAGAGATGAAAAGAAGGGAGCCATTGAGAGATGACAGTCATGGAGTGGAGAATGGATCATCAAACTGGAATGACAAAAAAAAAAGGAAGTCTCAAGTCTACAGTAGTTAGAATTAGAGATCGACAGATATGTTTTTTTCAGGCCCGATACCGATTATTAGTAGTCAAGGAGGCCGATAACCGATATTGGTAGCTGATATTCATTTGCAGTAAAAGTTACTTAAACATGAATAGTATATGTCAGTAAACACCTGGACAAGGCTGTAGGTTTTTCTTTTTTACGACATTTTTAAGAAACATCGGACCAGTAGCGACATAATGTTTAATGTCGTAGGTAAATTAGCACCAAATAATATTAGGGGATTTCACAAACACCTTTTTTATGTGTATCTAAGAGGAGCTTCAACATTGGCATTTCAAAATAAAATTGGTAAAAATATGGGATTGTTCTACTTCACAATACCTCGCAAGCTAATCAATTTCATACAATTTTATATCAGTTTATGGATTTAATACATTGTAAGGTTTCCCCGTGAGGAACCGTGAATTATTGGTTGGTTGGTTGAAGTTTATTTTGAACATGTATACCAGGGGTGTCAAACTCATTTTGGATCGGGGGCCACATGGAGAAAAATCGACTCCCAAGTGGGCCGAACTGGTAAAATCACGGCACGATAACTTAAAAATAAAGACGACTTCAGATTGTTTTCTTTGTTTAAAAATAGAACAAGCACATTCTGAGAATGTACAAATCGTAATATTGTTGGATTTGTTTACACTTACGTGTTGCGGTTAATAGTAGTCTATCTTTATTTGTTGTTATTTATATTTTCTGAATAAATTATGTGATAATGTTCATCAGTTGATGAACATTGGTGTTGATTTTCAATCTATCAGGATAAACAAATTATATCAAAATCAAATTACAGTATGTTATTTATGCAGTTTGATCGTTTTCCTTGACTGAGCACAACATCATGTGGTTTATTTTGTACATATGTAGCATCATCTACAAAGATAAAAAATAATTGCTATTGCGACATCCAGTGGACACATTTAGAACAGCCGTTTCTTTCATTCGAAAATTTCAGGTTAATTTTTATACTTAGTAAACTCATCCAACAGGCTGGATAAAACCTGTTTGCGGGCCTGATCCTGCCCTCAGGCCGTATGTTTGACACCCCTGATGTATAAAGTTCCAACATGATACATAAATTATTTTACATATTTTTATTTCTCTTTACAATGTCAAAAATGTTGCTGGAAAAAGCTAAGTTTATTCAATCCTACCCTTTTTCCATTTCATTGCAATTACTTACACATGTTTACGTCCTGTTCTCAAATTGTAGCATTTACGTCAACGATTTCTCCAATACGGTATGATTGATAGGAAATGTATGATTTCTAAATATGGCAAATCTATAAATACAAAAAAATCTGGGTTCCTTCAGGTAGATTATAGATGAGACATTTTTCAAGTTGGCTGAAATAATTTCTTCCTGGATGTTACAGAAAGTGTGAGGTGCTGCCTCGCAATGGCTGTTTGATTGCGATCCATTGAATGCCCTGAGATTACAATGACCTGGATGATTGAGAACATCCATAGACAATTAGATGTGATGTAAGCCGCTTTCGATGATGAGCCTTGAGAAACACTCAATTGATTATACACATAGCCAATACACACATGTGTGTATTGGCTATGAGTTGATTTTTCCCTTGGCCTCAGTCTGGATCCCCTCTCCAGGGGCCCAGGCTTAGACTGATTTATTTATTTTTCTCAACCATGACTTACTGACTCCCATGCATATCAAGGGAGAGAAAAAAAGTGACTTCACCACTGTTTGTAAAAACACCTGCTCTCGATTAGTGATCAGGGGACTCACCTGCCTTTGATTACTAATCAGGAGGGTTTATCAGTCAGTGCCGCGTTCTTAGCGACACTGGTTTCGTTGTATATTGTGACTAATGTTCATGATGTCGTTTTGCACATTACACCTTCTTTTTACCTACAAGTTGCTTCCTGTCTCCGCACCCTGGGGTCACGCCAACTACTGCCATGCAAGTTCCTGACAGAAATTTGCAACAACAAAAAAAAGCATCACGCTCTGATAGGGGTGTAACGGTACACAAAAATTTCGGTTCGGTACGTACCTCGGTTTAGAGGTCACGGTTAGGTTCATTTTCGGTACAGTAAGAAAACAACAAAATATAAATTTTTTGGGGTTATTTATTTACCAAATTTGCAAAATCTTCCACCAAAAATATTTTTCTTAGTGGAATATTTGATGTAAAGTAATCGGAACCTTGGATAGGTCAATAATTCATAATAACATTGATTTTGATTCAATATTATGTTTTGAGCAATGACCGTTTGAAAGAAAAAAAAACCAGCTTTGTTTTATTAGTCAACATTTAAACTTTTTCTAATCTACATTTAACCTTTTAAGCTTTTTTATTTCAATTTTGTTATGTTTTTGTTTATTTTAATAGTATTTTTAGAATGTGCCGTGGGCCTTTAAAACATTAGCTGTGGGCCGCAAATGGCCTCCGGGTCACACGTTTGACACCCCTGCTATAGATAATAAAAATTGTTATCTGATAAATCTATGGATAAAAAGCAAAGCCTGGCGACGCATGCGCGTTTATCATAACTCTCTCTCTCTCTTTGTCTCTGCCCCCCCCCTCACGAATGCTGCTGCGTGCACACCTCCACAATTTGTTTTGTTTTTAACCCCTTCTTGACCCTACATGTACATTAGAAATTACACGCAACCGTAACTCAAAATGCCGGACATTTGAGGCATTTACGAAACCCCGCCCGGACAGCCCCGCAAAAGACGACATGTCGATAGACTGACGTATGGTCAGTCTATCGTAGCCCGGTCGCTGCTAACATGCCGTGTGTTGTGCCTCGGTGTGCATTGTTTACACAACGTGCGGTATGCTACTTAATATGTCCATGTGGAAACTCGTTCGGTACACCTCCGAACCGAACCGAAACCCCCGTACCGAAACGGTTCAATACAAATACACGTACCGTTACACCCCTACCATCTGACAAGTAGAAGTCATTTTGGAAGTGTTCGGCTCTTATATTTTGGATTTATTTATGTAGTTTTTTCGCACACGTGTGTTTGAGGTAACTGCTTCAAGGTCTTGGTGAAGTGCGTGGTCCACATGAACACAATTTCCCCAGACAAACGTTCCTTTTCCTCACAGATGACAGCATTACAGTCACATTACAATAATTTCCCTGACTTTCCGCGTTTAGTGGTAGATACCTTTTGTACGGGCCTTTTCCATGTTTCCGTCCGCACTTCCGTTAACACGGAATTCATCGGGCCTTAAGCTTGACAACTCCAAGTCACGGCTAACATTTATTTTTCTGCCCTCAGCTTAGCGTTCAGCTCCAATGTTTGTCAGTCTGTTCATGTCAATGATTGTATATTTCTGTAGGACCTTGTAACCGGAAGTGAAACCTGAAAATGTCGACTCTGATTGGCTGCATTTACGGACATTTCCGCCTTGTTTGATTAAATCAATATATGCTAGAAGTTATTCACCTGAAATTTATCCAGATTATGAATCACTATTATATAATCGCCCAGCCCTACCTTGGTATTGATACTATACATCCACCCCTAATATACAGTGCAAGAGCGACATTTTCCACACTCCAGCTTGTCATAAAAGTGTGCTGTCCATACATGTCCCGTTCTGCTTAAACATCTGACTTGCATGTTTCAGGGTTGAACAGCAGCTTGAGTGTTCCGCACACTATAACCTCTTTCCGTGCTTAAGTTGTACATACAGTAGAACAATGTCATCGTTGTGTTAAAGAAACACAAGGTCAGGAGTATTGTGAGGACCTGAGAATGATTACATTCAAGAAAAAGCCAGGAGAAGCACAAAATGTGGTAAATATCCCTTTTAATTCAGATATCTACATTTCAGGTTATATAAAGTATTTTATTCTTCCTAGTTATGTTCAGATTCAGAACGTTTTTCTTTTTTGTATCCTTGGAAGGAAAGTACAGACACTCGGAAATAACCTCATAATCCGCTGTGTTCGTATACATGTATGTTTGTGCGTGAGTGGCTGCATATTCTGCATTCCAGTCTAAATCACACACAACTCTGTGTATCCGTGAAAACAAAAGCTGCTGTTCATTGAGGAGAAATGACATTCATCCTGATCATTTGCAAAAAAAAAAAAAAATGTTAGTGTCACGGGATTCTGTTGAACATTTAGAGTTGTCTCAAACATGTCGGTCATTCGCAAAGAGTGCACTATGAAAATCCCAACTTTGTTCACAAATTGTCTTGGAATAATTGATTTGTGGTCTGTTTTCCACCCACACAGTGCGTGGGTGAGGAGAACTGGGTGGACAGCAGGACAATCTACATCGGGCACAAGGAGCCTCCTCCAGGAGCTGAAGCCTTCATACAGCAAAGATTCCCAGACAACCGAATAGTGTCCTCCAAGGTCAGTGAGAACGTACACACGAGGTCCAAAGACACACACACGCACACGCATACGCACACGCACACGCACACGCACACGCACACTTTAGAGCTGCAGCTCCGTAGCAGTCAAGTGTGCAGAGCAAAGTGAACGCGACATAAAATGAAACACTACAACTCTTCAACCTCCCTTACAGATATTGTTGGTGGTTGATATAATTGGTAGATATACCGTACTGCAGCATGACAATACTTCATTCAGTCATTCATTTTGAGAGGTGGTGAACACCTTGGACCAGTCACCAGCCAATCATATTTAGACCTTTGGGCAATTTAGAGTCTCTAACATTCTGTGCATGTTTTTAAACAGTGGGAGGATACAAATGGGTTATACTTGTATAGCGCTTTTCGACCTTCAAGGTACTCAAAGCGCTTTGACACTATTTCCTAGGGGTGTAACGGTACGTGTATTTGTATTGAACCGTTTCGGTACGGGGGTTTCGGTTCGGTTCGGAGGTGTACCGAACGAGTTTCCACACGAACATATTAAGTAGCCGCCTAAGCTAAAGTTTTAACAAGCTGCTCCACTTCGTTCTGCCTGTCTCTGTCAGTACACGCAGAGTGGTAACAGCCAATCAGCAGTGCGTATTCAGAGCGCATGGTGTCAGTGCTCGTCATGAGCAGGTAGCTGTTTAGCAGGTGAGCATCAGGCAGCAGACTCTCCCCAAATTATAATAAACACCTCCCAGTCAACTACTAGTAACATCACTATGAGCCCGTTGACTTTCTAGAAACATAAACGGCAGCAGAGCTCGCTCGCAGTCCTGGCTTGAGGTGAAGGCTAATTAGCTTTTAGCGTAATGTTAGCTCATTTTGCTATGTGTGTGTGTGTGTGTGTGTGTGTGTGTGTTACGGACAGCAAAGCCCTGTCTGTCTATTTCACTTTACCTTTTTCTGTGTTGATTGAGCTGTGTTGAAGCAGCAAAAAAGGACATTGTTATATGAAGAGTTTGTGTCTCTGATAGTTGATATAATAATGTAACTGCATCATTAAGCCTACATGAACTCCATGGTGTTCAGGGATGAATAGTCTCTCCTATTGCTATTGTACTATTTTTTCAGCTATAGTTACATTAATCATTAGTAATGGAGCAGCCTAGTTTTGAATGGCAGGGTCCCTGCTATCACATGTTGATAAAAATATAACATTTACATAATAAAAATCAACTACAGGCTTCCCAAATGCTGTAATAAATTAAGCATGATGAGTTGACTTGAAACTGTTTAATGTTGCACTTTTTATATGTAGAAGAAAAGTTTTGTCATTTTATTTAATAAACGGCAGCGGAGCTCGCTGGCTTGAGGTGAAGGCTAATTAGCTTTTAGCGTAATGTTAGCTCATTTTGCTGTGTGTGTGTGTGTGTGTGTGTGTGTGTGTGTGTGTGTGTGTGTGTGTGTGTGTGTGTGTGTGTGTGTGTGTGTGTGTGTGTGTGTGTGTGTGTGTGTGTGTGTGTGTGTGTGTGTGTGTGTGTGTGTGTGTGTGTGTGTGTGTGTGTGTGTGTTACGGACAGCAAAGCCCTGTCTGTCTATTTTTTCTGTGTTGATTGAGCCGTGTTGAAGCAGCAAAAAAGGACATTGTTATATGAAGAGTTTGTGTCTCTGATAGTTGATATAATAATGTAACTGCATCATTAAGCCTACATGAACTCCATGGTGTTCAGGGATGAATAGTCTCTCCTATTGCTATTGTACTATTTTTTCAGCTATAGTTACATTAATCATTAGTAATGGAGCAGCCTAGTTTTGAATGGCAGGGTCCCTGCTATCACATGTTGATAAAAATATAACATTTACATAATAAAAATCAACTACAGGCTTCCCAAATGCTGTAATAAATTAAGCATGATGAGTTGACTTGAAACTGTTTAATGTTGCACTTTTTATATGTAGAAGAAAAGTTTTGTCATTTTATTTAATCTGAGCAACAACTTGAGGCAGTTTAATGTTGATTAACGTGGGCAGAATTATTATAGTGTTCCCAATGTTAAAAGGATAAAGCCATTGTTTACAAATTTGGTAAATAAATAACCAAAAAATTTATATTTTGTTGTTTTCTTACTGTACCGAAAATTAACCGAACCGTGACCTCTAAACCGAGGTACGTACCGAACCGAAATTTTTGTGTACCGTTACACCCCTACTATTTCCACATTCACCCGTTCACACACTGATGGCGGGAGCTGCCATGCAAGGCCCTAACCACGACCCATCAGGAGTAAGGGGAAGTGTCTTGCTCAAGGACACAACGGATGTGACGAGGTTGGTGGAAGGTGGAGATTGAACCAGGAACCCTCAGGTTGCTGGCACGGCCACTCTCCCAACCTGCTCCACGCCGTCCCCGATACAAGAGTACAGGAACACAAAAATTCCACACAGCCAGATGTGAACTTATATGTCGAATACATTAAAAGAAAATATAACCTTTTTGACCTGCAATGGAGAAATTCAGGTTTAATGGCAGCAAAGTGGACATTACAATTTGAATTAACATAATTCTTTGTTTTTTCTTGTTCTTAGTACACATTTTGGAACTTCATCCCCAAGAATATGTTTGAACAGTTCAGGAGGGTCGCCAACTTCTACTTTCTCATCATATTTCTTGTTCAGGTAAAACGCGACAATAACGTCATACTGTCATTTAGTAGTACTTTTTCATTCAGCTCACCACAGTACAGTCACATTATTAGCGTGACTCTGTGAGACTGTCAATGATGTGCCATTTCTTCAAATCAGTGCCATTTAACATTTCCCCTAGAAATAAAATGTATAAATGTACAATAAAATAAACCCTAAAATATATATACATTATTTATTCAGCAAAGTGTTCTGCATAATGATCTGCATATTTATTAACTGCAATTTAAAATGTTGATTTAAATGACCTTAAACACTGTAAAAATAGCATTTGTCCCCACTTCCTCAAATTTGAGTTTACCATGAAATATAATAATGTAAATCTTTCCAAATTGTTATAGTTTTTCTTAGTGATGGGTAAGTGATGACTCAGATAGTGTGTGTGTGGCACACTCACTGGCAGTAGTGACACTGCACTGATAATGTGTTGGTGTTTCATAATAGTGCCATCTGCTGGATTTGAAAACAATCCCTACATTAGACCGGCAAATAAAAATTGTTGTGAACTTATTTTAAAGGAATATGAAACTCACAAATCTGGTCTATGAGCCAATTAGCAAACAAGAGAAGAACAGTTCCCTTTTTGACGCTATAAGATCTCATAGCAAATGGTCCCTTTTTCTCTGTTCCATTTAAAAGAAGCACATACTGATAGACACTCTTTGGCGCTCTCAGATGACACATCCGATCAGCTCCTTTATTATAGGGCACTTATGTTCCACTTTTGCACACATTTTCATTAATTGAATAAATGTGATGGGAATTTCTTATTACAAATACAGTACACTGTTTTTAAAAGTTGCAAGTTATAAACGCTTGTTTAGTGAAACACATTTTTCTTTTTTTAAACTGCATCAATATACATAAATTAAAGATGCATCAATAATCGATTTTTAATAGACTCGCAGCTCCTGAATCGTAATCGTAATTCAATCATGAGGTGGCCAAATATTCCCACTTATAACGGTTAGTATTATTGTTTTAAACAAAAGTTATCGTAAACACGTGATTGATAACACTTTGATAAACTCACGGACTGGCGACACTGCTCATTTACTGGAAAAGCAAGTTAGTGCTAGCTGCTTTAATATTAACATGAATACAAGAGACATTAACCTCCTTTTTTGTCTGAGCAACTAAGATATTTAATTGTGCCCAGAGATTGATCTATACTCGAAAGACTATGACAACAGGAAGTGAATTTGCGTGATGCCCAGTACACTTTTTTTCTTTATCATAAAAAAAAACCCACAAAAACTTTTACAAATTTAAAACAGGAAAAGAAAAACATTCAAACATGTAAATACAAATAATATGGCTCTTAAGTAGCCAGAATAATGTTACTATATAACACATTTGTTCTGCCAAGAAAGTATATTGTGTGGCTATTTATTTATTGTATTACATTTTTTTAAGAAAACTCGGTTATAAGTATTTGAGTATTTTTTGAGTCACATTTAAGTGTGACAATGATAATCGTGACAATTTTGTTGACAATAACCGTGATATAAAACGTTCATATTGTTACATCCTACTAGGGACTCGATCGCATCGCTTGTGTTTCTCAATGTAACAGTGCTTCTCTATCCCACATTACTTATTACATAATTATATTACTCCCTATCCCAAATACATTTTGATTTAAAAACAAAAAACTATTTCGTTAAAATGCACACTTAAGTCTATCCTTGGATTTTCACTGAGTCCTGTTACCGGAACACTTTACCCCTTCTGGAAAATAAAATAACTTTCCTTAAGTCCGATCATCTGCAAACAATAAAGAACAAAAATAGTCTCAGTCAATTATTTTTTTGTTCATTTGTTGATTATATTTCAACTATAACAGAGGGGAGAAATCTCAGCACAGTGCTGTTACCTATATTACGTTTTGATATATGTTTTAAAAAGTTTACAATTGTTTGTTGAATTGCTGTAATGTGGCAATTTGTAAACATAATTGCTTATTCTATGCTAAAACTCTCTCATGTTACTTTCAGTCCTGTTACCCAAATGAGTCATGTTTGGCTTAGGGACCTAGTGAAAAATGCAATAACGTTAACTTAAATAGACCAATACAGAATTTGAGTAGTTCAATATGTGTATTATATTATATTATGAGATATTGAGTTGAAAAAAAGACAAACATGTAAGTTTATTTTGCTCGAATAAGGAGCAAAAGGCACTGATTCAATGGAATGGCCCTGACATAAACACAGAAGCAGGTGATAAAGTAAACAAATAAAAATTAATTTTCTTTGTTCATTCTTTGTCTTACTCACCAGAGAACTGGGATTGTGTACTTTGTGCAGCTAAATAAACGACACCCCTGGTCAGGAACTGGGCTTACAATTGCATTGTCATTGCTGTGTCTGATTGATTTTGTCTCCTTAGTTGATCATCGACACGCCCACCAGCCCGGTCACTAGTGGACTTCCGCTCTTCTTTGTCATCACAGTTACAGCAATCAAACAGGTGAGAGCATTGGGTCTGCAGCACCGTCACAACATGTCTCTTGTTGCCATCAACCTGACGCTGTCTCTCTCTAAGGGTTACGAGGACTGGCTGAGACATAAAGCGGACAACGCTGTCAACAAGTGTCCCGTCCACGTGGTGCAACATGGCAAAGTGATCCGCAAACAGAGTCGCAAGCTGCGGGTGCGTTTGTGTGACGACAAATCACGTTTCATACCATAGCATTATGTTCACATAGTTATCTTGTGAGCGGATGAGCGTTTATACAGTATATTCTATACTTGCACTTATTTGCCTCAGGTGGGAGACGTTGTCTTTGTAAAGGAAGATGAATCATTTCCCTGCGATCTGGTCCTGCTCGCCACATCCCGGGCTGATGGGACCTGCTACGTCACCACAGCTAGCTTGGATGGGGAGAGCAGCCACAAGGTGTGTACATGTCTTAAAGTATGCTGGTCGGTCACTTTGTGGATCTTTTTGTGTCAAGATCAAGAATGTTTCCATGCTCCTCCAACCACAGACATACTATGCAGTCCAGGACACCAAAGCTTACAATACCGAAAAGGAGGTGGACTTGATCCACGCCACCATAGAATGTGAACAGCCACAGCCAGACCTCTACAAGTCAGTGAAACGTGCTCTCACTTACACCAGACTCTTACAGAATAC
Source organism: Entelurus aequoreus (assembly GCF_033978785.1). Taxonomy (NCBI): domain Eukaryota; kingdom Metazoa; phylum Chordata; class Actinopteri; order Syngnathiformes; family Syngnathidae; genus Entelurus; species Entelurus aequoreus. Next base: position 88,922,094 of record NC_084731.1, on the reverse strand, counting down.
TTTTTCTCAACATGGTTCTTCTTGTTTTCTGTGGTTTTTGTGTAGATTTGTGGGCCGCATCAACGTCTACATGGACAACGAGCCAGTGGCAAGGTGATTTAGAACATGTAGCCTGCATGTATTGACTCATTGGGTTGCAGTCAACCGTCCTCTTCATATTAAAAAGCGCCCGCTGTAGTATGTCAACATACATGGTCGACCGATTACAAATTTGGGATCCAAAGTAGTCCTTTCCATGAAAAATCTGTCCTTTTATGTCAAAGTGTTGTGCTACTATAAGTTACACAGCATTAAAATGTGCAAACCAGCGGTGCGCCGATCGATCGGACACTGATCATTGTTATGGCTGACCGGGACAGCAAGCAGCTAACTCTGTATGTCCATTCACAGTGCGATCCCGCTGCCCTATGTTAAAATTCATCACTTCCATTACAGTAAATACGGTGCTTCCAGAAAGTTTTTACATTATTTTGTTATGTTACAGCCTTATGCTGAAATGGAATAAATTCAGTTGTGTCATCAAAATACTACAAACAATACCCCATAATAAAAATGTGAAAAAAAAGAAAAAGTGCAAATTTATTAAAAATGTAAAACTAAAAAAAGGATTCAAAGTATTTGCTTAGTACTTTTTTATTGCACCTTTGGCTTAATTTACAACCTCAATTATTTTTGAATATGATGCCACTAGCTTGGCACGCCTATTTTTGGGCAGTTTTGCCCATTCATTCCTCTTTGCATCACCTCTCATCAGATTGGATGGAAAGCGTTGGTTTTCATCCAGGATGTCTGTACACTTCGCTGCATTCATCTTTTCTTCTATTTTGATGAGTCTTCCAGTTCCTGCCGCTGAAAAATATCCCCACACCATGATGCTGCCACCACCATGCTGCACTGGCGGGTGGCCTGGCATTCATGCCGGGGTTCAATCTTTGTCTCATCACACCAGAATTTTTTTTTATGGTCTATGAATCTTTTAGATGCATTTTGGCAGTTTTTTTTTACTATACTTATAATTACTATATACAGGCCTGATTGGTGAATTGCTGCAGAGATGGTTTTCCTTCTGGAAGGCTCTCCTCTCTCCACAGAGGAATGCTGTAGTTCTGACAGAGTGACCATCAGGTTCTTGGTCACCTCCCTGACTAGACTAAGATGAATGCAGCAATGTACAGAGACATCCTGGATGAAAACTAAAGTTTCCCATCCAATCTGATGGAGTTTGAGAGGTGATGCAAAGAGGAATGGGCAAAACAGCCCAAAAGGTGTGCCAAACTTGTGGCAAAGTATTCAGAAAGACTTGAGGCTATAATTTCTGCCAAAGGTGCATCAACAAAGTGTTGAGCAGAGGCTGTGAATACTTATGTAGATGTGATGTTTTTGTTAGTTTTATAGTTTTAATACATTTACAAAATAAAAAAATAAAAAACTTTTCACATTGTCACTATGTAATTGTCATAATTCCTGTAGAACTTTGAGGACAAAAATTAATGTATCCCATTTTGTAATAAGGCTGTATCATGACAGAATGAGGGAAAAATGAAGCGCTGTGAATACTTTCTGAATGCACTGTATACTACATTTCTTACTTTATCACTGGAGGACGAGGCTAAACATGTGACACACCGAGTAAGAGCAAGCCGGAGCATACAAAAAGGCATGCTACTCGCTAAACTAGCCACAAAGCCAGCTTGAAACAAGTGAAGTGAAGTGAATTATATTTATATAGCGCTTTTCTCTAGTGAGCGCTTTACATAGTGACACCCAATATCTACGTTACATTTAAACCAGTGTGGGTGGCACTGGGAGCAGGTGGGTAAAGTGTCTTGCCCAAGGACACAACGGCAGTGACTAGGATGGCGGAAGCGGGAATCGAACCTGGAACCCTCAAGTTGCTGGCACGGCCACTCTTACCAACCGAGCTATGCCGCCTCAAACAACACCAACAAATAAGTGCTAAGTAGTTGAAAAAGTGTAGAGGGAAGCAGAAAGTTAGCAACTATTAACAGCAAATTAACAAATAGATTAATAAGAGTCTAGAAAGTATAATGTAACACCAACTGACCACCAGTGTGTGTTGCTGTGTAGCAGCCTGTTGTACACGTAAGGGGAGGGCGGATCGAGCACACATTGATGAAAACTCAGTTGTCTCTCAAATGTCTATGGCAAAGTTACACGTGAATGTGCAAGTTAGTTTCGGTTTAGATTTTGGTTTTGTCGATAACAACTTATTTCAACGTCAGTCAGCCAGTCTGAGGCGCGTCGACATAAATGTATTTTTTTTTATTGTGATGCGAGAGAAAAAACATGGATATTGTCGCTGTCTATTAAAGTCGTCGTCTTCCTGAAATTACTTTTATGTGACATTGTTGTTTTTTCTAGGCCATTGGGATCAGAGAACCTCCTTCTCAGAGGAGCCACACTGAAGAACACACAGTACATTTACGGTAAAAATAAATGGAATGTTGAGGAACCTATCTTGTCAACTTTGGTGATTACTCCCTAAAGATAATAAATATTCGTCCCCTCTTCCGCTTTTTAGCGGTTGCCATCTACACTGGGATGGAAACAAAGATGGCTCTCAACTACCAGTGCAAGTCTCAGAAGCGCTCTGCAGTCGAAAAGTATGTTGTTTTTTTCTCCATGTCATAAAGATTTCTTAACCACTTGTTTATTAGCAAAATGCTTTGGTTTCTCATCTCCTTATTTATGCACTGATGGTTTGCTGCGCTGCATGTGGGTGGACTACATTTACACCTGCTTTAACATCCATGCACGAGGATTAGTGTGCTTGTTTGACAGCTATTATCTTTGGCAGGTCAATGAACTCCTACTTGGTGGTCTACCTGTGCATTCTCATCAGCAAGGCTATCGTCAACACTGTCCTCAAATATGCATGGCAGGCTGACCCCAGCAGAGATGAGCCCTGGTACAACGACAGGACTGAGCCAGAGAGGCAGAGACACATAGTGAGTGTTAATTGCAGCTTTTCACACCGGGGGGTTACGTCTTGTTTGACCTCTCATCATCTTCTCTTGCCGCCTCAGGTGATTAGGGCCTTCACAGACTTCCTGGCCTTCATGGTTCTATTCAACTACATTATCCCTGTTTCCATGTACGTCACAGTGGAGATGCAGAAGTTCCTTGGCTCCTATTTCATGATGTGGGACGATGAGATGTTTGACGAGGAACTCGGAGAGAGAGCAGTGGTCAACACGTCAGACCTGAACGAAGAACTGGGCCAGGTTCTTCAAAGTCTTCTCTTTTCCGCACGTCTTCTTTTCAGCAGCCGTGTTCTGTAGACTTTTGATTCATCTTTCCAGGTGGAGTACGTGTTTACTGATAAGACAGGAACGCTGACAGAGAACAACATGGAGTTCATTGAGTGTTGTGTCGACGGACACATTTACGTAGCTCAAGCAATCTGTAATGGACAGGTAATCCTACTTTGTCTGTATATTTTAGGGATGCACAATTAATTACATTTTAATCCCGATTTTGGCTGCTAAGATTAATTAACGGTGATTGTCGGCGATATTAAAGCGGAGCTGCACTTTTTTATTTTATTTTGCCTATCGTTCATAATCCTTATGAGAGACAAGAAAACAAAAGTTGTTTTTTTCAGTCTAACATGTAAAAATCGGTTTGTTCTTGGTGGCTAGCAATGCAGTTAAAAGGGGCAATCAGTTATACCTCTAAATCACTTTAAAAATGCATTCAAAAACCATCAACAATACTTTATTTACGTTTAGTAACCTGTTTAATAACTAACCTGTAGAAACAGTTATTGTAAGAGTGAACACTTGAACACTGACGGACTCTTTTTCTAGAGTAGTAACACATCGGCATGCTTCGGTATTAGCCGTTAAAGCTAACTACGGAAAGAGATAAGCTAGCTTCTACAACAACACGAAACACGTTTGAGTTTGTAATGCACAACACTGCGATCGTACACCAATCTGTGCTCACTGAAAAACATGAATAATCATATTACAGTATTGTAACGTATTAGCCCACATTTCATGTTTTGTTTGTACACAGCTAGCTCAACAGTGTATGTACTGTAGTTTAAATAACACGCATGACATGATGCGTGTATCATGATCAATATTTAAACCACTCGATGGATAGTTGTGCGTTTGGTTCAGCTGGCCGGATGCATGAATCATGATCAATATTTAACCCACTCGATGGACAGTTGTGCGTTTGGTACAGCTGGCCACAGACATTTTTCGGTTTATTTGGGTAAGCACTCCATTTATGTCAAAATAGCTTGGCTCTAAGTTCCACATTTATAGAATCGTCACTTTCACCTCACTCTCTCGGCTTCAGTCTGCTCAAACGTCTCACCTTCCTTTGTGCTCGCTTCTCGAAACAGCAGTTCATCCTTTGTATGTTCAGCTTCAAAAAGATAAGGTTGTGAATTGTCATATGTCTGAAAGTAGTCGTCTTCGTTGTCTGTTATCGATTCTTTCATGATTAGAACTAGAGATGTCCGATAATGGCTTTTTTGCCGATATCCGATATTATTATTATATTATCCATTATTGTCCAACTCTTAATTACCGATTCCGATATCAACCGATACCGATATATACAGTCGTGGAATTAACACATTATTATGCCTAATTTTGTTGTGATGCCCCGCTGGATGCATTAAACAATGTAACAAGGTTTTCCAAAATAAATCAACTCAAGTTATGGAAAAAAATGCCAACATGGCACTGTCATATTTATTATTGAAGTCACAAAGTGCATTATTTTTTTTAACATGCCTCAAAACAGCAGCTTTGAATTTGGGACATGGTCTCCCTGAGAGAGCATGAGGAGGTTGAGGTGGGGGGCGGGGGGGGGTTGAGGTTTGTGTGTGTGTGGGGGGGTAGGTATTAGCGGGGGGTGAATATTGTAGCGTCCCGGAAGAGTTAGTGCTGCAAGGGGTTCTGGGTATTTGTTCTGTTGTGTTTATGTTGTGTTACCGTGCGGATGTTCTCCCAAAATGTGTTTGTCATTCTTGTTTGGTGTGGGTTCACAGTGTGGCGCATATTTGTAACAGTGTTAAAGTTGTTTATACGGCTACCCTCAGTGTGACCTGTATGGCTGTTGACCAAGTATGGATTGCATTCACTTGTGTGTGTGAAAAGCCGTAGATAATATATGACTGGGCCGGCACGCAAAGGCAGTGCCTTTAAGGTTTATTGGCGCTCTTTACTTCTCCCTACGTCCGTGTACACAGCGGCGTTTTAAAAAGTCATAAATTTTACTTTTTGATACCGATAATTTTGAAACTGATAATTTCCGATATCACATTTTAAAGCATTTATCGGCCGATAATATCGGCAGTCCAATATTATCGGACATCCCTAATTAGAACACATACGCCTTTGTTTCCGACAGCAGGAACGCACATTTGTTGCAGGAAAGCATTGTTTATCATCTTTAAAATCCTACAAAAAAAAGACATGTGTGTTCTTGTCTCTGTTAATGATTGTGAATGATAGGCAACATTTACAAAAAAAAAAAAGAAAGCCCATTAACATTTAAAAAGGAGGCTTTGCTTCATATCAAACCAAGCACATTCACAACCGCTTCCGTGGAGTCTTGGTATGCGTTTAAGAGCGCACTGCTGTCATTAGATGGCAACAGGTGTGGACAATATTGGACACGGACACGTTTGTCCCACCCAAAAAAGTATGCCGCAGAGGGAAAAAAATATTTGTTAATGCTTTCATTTTGGAAGCCCAACACAGCGTCAAATCGCTGTCTGCTCTTTCCTTCAATCCTTCCTTCCTTCCTTCTCTGATTCCTAACCTGCTCTGATTCTGAGAGTGTTAAGGACGTGAGGAAACACACTGCAGGGGATCTGTAAAACAGTGTGTACAGGGAACGTTGCCACAACTTGTTTACAACGTCCTGCCATTTGTCTACTGGGATGGTCACTCGTGCATTATTTAACGGCTAACTTTGTCAGTGTTCCCAATAACGTCAACACTAGCTAAAATGTTGTGTCATCTCACTGAATTGATCGCAGGCTGTGAAATGTCAGCACGCTGAGTTGTCAGTGAGTCACAAAGCTTTTGTATTAGATTCGAGAGGTATGACTCCTATTTATTTTTGTTGGCCAAACTGTTGCACTGGACCACGTGGTGTTGTTGGAGAAGGACAAAGCATTTTTCTTAGACTTTGCCTTCATTGGCCAAACTGCTTTGTGGTTTATATTGATATTAAAAGGTAAACCTTTTTTTTTCATGTCACAAAGTTATTACTTTAAAACTGTTCATGTGACATAGCATTTTGTAAATGTTTTGCGGTGTATAGTTAATTCCTATTTGACATATTTCTCTTTATGGATCTGTCCAGTTACCAATAGAGTATGTGCCTCTCCAATTTTAAACTCAATCTTACGCCATTGGACGTTTGGCCAACAAGCTGCTCTGCTTGTCTCCTTGGAGTCACACTAGCAGGACTAACAGCTAACCATCGTGCTAAATAGAGCCTGGAGACACTTCTCCATTCAGTGCCAACATTTCTGGCCGGTGTTCTGGCGAAACCTGCTCCCTATTGGAATTCATGCACCCCCTGCATCTGCGCCTGCGTATGGATCCAGGGAATGTGGTAATGTGATTGCGCATTGTAGGACGCTTTTGCATTTTCCATTCATCCATCTTCTTCCGCTTATCCGAGGTCCGGTCGAGGGGGCAGCAACCTAAGCAGGGAAGCCCAGACTTCCCTCTCCCCAGCCACTTCGTCCAGCGCGTCCCGGGGTATCCCGAGGCGTTCCCGGGCCAGCCGGGAGACATAGTCTTCCCAACGTGTCCTGGGTCTTCCCGGTGGCCTCCTACCGGTCGGACGTGCCCGAAACACCTCCCTAGGGAGGCATTCGGGTGGCATCCTGACCAGATGCCCGAACCACCTCTTCTGGCTCCTCTCGATGTGGAGGAGCAGCGGCTTTACTTTGAGCTCCTCCCGGATGACAGAGCTTCTCACCCTATCCCTAAGGGAGAGCCCCGCCACCCGGCGGAGGAAACTCATTTCGGCCGCTTGTACCCGTGATCTTGTCCTTTCGGTCATAACCCAAAGCTCATGACCATGGGTGAGGATGGGAACGTAGATCGACCGGTAAATTGAGAGCTTTGCCTTCCGGCTCAGCTCCTTCTTCACCACAACGGATCGATACAGCGTCCGCATTATTGAAGACCTATCAAGTCATCCACAGGCTGAATCTTAGGCTCTGTAGCTTGGTTCCTATCTATCATCCCCAGCACGCCCACAACACTCGTAACTTAGATCTGATATCAGGTAAACAAATCTACTGGCTTGTACTGCTCGAAGTGTTGTATGCAGGGGACCAAAGATTTGGAACCGGCTTGATGAGAGCCTCAAGATGCTGTATTCATTCTCCAACTTCAAAAAGAAACTGAAAACTTACCTATTAACCACCTATCTCTAATGCCTCATGTGGGGTAGACTACTGTTGGGTTTTTGCATGGTTGAATGAATGTATGTATGTTTGTGTATGCTTGCTTTTTTTTTGTGCTTGCCACCATGTTTCAGCATTCCATGTATATACTGTCCTCTGGGCCCCCTGCCTAAAGTTTCTTCTAGCTTATTTGGGGGACCCTTTCACTTACCAACATCCATGAATGATATTCACTACTATTGTAATTGTTCTATGGTATTGTGAATAAACTTGAAACTATAAAAAAAACTTTAAAAAAAGATGCCGCACCGATCCGCCTGTCGATCTCACGATCCACTCTTTCCTCACTCGTGAACAATACTCCTAAGTACTTGAACTCCTCCACTTGGGGCTTTTGCATTTTTTGTCATTTATTATACATGTTTTGCACGACAAACGTGTGTGTATCAATAGGTTAAGTGCAGGTGTTCAATTGATGACATGTGGGCCACCCATAAAACGTGGCTGTTTTTATTTGGCACAAGTAAAAAAAGCATTAAAAAAAAGGAAAAATAGAGCTACACGTTGATACTAATAATGACCAAAAATATTTGTCTTTAACACTGTTTTTCCTAATAATGAATACCGTTAAACGTGATTAATAATCGTGATTTCAGTATTGATAAAAATAATCGTGATTATTATTTTTGCCATAATGGTGCAGTCCTAGTATATTTCAACACCCTTTATATCCCTTATAGCTTATCAGTTCCTGTTTTTCTAGGTGATGCCTGGTTCAGCTAGTATGGACATGATTGACACATCACCAGGCCCTGGGGCGAGGGTGAGCGAGGCCTCATCATCCTATCAGTGTGTTTATTTGCATGTGTGTATGAACCCCCTTGGTTCTCAACGACAGGAGCACGAGGAGCTGTTCTTCCGGGCGCTGTGTTTATGCCACACCGTGCAGGTAAAAGAGGAGGAGACGGTAGACAGCATCAAGCAGGGCATCCACCAGGGCAAGTCCACTACCTTTTACATCTCGTCCTCGCCAGACGAGGTGGCGCTGGTGGAGGGCATGAAGAGGTGCCTGTCACACACACGTGAATTATTTAGTCGTAAATACCATGGAACCTTGGCTTATAAAGAATGTAATAAGTTTATGTGTTGGGATGCAGGCTTGGCTTCACATATTTGAGACTCAAGGACAGTCACATGGAGATATTGAACAGAGAGGATGAAATCGAGAGGTTAGTGTTTTTTAACCTGGTTTGCGAGATACACTGCAGCTATAATGTTTTTGGTTTTTTTCAACAGGTTTGAGCTTCTCCAAGTCCTGACTTTTGACTCCAACAGGCGGAGAATGAGCGTCATTGTCCGGGCCAGCACTGGTAACAGAGATATACTGTTTGGGTTTACCTATGGGATATCTCCCTTATTTATATCTTCTTTGTGTCTGCGTGTGAAGGTGAGCTCTACCTTTTCTGCAAAGGAGCAGACTCGTCCATCTTCCCAAGAGTCATCTCGGGCAAGGTGGATCAGGTCAGAGCTCGGGTGGAGCACAATGCAGTGGTGAGAGCACGCATGCCCACACATACATTAATAAGGGGTGTCAAATGATCCCCTTAAATCACTAATAATTAATTACAGTAATATTTAGCTTGCCATGTTTTTTTAATCGTGTTAATCAATTTTTTATATCTAACGTTACTGTCTCCGTATGATTGCGAGTTACCTTACTCTTTGCTTGTGCTTGACACTACCGCCATGAGGCACAAAGACGGTATGCGAAAATTAGGTTTCACCAGTAATGAAAGCGACTTTAAATAGTGGCGATAGGTGAATTATATTTTTTAAAAATAGTGTAAAATATTCATAATGAACATAAATACATATGAAAATGAGTTTATGGTTTAAGTTTGAATGCTTTCCTGTTTTTACTGTAATGTGCACCCCTCTATTAGACAAGCTATGGAGAAATACTTCCGGGTGTGTTATGACATCTTTTTAAAGGGGAACTGCACTTTTTTTTGGAATTTTGCCCATCGAACACAATCCTTATTAGAGACAAGAAGACAAAAGGTTTTGGGGTTTTATGCATTCTAACCAAAAATCGACTCATTCTTGGGGGCTAGCAATGGGAGCAATCAATTCTACCTCTAAATCACTTTTTTTTTAAACGCAATACTTCATTTATGTTCCGTGACTTGTATAATAACCAATCTGTAGTGTGGAGAATGCATATATGTTTAAGAGTTCTTTCTTTATTCATAGTCATGTTTGAAGCAGCTAGTGTTTTTCCATTTGTACTCTTTCTATTTTTTTAGGAATATGTCCGCAAATAAACTGTGTGTGTTACCTTGAAGGTTTGCAATGTAGGAGTTGGAGTACTCCCTTATATCTTATCTGTAGTAGAACAATGAGCCTGTATTCCTTTCTGGAGAGGGTGGGGGCTGTTTGCGTATTCAAGAAGTTGTCTCTTCCTGTTTGAATGTTGGACCATCCCGAGATGACGGTATGACTGTATTGATGTGGGCTGGTCTGCTGAAGCTTCAGTAAAACATGATAATATTCTTATTCTGTCTTGATGGTCCTTCTTACTCTGCATATATGTCATCTGAAAGAACTTGGGATTGACCAGTGACTTTAACTCTCTGAGAGGTAGACTGGTCAGACGCAACAGTAGCAACATTGTTACTGTAAGAGCGAACACTGAGGAACTCTTTTTCTAGCGTAGTAACACATTTGCGTGCTACGGTATTAGCCGTAAAAGCTAGCTACGGCAAGAGGGAGATAGCTTCTACGACAACACAAAACGCGTTTGAGTTTGTAACGCACAACACTGCGATACAACACTAATTTGTATTGACTGAAAAACATGAACAATCATATTACAGTATCTGTAAAGTATTTTATGTTTTGTTTGTACACACAAGAGCCAGACAGATAATGTACTGTAATTGTACTAACACGCATGACGTGCTGCGTGTATCATGATCGATATTAAACTGACTCACTCAATGGACAGTTGTGCGTTTGGTCCAGCTGGCCTGGGACATTTTTCCAGTTTATTTGGGTAAGCACTCCATTATGTCGAAATAGCATGGCTCCAAGTTCCACATTTCTAGCGTCAGTCACTTTCACCTCACTCTTTTGGCTTCCGTCTGCGCCAATGTCTCACCCTTCCTTCTTGGTCGTGTCTATGAGGAGTAGTTCATCCTCTCAGTATATTCAGCTTCAATAATATAACCTTGTGAATCCTCATTTGTCCAAAAATAGTCGTTTTCGTTGTCTGTTACCAAGTCTGCCATGATTACAACACACACGTTTGTTTCGGTAAGTAGGAACACACAATTGTTGCCAGAAGTTGGACTTGCGCTGCTAGTATGTAAAAATGTAAAAATGTAATTTCAGTTCTTATGTGTCTTGTACATGTTAAGAATGGACAACAATAAAGCTGCTGTCTGTTATGGAAACAGAAATCAATGCGCGATACCACACATATATACAGTATATATATATATATATATATATATATATATATATATATATATATATATATATATATATATATATATACACTTACAGTGTGTATGTAAAGCGTTGATGGAGGGTTTTGAAGTTGTTTTAGAGGGCTTTGAAGGTTCCAACGGTGACTCCATCTTTCAAGCGTTTATCATCTTTAAAATCCTAAAAAAAAAAGACAATTGTGTTCTTGTCTCTCATAATGATTGTGAAGATAAGCAAAAAAAATTAAAAAAGTGCAGTTCCCCTTCAAGCTGAATTTGACATAACACATCTGCGCTTTAATATAGTGATATATTACACGTACAATGATGTGCACATCATATTTCAAATCAAAGCAAAGCAAATCAAAGAAGAATGTTGTTGTAATTGCCGCCGTGTCTTCCAGTGGACTAAATGAAACTGAAACTCAGAAACAAGTCTTGTTCTGAAATAATGTACGTGTCTGAAACTGTGTGATTGGCTGTGAAAAAGCCAGGCCAAAATGTTGTCCAATTCGTTTTAAAGAATAAACATGTAATTGTGACAAATGTATTTCTTAAATCTGTTCTTTTAAACCAATGTTGGTTACATATGCTATCTCTTGATTGATGGGTCTGTTTTATCTATTTTGAAGCAGAGAAAAAGCAAAAAGTTTAACATTCAATACATATTGCTTTAAAAAGTGTTCTTACTGTTTTTTTGATGTGGTAACTTTAACACTTTATATGGACCTGATATTTTCTTTAGGTGAATAAAACAGATTCCATTTTTTCAAATATGTTAAAATCAATGAACGACTTTATAAAGCCACTTTCTAAAACCCTATCTTAGTAACAATGTAATGTATTTGAATAAACATGTTTTAAAGTGAAGGCTTTTCTCACCATTTTTAGGTGAGATTAAAATAGATTAATTAAAGAACATGATCACTCTTTTTTTTTTTAACCCCTAACAATACTTTGTATTTTTCTTCTGCATTCATCTTACCTCAATGGGATCTTCCCGTAGGAGGGCCTGCGGACGCTGTGTGTTGCCTACCGGCCTCTCAGTCTGGTGCAGTATCAGGAGGTTTGCCTCCTGTTAAACGGGGCCAAGTTGGCACTACAAGACCGAGACAAACGACTGGCAGAGGCTTACGACCTGATTGAGAAAGATCTCATCCTGCTGGGAGCCACTGCTGTGGAGGACAGGTTAGAGAACAGTATCCAGACATACAGTATATGTATTATTCTTTATCTTGGATGTCTGCCTCCAGTTAGCCCACAGCACCCACTCCTGATTGTGTGCATGCTATTGCCTTAACGAGTTCTTCGCAACTTCTAGTTAGTTGAATGATGCAAGTGGATGTTCATGCCCTATCACACACTCACCACTGAGGCGCTTTGAAAATACATTGTTAGCCAGGAGGGCATTGCAGGTCAGCTTGTGCTATTCAAAACTAGGCAGGGGGATAAGTGCACTGCACTGTTTGACCCTTCGCCTGGGTGTTATCTTAGTTGTGGTTTTGTGCAGCAAACTAAGCATTCCACCCTGTTGTTCTGCATACTAAGTTCTACCCCAGCCACCATTTTCCCACAATTTTGTCCATAACAGACTGCAAGAAAAAGCGGCAGACACCATCGAGTCTCTGCACAAGGCAGGTATGAAGGTGTGGGTGCTGACCGGCGACAAGATGGAGACGGCTGCCGCCACCTGCTACGCCAGCAAGTTGTTCCACCGCAACACGCAGATCCTGGAGTTGACCACCAAGCGCACAGAGGAGCAGAGCCTTCATGATGTCCTGTTTGACCTGAGCAGAACTGTGCTCAGGCATCACGGTGGCTGGGGCAGGGACATCTCTGGGTGAGTTTGCAAGCTTTAAAATAAGTGTCTTCCAACCGTTATTTTAAAGAGTGTCCCAAAACAACTTTTTCCACTCATACAATAATTGAGCCTTGAGAATTGGCTGATACCGATAGTGTGGAATGTTAGAAAAGGCTTAATCAGGGGAAATTACTCAAGCAGACAACAATGTTGGGTATGAAAAGCACTAACCTATTTATTATTAATGTCTGAAATGGACTTTTGCTGTCTTTGAATTGAATTTGAGTGGTAGTTATTTTCCTGGCGATGTCCAGTGGCCACAATAATTAATTAAAGTACCCGTAGAGTGGAAAAACATGTTGACATTATATGCCTAAGTGTGTTTCATTGTATCCATTAAACCATATCCAATTGTATTTACAATCCGCAAAGTATTTGAAAATACCATCTAAACATCACAAAATGCCACAAATTCAGTCAGCTATTTTGAATATTCCACTCCGAACGTCTTCGGTAAGTTCCCTAAACTGACGTCACTGGAGTAACACTTCTGCACTCTGACCATAGTATCAGATCAGTCGTACTGGAAATACGCAAAAATTAGAGAGAGATGTGCTGTCTATCATTCACAATCATTATGTAAGACATGAACACATACTGTATGTTTTTTGTTGTTTTTTATGCATTCTAAGTCGTAAATAAATAAATACAAAAAGTTTGCTAACAATGTAGTCAAAGGGCACTCTATTCCGTCCTTAAAACCCTGTAAATAACCATTCAGAACCTGTCAACAATACTCACATGTCGTGAACTGGATATCAACCAAATATTAATAATGTTGTTATTATAAGCGCTAACGCAGACAAACTATTTTTAGTGGCAGATTGATAACACACAGCTCAGTAGCCCTCTCCTGTTTTACTGTGAGCTGGCCGCGATGTCCTGCTGCTCCCGTATCATCACTTCTTGACTCGTCAAAGTTATTTTAGATTATGAGTCATGCCTCTCATCTGGATATTAGGATATTTAGCCATGATATCAAAAGTCTGTGACATTTAATTCATACCCGGAGATGGAGACAAACACACGCAAATGAAGACAGTCTCTGCAGGAAGACTTTTCCTTGTTAACCCTTTTTTGATTGATTGATTGAAACTTTTATTAGTAAATTGCACAGTTCAGTACATATTCCGTATAATTGACCACTAAATGGTAACACCCGAATAAGTTTTTCAACTTGTTTAAGTTGGGGTCCACGTAATCAATTCATGGTGTGCATCATGATGAATTCTTCATCTATACAGGAAGATATTAACATTCTATCAGTCATCATCGAAGTAAGAGCAGACATTGTACAGTAAGCGATAGTTTTATTATGTTTGTAGTTTGTATTTCTGGTTCAGCACTGCTACATGATGCTTAGTGTTTCATTAAAGCTGGATCTGTTTAGGAGATCTTCTAAAACTTGTAGATCCATCCATCCATTTTCTACCGCTTGTCCCTTACGGGGTTGCGGGGGGTATCTCAGTTGCATTCGGGCGGAAGGCGGGGTACACCCTGGACAAGTCGCCACCTCATTGCAGGGCCAACACAGATAGACAGACAACATTCACACTCACATTCACACACTAGGGCCAATCTAGTGTTGCCAATCAACCTATCCCCAGGTGCATGTCTTTGGAGGTGGGAGGAAGCCGGAGTACCCGGAGAAAACCCACGCAGTCACGGGAAGAACATGCAAACTCCACACAGAAAGATCCCTTATATTCAGGACCAAAAACAAGTTTCTGGATCATAATTTTCCCCAAACTTGTCGTCGTTGGCTCTCACAAAGTCTGCATGATTTGGATTGTTGTTGGTGATGAAGGGATCCGCGGTCCCTAACCTCTACATCGATGGTTCTTAACCTGGGTTCGATCGAACCTTAGGGGTTCGGTGAGTCGGGCTCAGGGGTTCGGCGGAGGTCAAGACACACCCGACTCATCGTGTCAATAAAAACTTCTCCCTATAGGCGTATTATGTATACGGCAACCGCAGAAGTCACACTGATTTGCAGGTGTGTAATTTGTTGTGAGTTTATGCACTGTGTTGGTTTTGTTCTTTGAACAAGGTGATGTTCATGCACGGTTCATTTTGTGCACCAGTAAAAAAACATGGTAACAATTTTGTATGGGGAACATATTCACCATTAATTAGTTGCTTATTAACATGCAAATTAGTAACATATTGGCTCTTAACTAGTCATTATTAAGTACTTATTAATGCCTTATTCGGCATGGCCTTATTATAATCTAACCCTAACTCTCTAACCCTGGCCCTTACCCTCTAACCTTAACCCTAACCAAATAACTCTAAATTAGGTCTTTGTTACTTAGAATATGTTCTCCATACTAAAGTGTTACCAAAAACATATAACTTTGTCTTGAATTTGAAAAAAACCCAACATTTTATTTTTCACTAAAGAAGGGTTCGGTGAATGCGCATATGAAACTGGTGGGGTTCGGTACCTCCAACAAGGTTAAGAACCACTGCTCTACATCATGCGATGACGTGTATAGCTAGCTCGTTATCTCTCAAAATGGCTTGGGAATCTCCGTGAGATTGATACTATTTTATTCTTATCTATTTAATCACAAACTTTGTAAGTCTTTTGCTGTCATACATCACATATGTATGATAATAGCATTAATATAGAGGCAGCTTGTTTTTCCACTCTACTGGTACTTTAAGTTAAGCTCATGACGCAGAAAGATGAATGATGCAGACACTTTTGTTACCGGATACTTGGCAACTTTGTATATGTAAGTCACATGTAACTATAATAATTTGATACTTGTTTATATTAACAAATATTGTGTTTTAGACTAGAATATTGTTTAATTAAAAGCACTTATGTATGTCTAACTTGTGTGCTTAGTTGTTGTGTAGATGCTAGCTCCTAGTAGCCTATAGCCTACCATGTTTACCTTTCGTAAATGACTTACTTACTGCTTATTGGAGGACATTTAGATGTTAACTGTCTGTCCAGCTTTGCACAGGTAAACATGCTGCACCACTGCTTGTATTTGAGCGCTTATATCAGAGATTTTAGATGCAAATCGATATAATTCGATACTTATATTTTTTCGCTGATATTGGACCGATTTCGATATCGGGTCGGGGCACCCCGACTTAATTAAAAAAGTATAGTATGGCCTGTATATGCTATGGTAAATAGTGAAAGAGCATTTCATTGTTCTGCCTCGCACAGATAAATGAACAACAATTTATTATTTGTAGTAAATAAATAATCATTTTCGGACCAATTAGGTGAAATTGAATAATTTTTCCACCTGATGAATGTCGTACAGTAGTTGGGAATTACTACTCTAAGAGATATAAATGTATTTATTGGCACTGCAGCTGAATGTTCCTGTGCAGTGAAGTAAGTCATCTCTGCCGTGTCGAACATGCTTACTAGTCATGTGACTGTGCAGTTTATCAGGTGACTACACCGACTACGGTCTCATCATCGACGGAGCCACCCTCTCGGCAGTAATGAAGCCCGGCCAGGAGGACTCCAACTCAGGGAACTACAAAGAGATTTTCCTGGAAATCTGCCGCAATTGCAGCGCGGTACTCTGCTGTCGAATGGCACCTCTTCAGAAAGCTCAGGTACGGAAGCAACGTCTGTGTCTAAATTAGATTATTCAATGTTCTAAAATCCTGGAGCAGTTTGCTGTTTATTGCTCATGCGGGTCACGTGACTTGGCTCTTTGGTCTTCTCCAGATTGTCAAGTTGATCAAAACATCGAAGGAGCATCCGATCACACTTGCCGTGGGAGACGGGGCCAACGATGTCAGCATGATCCTCGAGGCACACGTCGGCGTCGGTGAGGATATCGTTCATTAACCGTTAAAAGCTCAGGTGCGGTTTTATGACAAGTGTGACCTGCTCCCTCAGGTATCATGGGTAAGGAGGGCCGTCAGGCAGTGAGGAACAGTGACTACGCTGTTCCAAAATTCAAACACCTCAAGAAGATGCTGCTTGTCCATGGACATTATTACTACATACGCATCTCTGAGCTTGTACAGTACTTCTTTTACAAGGTGCAGGCGATTACATTATTTTTACCCAAAATGCAATGGACCTGACTATTTGTTTCTTTCCCCCAGAATGTCTGCTTCATCTTTCCCCAGTTCCTCTACCAGTTTTTCTGTGGTTTTTCACAGCAGGTAAGTGATGCGCTTTACACAGGCTGAAGCATAATACACAAGGACTACCATGAGAAATAAAACGTGTCATTGTCTCCCTCCTCATCCTCAGCCGCTGTATGATACAGCCTTCTTGACTCTGTACAACATCAGCTTCACTTCACTGCCCATTCTGCTCTACAGTCTCGTCGAGCAGCACATCAACATGGACATCCTGAAGAAGGACCCGGCTTTGTACAGGTTGGGGATTACTGTGCTATTTGCTTCCTTCCGGATTAGTCACAAGATTAATCAAACTAGTGGTCGCCTGACATTGGCCCGCACTCACGTTGTTTGAGTCTTGGAAAACTTATTTCTCATGACATGCATTTGGAGGGAATGTGAGCACACTGCACCTTCAGAACCACTGCAGACTGGGTTACATGGAAATATTAAGGCTGTCAGATGTTCAAAATACTTAATTGCGATTTTGTCCCTAGTTAACTCGTAGTTAATCGTAGATTTATAGATTTTTTTATCTTTAATAAGTGTAACTTACTGTGTAGATCGTTTTTAATGCTATCAACATGGGACTGGATAATGTGTTTGATTTATGAAACATTTTCTGTTGAGCTGTTCAAAAAAGCACAAACCCTCTTCTACTCAGTGGCCTAGTGGTTAGAGTGTCCGCCCTGAGATTGGTAGGTTGTGAGTTCAAACCACTGAGTCATACCAAAGACTATGAAAATGGGACCCAATACCTCCCTGCTTGGCACTCAGCATTAAGGGTTGGAATTGGGGGTTAAATCACCAAAAATGATTCCCGGCCGCGACACCGCTGCTGCCCACTGCTGCCCACTGCTCCCCTCACCTCCCAGGAGGTGAACAAGGGGATGGGTCAAATGCAGAGGACACATTTCACCACACCTAATGTGTGTGTGTGACAATCATTGGTACTTTAACTTTAACTTACAGACACAAACAGTCTCTGACACACACTCACCCCTTCTAACTCGGGATGGTACCAAACCCGGTACTTTTTTGGCACCGGGTTAGACGTGACGTCACACCCGGTTGCCCACTCTTGCTTTTTGCATTTCGGCACTTGGCGATCACTCCAGCAGTATTTGGGACACGAGCTGCTCCGGCGGCAGAGGATACAGAATGCTTTGGTCTTGTTGGGAAAGCCGATGGTTCTTGTGGGGCTTGCCTCACCATTCAGTGTGCGCTTGTGTTAGAATAATTATGTATATATTATCACACTAACTTTATGCTTAAGGGCCGTTGCTATAAATTATTGTCAATTGTGCTGAAGTGGTATTTTTGTATCAAAAGACTGCCAGCCGACTTTATCAGTGTTGTGTCCAGACTCGGCCTGCTGATTGCCAAGGCCGAACACCGTGACGCAGACATTATTCTATAATCATATATTGTGTCTAACTGGAGTTGTCGAGATTACCCCCTTCCCTCAGCGACAGCTTTAGTGATGTAACAGGGCCTTCCAAATAAACAGAAGAGGCACGCGGGCTTGACTTTTAGGATGTAGTTTGGATCTGTAACTAGAATACAGCCCAAAACATTGGTCTCCTCGAGCTAAATTGAACTCTGTCTCTGCATGATTCCTTGCTTCTTGTCTGATTATTAGATGTCATCAGTGTTTGAACCTGACAGCTTGTCGTTGTCCATTTCTGCACGGTGTTTGTTACCGCCTGCCGCGGTGGCACTTGTGTGTTTTCCCCACTACTGTAGTGGAAATTAGCATTAACTCGTTATTATTGCATTAACTTTGAAAGCCCTAATAAATATGGTAGCCTTTTAGGTTTGATGTGTATTCTGCTGCTGCTAAATGATATAAGAGAATGTACAGCTCCTTTTTTTAAAATTGTGACTGGTAAACACTTTCCTTTGCCTCCACAGAGACATTGCCAAGAACTCGTTACTGCGCTGGCCCAGCTTTATATATTGGACTGTCTTGGGCGTATATGACGCCATTGTGATGTTCTTCGGTGCTTACTTCCTGTTTGACAACACCACCTTCACCAGCAACGGACAGGTAACGTCAAGCGTGTCGTCAGCAGCAGTCTTGGGAAAGTTGAAACACATTTTGTTGCATTAGTCAAAGTGTCACAGTTGAATATGGAGGTAATACAATCAGGTAAGGAGTAAAAACACATCATGGAAGCCAGAGGAAAAAAGTACTTTGGTAACTAAATCTACATTTCTCAAGACGACACTGAACTACTACAGTGCATGACAGGTGTTACATACAAGAGCATTCTCGAATGTCACCATCCTTGCCTCCTTTCATTCTTGGCCACTGTTATTCTCTTTGAAACTTTGTGAGCTTCTGTTTTCTTTGCATTTGTTGATTTATTATTTATTTCTCCTGTTATCAGACTGTTTTATTATTTCTTATGATTTTCTTCTGGCCTTCTTCTTCCTCTCCTCTTACCTTTTTGTGTTGCTTTTTCTTTATGCTTCTTTCCTCCTCCCAGCTAATGACAACCAACACACAGATGGTAAGCCTCGCCCAAGTCTCACTGTCACCCCTCCAATTTCAGCCTGGCACAAAACCAACTATTGCCTGCTCATGCCCCATCTCATGTCCCTCTCTTGCTGTAGACCAGGGGTGTCAAACTAATTTTAGTTCAGGGGTCGCAAGGCGGAACATCTATTCCCACATACTGATAAAATCATGGCATAATAATTTAAAAAATAAAGACAACTTTTAAATTATTTTATTTGTCTTACTTTGGCCAAACATAGTACAAGCACATTCTCTTAATATTACAAATAATCCTCTTGGCAAAACACTTTATGTTAATTGAAAATTCTGAGGAAAAAAATTATTGCAGTTTCAAAAACACCATGAGAACACAATGAACTTAGACTTTGTCTCAGTGTTTTTACAAAGCCATTCAATTTTAAGTACTTACTGTTTAGCATTCTCATGTTGCCAGTTCACCATTAAAGACGTGTTTAGAAAATCAACCAAGTGTTTACTCAAGCCGCCACATTGGTGACATCCACAACTGCCACAACACATTCATTTATCGTCATTCAAATATTACAATGATAATATAATCAAAATAATGGTCAAAAAGACACCGTAATAGCCGAATTAAAGGAAACATAACTACAGACTTAACCATTGTGAACATACTAGATTTAAGCATGAAATAAAATAGAACAAACAACAAATGTAGCAACACATTTTCACGATGGAGTTCAGTGTGCGCATTGTGCCGTTAAACAATTGCAAGCGCTGCACGGAACTTTAACTGCAAAGATGATGGTCATGTTGACTTATGTCTTTGCATCTTACTGTTCCGTTATTTTATCCGTTGAGTGGATAATTTACAAGTAAAAGAGGTATTATGTGTCGCTACAGCATTACCCTGCCGCCAGCCACAAGTTCCAACAGGAGCAGCTGAGTGCTTGCTTGCTGATCGGAGTAGCGGCAGCCAATCCAAAGAGCCCTTAAAGTCAGCTGACACGCCATCTTTAAAAAAATTGCAATTCATTTTTATATATAGCAAAGTCATCTTGCGTACCGGATTAAACCTGTGTGCGAGCCTGATATGTCCCATGGGCCGTACGTTTGACACCCCTGCTGTAGCCTTACAGCTGTAGGCTGTGTGTAGAAATATTAAAAGATATTCAACTTTTTCAATGTAAAGATGATGCTGTCTGGGTTCATACTTTAGTAGTTGAATGAAAATTATTAGAGGATTTTTGTTTTTTAGTCTAATTGGCACCCCTTGATTTTTTTTTCTTTTTTCCAGTCCATACACTAATTGGGCCCAGTCACCCTTCCAGGATGTTGTGATCGTCCCTATTTGTGCTAATTGATGGGGCGTACTGTATGCAAATACACTCCACCTAAAGATACACAGTACTTGAAAGAATATGTGCATATGGTCAGTGTACAGCCTGTACAGCCATTTCTACAGTATGTCCCTCTTGCTGTCAAATAATTAATTTTGTAAATGAGATTAATCACTCTTTTGAATTTGGATTAATTGCAATTAATCACAGTAAATTACTTGCTTGCATGTTTGAAATCTACTTTAAAAAAAGACCCTAATATTATGAGACAAATTTTACTGTCAGAATCTCATACAGGATCAGTTTTTCAACCTTTTACTTGAATGCGCGTCATGTATTTGCTCAAAACTTGGTAATAGTTTTTTTCCAAAGTCCCATTTGGACATTTGCCTGCGAGCACTCGAGTCGGAGTCTCCTCGCTCATATTCGCACCGACTATGCATTGACCTGATCACTTATCATAAAACAATCCGTGCCGCTTTCAGGTAACCATCTGTGATGAAGGTGGAGGAGCTTGTGCGGTCAAAATAAATTGTGTGATTAGTTAATTAGTGCAATGATCTTTTGTATTAACCGGTAATTAATTAATTTTGACAGTCCTAATTTTCTGTTAATTTTTTTTCCCCCTAGTAATGGCTTCAATTGTATTTATTTTATTTATTTTTCATGCTTTATTTAAGATTATTTTATATATACTTTTATTTGATTAATATTTCATAATTTTTAAAAATGATTTATCCAGTTATTTTTTTACTGTATATATTTTGTATTTATTGTTTAATAATGTTAATTATTGTCATTTTACATATATTTTTCATGTTTTGTTTTATTTTGATTCTTGATGCTTTCTCTTCAATCTATTTTCTGCATTCTTCTAGTTAAGGTCATCTTTTTGCGTGCCATGTTGGTAAGATGCTTTGCTCAATGCTTTTTGTCTTTAATTGGTCATTAATTTGTTGTTCTTCAACACATTTCCCTATCATAATTACGCCGAAAGAACAATTTATTGGAACTTTAATGTTTTTTACAAACATCAGCTAAAAACAAACGCGGAAACTGTTATCACAGTTTTTGTGAAAAATCTTCCGTGTAATCAGACATTTAAGGCCGCAGTGATGTCAAAAAAGGCCCGCAGAATCCCGGGGGACTAATAACGTAAGAACAATGAATAGAAAGCAGGTGTTTCCTCAGTAAATTTGCCCTTCATTAAATGATCCATCATGGTTTCAACATTCCATTCTCAGGAACAGTCCTAACATCACCTCTTGTCCCTCACTCCCCTTCGTGTTGCCGTCTTCACCATCTGTTTGATTGATTGAGTCGTGCTGATTATGTGCTTTTCTTTTTAGAATGCTGTATGGTATGTTGTGTACATACAGTATTGGAATCGTTTGTGAGCAGTTTTTATGTGTGTTTTTAGACATGAACCAACTCTTTTTGTTCTGCAGATGTTTGGAAACTGGACCTTCGGGACGCTGGTGTTTACCGTGCTGGTCTTCACGGTCACTTTCAAGGTATACACACACAGTAAACACACAAAAGCACACACACTGACGGGTCTTGTTTCCATCCAGCTGGCCCTGGATACTCATTACTGGACCTGGATCAACCACTTTGTCATATGGGGCTCGCTCATCTTCTTTGTTGTCTTCTCTCTGCTGTGGGGTGGAATCATCTGGTAGACTTTCCGCCTCTTTCTAGCTTTCTCGTTGCTACTTGCGATGTTTAAAACGGCGTGTCTTGTGTCCCGCAGGCCCTTTCTCAACTACCAGAGGATGTACTATGTCTTCATGCAGATGTTGTCCAGCGGCCCGGCCTGGCTCAGCATAGTTCTGCTGATTACGGCCGGTCTGCTACCAGACGTGCTGAAGAAGGTCATTTGGAGGGCTATGTGGCCCACTACAACTGAACGTATACAGGTGAGCGCTTCATACAGGTAACAAAGTCCAGTCCCGCAGCACAGCACATGTCCTTCCAACATAAAATGTGTGATTTAAAGCTTTTCAAGTAAGTGTCATGTCTGTCGAACTAATGCTGGCTGTGGCTCAGCAGATGTTTGCAGGCCTCGGCTATGTTCCTGCTCTTTTGGATGTAAGTCCAGTCAGTCGGATTTTGTGTGTGCATGTCCATGCTCTTTTACTTACTTTCAGACAAGCACAATTTGCACCGTTAAATGAAGTGTACTGTAATTTAGAGCGGTTACAAACGTAGGAACTGTTGTGTGTGCAGTGTTGTATATGTTCCTTCATCTAAACCTTCATGTCTTCCTTAAAGAGATAATAATCAACCTACTTATCTTGTTTCTCTCATTTGGTCCTCTCTTGGCCCACCTAACCTCTGGACTATTCCACCAAATCAGTGTTTTTTTATGAACTCTTTCAAAAATAAATATCTTGTTTCAACTCTTATCTACAAACGTATTAGAGATGAGACGTCAGCAAACGAATCGAGTCTTTTGAACGGTCTTTTTTAAGTGAACATTGAGAATCGATTCGCAGTTGTGAGCCGTTCGTTTGGGAGCCGTTTTTTTGCACATGCAGATACAGTTTCAGCAATTGCCCACCTAACTGGCGACTGGACTAGAAAAAATATTCAAAGGAAACGAAGCAGCATTTGTATTTACTTTTTAGAATTAATATATATACGTATGTATGTATGTATATTTTATATTTTAATTTATTTTTGTTGTATTTATTTTTTAATTTGATTCAATTTTCTGGTGAATTTTTCCTATATGTAATGTAGTTCAAGCATACAGATGTTCTGAATTGTGTATTCACATTTTTACTATATCCTAATTTTTATTGTAGTTGTATTTATACTTTTTATATCCCTAAATACATTTTATTCTTATTTATTATTTGTTTTTGTTTTTCTCTATTGTAAAAATGCTCTTGTGCCACAAAGTTTTTTAGGTGATTGAAAAATCAAAATAGTGATGTCATACAATGTAATGCATCACATATTTCCAGTTGTTTCATTTGAGCACATCCGATAAGGAGTAGGAAGAAGCAGAGCTTAATTAAGCCTACCCCTTTTTATATCATAGCAATGTAATTCTATTTCCTTGTTCCCTGTTTGTAACAGAACAGTAAATAGATATACCATAAGTAAGTATGCATGTTCGAAATAAACCTTGTATTTATTAAATATTAGTTATTACTACTACTTAATTTGCTTAATTTAAAGTATATTTTACAGTTCAATTTTATAGTGTATTATTTACCTAATACTGCATTTCCTGGGAATGCAAATGGGACTGATTTGGTGGAATGGCCATTCGACATTCAGTAAAAAAATGTTTTTTTTTTTTATTCGACCCGACTGATTTTTTTTCCCGAGCTGTAACTTTCTGCCTTTCCTCTTCCTCACGTCCTCTGACCTCCTGGTTCCTCCTTATCCCTCCTCGCCTGCCTGTGGTCCTGCTACCCTGGCAGATGAAGCGTCGGTGCCTTGCCTCTGAGCCCTCCACCATCTTTATGCTGTCTCAGACCTCCAGCAGAATCAGTTTCTAACCCCGCCCTGAGGTGACCCACCCCGCTGCCTCTCCTTTAGCCCGCCTGCACTTCCTCTTTTCCGCCTCTTTACTGTTGTTTTTACCTTACCATCGCATGAAAGTTAAGTCACATCGAGGTTCACCCATGACGAGGAAAACTCTAACCGTGTGTGTGCGTGTGGTCTGTGTGTGTGTCCATGTGTGTATCCGCAGCATGTGACTGATAATAGAGCTAATGAGGAGGCCTGCCTGAGTTCTGACTCCTTACTAGGTGGGCTAGCTGTCACAGAAGCCTGAAGGGCTTCAGCATGGTAACACTTATCTTGCAAGTGTGTGTGTTTGGTGTGTTTGTGATGGTGTAATCAAGGGTTGTCCTGCATCTATAAGGTTCAGGTTGTGCATGCTTGTGAGTCTTTCAGGTGCCCACAGCACAGGCTATGTTTGGATCTCTGGTGCCCTCTGGTGGCTGGGTGCATCCTTTTCTCCGGAAACCTCTAGTGCAGGGGTGTCCAAACATTGAAGATGAATAAAACATCCTCATACAAAAACTGAAGCCATTTGAAATACATACAAATGACGAATGAAATTTAAAACATTGAACATCACTTTTATCTTTATTGAAGACACTTGCTGGCAAAGACGGCAATGAGCGGAGAGAGAGAGGAGAGCCACACCAACGCCGCTGTCTTGAACTCATTAGTGTTTGTCTGTTCAGTAATAACCTAGACCAGTGATCCTCAACAGGCGGACCGCGGTCCATGTCCGGACCCAGCGACGTGTCCGTCCGGACCCAGCACGAATTATAGTAAAAATAAAAAAAATATTTTTATTTTTTTAATTTTTTTTTTAATAATTATAATTATTATAAAAAAATATAATAATTGTATTTATCTTTGAATTATTGCTAGCGCAAGTCAACGTTCTTTGTTGTTTTTAGTCAAATATCTCCACGTTTCGTTTACACTTCTCCGTGTCTCACTCACTCCGTCTCTCTCTCTCTCTCTCTCTGACTCTCTCTCTCTGAGAGAGAGAGAGAGAGAGAGAGAGACGGAGTGAGAGCGAGAGAACGCCACTCTGATTGGCTGCGGAATCAGCCAATCAGAGTATGGGTGTCATCTCTATCACAACGACGCGCTGATAGGCTGTTACCACCTGGGTGATACAGCGCTCATGCCACATGCATGGAACCTTCGCTACATGCACACAGTTGTCTCGTATCGCTATTTTCCTAAATGTTCACTCGTTAGTCATTGAATGTGAATCAAATCACGATGGCATGCTCCAAGTTGGCTCAGGCTGATAGAAGAAAGGTGGACAGGGAAAACCGACGTTTCAAGGAAGAATGGACAGAGGCAATATGTTTTCATCCTACCTACTGCAAGCACCAAACCAATGTGTCTAATATGCAACGGTACGGTTGCTCTGGTGAAAAGTGAAAATCTGAAACGTCACTATCTGAAAGAGCACCGTGGATTTGAAGAGACATTTCCTCATGATTCAGAGCTAAGAAAAAAATAAATCATGAGGCTGAAAAAGTCATATGAAACATCAAGCAAGATTTGTGTTAAATCTATGACACAACAACAAATAGCAACAGAGTGCTCACTCAGAGTGGCATGGGTTTTGGGTAAACACAAGAAGCCATTCTCTGGTGCAGAAATAATTAAATAATGCTTGACTGAAGTGATGGGTGCCATGTTAGAAGGCAAAGAAAAGGAGGAAATGACAGCTAAAATAAATCAAATCCCACTCTCTGATGCCACAGCTACCAGACGTACTGAAATATTTATTTTATTTCAGTTCTTATTTATTTTTGTTTCAAAGAAAATCTTTAATGTATTTTATTGGATATTTATTTTATTTTTGTTAATTTTAAGAAAATGTTAAACTACTACCTACCTCCTGCCAGGGGCGCCGCTAGGGATTTTGGGCCCCCTGTATTATAATTTCATCATCATTAGGGGCCTCTCTGGGCCCCCCTCCATCATGGGCCCCTAGAAACGGTCTCCTTTACCCCCCCTTTTCGGCGCCCCTGCCTCCTGCTACTATATAAGTTTGACCGATAATAAACGGACCCAGCCTGTTTCAAAATAACATTTGTGGACCTTCAAGATTTGTACTTGAGGACCCCTGACCTAGACAGTGTACA
Organism: Entelurus aequoreus; assembly: GCF_033978785.1. NCBI lineage: Eukaryota > Metazoa > Chordata > Actinopteri > Syngnathiformes > Syngnathidae > Entelurus > Entelurus aequoreus. The sequence continues at coordinate 88,895,742 of NC_084731.1, read as the reverse complement.
GGAACCGGGGTAAACATTGCCCAAAAAATGTCATTGAAAACCGAAAAATGCAAAAAGCGGGTCATATGAAAACTGAGGCACTGCTGTCATATGATATATACCGTATTTGTCGGAGTATAAGTTGCTCCGGAGTATAAGTTGCACCGGCCGAAAATGCATAATAAAGATGGAAAAAAACATATAAGTCGCACTGGAGTATAAGTCGCATTTTTTGAGGAAATTTATTTGATAAAACCCAACACCAAGAATAGACATTTGAAAGGCAATTTAAAATAAATAAAGAATAGTGAACAACAGGCTGAATAAGTGTATGTTATATGAGGCATAAATAACCAACTGAGAATGTGCCTGGTATGTTAACGTAACATATTATGGTAAGGGTCATTCGAATAACTAACATATAGAACATGCTATACGTTTACCAAACAATCTGTCACTCCTAATAGCTAAATCCCATGAAATCTTATACGTCTAGTCTCTTACGTGAATGAGCTAAATAATATTATTTGATATTTTACGGTAATGTGTTAATAATTTCACACATAAGTCGCTCCTGAGTATAAGTCGCACCCCCGGCCAAACTATGAAAAAAAACTGCAACTTATAGTCCGAAAAATACGGTAATAATTAGAGCTGTCAAATTAATGCAGTAACGCATGTAATTAAGTGCTGTCAAACGATAAAAAAAGAGCAGTTAATTGTGATCTGTAATTAATTATTTTTGTAAATCTATTTCAACCTAAAAAATACTGAGAAAAGCCCTCAACTTGACATATGTTCCTTTTAAATGTATTACATTATTGCTGCAGATCAGAAGACTGATATATAACCAAAAAAGCGGCTTTAAAAAAAAAAAAAAGTATTAATCAATCCAACAAAATAATACACAATAATACCATAATAATACAATTCCAATTCCAAAACCAAACCCGGCCCAGCAACATTCAGAATAGCAATCAACAGAGCAACTGAGAGGACACACAAACATGACACAGAACAATCCAAAAGTAGTCAAACAAAAATGAATAATATCAACAACAGTATCAAAATTATAAAAAAATTCCAACATAGTAGTGATTAGAAATCCCTCATTGACATTATCATCACAGCCATTCATTAAAAAAAATTAAAACACTTAAAAAAAAAAAAAAGAACAATAGTGTCACAGTGGCTTTATGACATAATTTAAACACATGCAGTCCTAGCCATTTACTGGTACTCAAATAAAATATTTATGTATTGCTTGTATTCCCACGCGTGACTTCTTCCCAGAGCTAAGATGGCCGTTGTACAGCAAGCAGCGCACAAACTCTCTGAGTACAAAAGAGGCTTAAATATTCCTGCAAAAAGGAGATATGAGAAAAAAATCAAAATATGCAATGGACTGATATACCATAAGTAAGTATGCATGTTCGAAATAAAAAAAAATCCCTGTACTTTATCAAAAAAAGATTGGTGGAGTGATATCAAGGATTATACGTCGGTCGCGTCCTCAGACATATCGAACTATTGTGCTCCAGATGCCATTCTACATGACAAAACTGATGGAAACTTGGAAAAGCATTGAGGTCTATAACTTCTTTGTGTGTGACTGGGTCAAGGAAATTGGTATCAAGACTCCCGGATAAAAATGCATCGTTTTTGGTAGTGTTTGTTGTTGTTGGACGCGTCGTTTACGAGTAGCGTAATTTTTCCCCGTCTTTATCAAAATATAACTATAGATGTCAACATTGTGTATGTGCTTAAAGCTTCATTTAGGATTGTTGCTTTTGGTAAAAACTTAATTCTTAGGTTTTTGCTGACATTTGAGTTATTTTATTTAGACTCGCCGAGTTGGTGCTTTTCAAAACACTCGTAGCAAACATGTGTTAGGAAATACCAATAATATCATGATAATACTTAAATGGGAAATAATGAACGTTAAAAGTATATCAAACAAAACCTTTAACATAGTGATCACTGCTAACGTGTGCATTCTTCAACTCTGCTCCCTTGGACTGGAGTGTGTGCTGCTTTTCTCGTCGTCGTTTCGTAAAATTTCGCAGTCTTTCACCCTTTTTAATTACCTCTCGAGGAACTCTGAAGAAACTTTTATCCTTTTTGCGATTTGATCGATTCGTACAGCCGAAAACAACGCACGCATAGGGCATTTTTTTCTTCGAGAAAGGTAAAATGCAGCCTGGTACCCATTGAAAACAGAGCTAGCTTGACCACCACCCGTATTTAATGGGCGGGACGTGTCATCAGTAAAATCATCATTACAACAATCTCAATTCAAATTAAAATCAATCAAATAGTGTACATAAATTGCACAATTGAATTAAAGTGTTTTCAGCCTGGATATGAACATTGCCAATGTTTAGGGGCTGTCTCACATCTTCTGAAAGTCTATTCCAGATTTTGGGAGCATAAAACTAAAACTGAAGTCAACACATCAACAGTAAAAACACTTTTCGCTTTCAAAGTTTGCTTCATCATACAATAAGATAGGACTTTTGATAAAACCAAAGTAATTAGCATCTTATGCAGCAATGCCTTTTGATATACCATCTAAAAACACGTTTTTGAGGCACTGGCAGAACACTGCTAGTATAACTGTGATTAATCTACATTTAAAAATGTGATATATGATTCAAAAAATATTAATTTCACAGTCTTACTAATAATACATCATGAATTCAATTGATTTTACCAATAAAAAGCAAGCTGCAGGCCGTAATAGGCCACACTTTGGGCACCCCTGATCTAGTGAGTGTGATCATTGCATGGTTTGGTTGTATAGGGAAGATAAAAAGTGGATACAACATCCCAGCTGACCATTTAAGAGTAAAAGCATCGAAAGAAACCAGCTTTCCAAAACTAAAAGCACAAATTAAAACTTCCACTTTCAAGCCAGCTGGGATGTTTGTTTAGCTCCTCCGCACTTTTCCTCCATTAAAACCTTTTTTTTCCCCCCCTCCCTTCTAACGCTCACAGAATGCAGATAAACTCTACAAGGGTCAGCTTTCCGAGTTCACCCCCCTGGACCGCCGTCGGAGCTCCAGCACCAACAGGAGCAGGCCTAACCCTACAAGGTCTGAACCTTTTAACAAGAAAGTCATGTTGACGCGCTGGCAAAGACCGCCTGACTACCGCACATTCACGCCCCTGCTGGGATTCACTGATGTCAAACGCTCCTCAAAGCAGGGGGCGGGGCCAGAGACCTGTGTCTAATTTATTATATGATGTGTATTTGTACTGTAGTAAAAAGGAAATTGAGTCGGAGCCTGCGAGGTGATATGCTAATCGATATATTGCAGTAGGTGATTCATAGCAGGTGTGTATCCCACTTGCACAGGGTTGAAAGTGACCTGTTCCCAAGCCAAGTGGGTCTCAAAGTATTATGGGATGGCGCCGCGTCCCAAAAAGGGCTGCGTGACAATGCACCGAAGCTCTTTTCGACTATCACCGGAAACATGCGCACTGGCCCTTTAAGTCTGAAGTGCAATTGGATTATTACAATTTCTATGTTATTTTTTTGATGATGATGGTGGCTGAAACTGTGAGGATGATGATGATGATGATGATGATGATGACAACCAATAGCCTCTGTGCTCTGTGTCTTTGTAGGACTAACTGGTCATGCCTGCGCGCAAACACATTGTCCCGAAACACTTCATAGGCATCACTGCAAGCGTGTAAGGAGGATGTGTCTTTACGTCCAACATGTAGCTAGTGTCCTATAGACAGCATGTTGTATTGTAGTTGTCCTGTCCCGTAGACAATTATACACTACTCCCAATAAGCTAGGGATATTTGGCTTTAGGGTGAAATTTGCTTGACAACCTTAAAGCTGCAGCATTTTTTTTCAACCCAAAACTATAACACCACCACCAATAGCTAGCATATGTCACCAATAGTCGTTTAAGAGAACGGATTTCACATATTCAGTACAGTGGAACCTCGATTTATGCACTTCATTGGTTCTTGAACAGGGTTCGTAAATAGAAACATTTGTATAGTGAAGGAAATTTCTCCATAAGAAACAAAGTGAATACGAGTAATAGGTTCCAGCTTCAACGAAAGTCCATATTTTAGTTAAGGTTTGTTGACTTTGTACCCAATATAGAGTGCTATACTTTACTGTATATCAAACAAACATAACAAGGGGTTATGGATCACATTTCTCTTTATTAACAAGCAAAAACAACAACAACAAGCTGAACTGTGCTGTATGCGCACACACACATAAGTCCGATGGATCAATATTCTCTTTATTAACAAGCAAAAACAACAACAAAAGCTGAATTGTGCTGTATGCGCACACACACATAAGTCAATCAATCAAAGTCTATTATATAGTCCTAAATCACAAGTGTCTCAAAGGGCTGCACAAGCCACAACGACATCCTCGGCTCAGATCCCACACCGGGGCGAGAAAAAACTCAACCCAATGGGATACAATGAGAAACCTTGTAATAAATTAGTTTGGTGCCCTCACAAACTATCAGAAATCACAAAAATATTAAATTTTAACAACCAAATTGCTAAATTAAATCCACTTTACATAAACATTGGCGAAAGAGGAGTTAACGAAAAGGGTCATAGACCGAGTGTGTGCCCTGGTAGAGGCTCCGCTGAACAAGTCTAGTTCTAGTGGCGTCCTTTTCCAAAAAAAAAATTCTGGTCTCATCACAATTAAAACTTGCCGCGGTACAAAGCATGCTTTGTTGATTCATCCAAGTACTCCACAGCAATTCCCTCCTTATTTCCACGCTGGTCTGTTGTGTTTTTGAAACTCATATTGAGTTAGCAAAATGGACAAAACTTGTCAAAAGGTTAAAAAAAAACAGGCAAAAGGCACACATGCTGAAGTGCTGAGAAGTGACTATAGTGTACTATGCAGCACGTGACGTGGAGGGCTCTGTCTTTCCAAAAAAGGCTGAGCCCTGATTTTCGCCTGCAGGCGGGACACAAAATGAATGACTGAGTGAACACGGAGACATAGTTTATAGACGGAGGCATACTTGGCTCCATCTAAAAGTTCGGAAATAGAAAAGTTTGCAAATAGAGGGGTTCGTAAATCGAGGTTCCACTATAAATGTCTACAATGATCACAATTAGATATTAAACTTGGTAAATATTGCAATTCAGGACGAAATGTGCATGTCCGTCGCAAGAAAAAACATCTTCAAAAAGGAAAGTATTTAGAAACAGATGCCACGGTTGCTGTATTGCTGCTAAAGTGAATATTTGCAACCGCTAACTAGGGCGCTAACTTTTGCAAGTTTCGTAAGAAATTATATCCCGCCATCGTCCTGCTACGGGCAAGCAAGTTACGCCCCACGTAAAGGTGAAGAGAAACGATATTTTACTTTGTTGCTTCAAAGTAAAAAAATCGGTAAAAACGTCAAAACATATGCCAGCTGAAGCCGTTACTAGCTAGTGTTAGCTACACTATCAAATGCTCGGTATTCCTCAACATCTTTCTCAATTAGCTTGTTAGATCAATAAAAAACATTGAAAGTCATAATCACATGGATGTAATTGATGATTAATTACAATTGCGTTGCCGTAACAAATCGCAGATGAGGGTAGCTAATTTTGTTAGCTAATGATAGCGATTTGGCTAGGTTTAGCTAACGTTAGCTATCATTGAAAGTCTATCGTAACAACAGCAGAGAAGATTCATTTGTTTGTGGAATCCACAACAAGATTGTTTAGTTATAATATAGACTAGTTACAATACATGTCGTGTTTGGAAAAAACTTATGATTTTACTTATCGGTTCTGCAGGAAGGTAAAGCATCTGTTTTGTAATCCTTTTGTTTCCAAAGGTCTCGACTGCTCAAAAGCATCTCCAATATTTGCCCATGTCTTATTACTTCTCGCTTTGTTTAATCACTTTTAGGTAGCTACTTCGTCTTGAACTCTTTTTCTCGGCCTCCCAACGTGTACAGGCAGAATTGGGAGTAGGTTGTCAGCCACGACTGCAAATTGTTTGTGGCTTTCCTGTGTCTACTTTTGTGTTTGTGCGCGCACTCTATGGGGATGTGCGTTTATAGAGAGTCGTTTATTCAATACAAATTGTTAATTATGAAAACTAAGCATTTAAAAACAGCCCTTCTAAGCGAGTGACTGAAAGTTACACTTTTCAAAAGGCGCAAGCTCGATGCTAATTTACATTGGATGTGCCATTTACATGCTACTGATTAGCGATTTTACATGGCAATTTTAAACCTATACATTTGGAATGAAAACTACAACTGTGTAATAAATAACTTACAATACAAACGCTTTGTAAGACCCAACAACATTTAAGGCAAAGACTACTTCCTGACTACGGCAACACACCTAGGACAAATTGACATGAATGCAAATTTGCAAATGAGACATGGTGTAAGAAAAAAAATATTACAACTAGAGATGTCCGATAATGGCTTTTTTGCCGATATCCGATATTCCGATATTGACCAACTCTTAATTACCGATACCGATATATACAGCCGTGGAATTAACACATTAGCATGCCTAATTTTGTTGTGATGCCCCGCTGGATGCATTAAACAATGTAACAAGGTTTTCCAAAATAAATCAACTCAAGTTGTGGAAAAAAATGCCAACATGGCACTGCCATATTATTATTATTCTTTTTTATAACATGCCTCAAAACAGCAGCTTGGAATTTGAGACATGCTCTCCCTGAGAGCGGCATGAGGAGGTTGAGGTGGGCGGGGTTGAGGTGGGGGCGGGGTTAGGGGGTTGCGGGGGGTGTATATAGTAGCGTCCCGGAAGAGTTAGTGCTGCAAGGGGTTCTGGGTATATGTTTTGTTGTGTTTATGTTGTGTTACGGTGCGGATGTTCTACCGAAATGTGTTTGTCATTCTTGTTTGGTGTGGGTTCACAGTGTGGCGCATATTTGTAACCGTGTTAAAGTTGTTTATACGGCCACCCTCAGTGTGACCTGTATGGCTGTTGACCAAGTATGCTTTGCATTCACTTGTGTGTGTGAAAAACCGTAGATATCATGCGACTGGGCCGGCACGCAAAGGCAGTGCCTTTAAGGTTTATTGGCGCTCTGTACTTCTCCCTACGTCCGTGTACACAGCGGCGTTTTTAAAAAGTCATAAATTTTACTTTTTGAAACCGATAATTTTGAAACTGATATCGATAATTTCCGATATTACATTTTAAAGCATTTATCGGCCGATAATATTGGCAGTCCGATATTATCGGACATCTCTAATTACAACTCATATCTGTGTTAAATATTTTGGTGGATGGTGTTATTAAACAAATGATCATCTGTAAAAGGTTAAAGTGCCATTTAGGTTCATCCTGAAATTTCACCCGAAAGCCGCCGTGTGAGTCGTGTAACGACATGTCAGCACTTTTAGTTTAGCATTGGTAGCTGTGTGAGTGTTCGCTAGCCCCTTAGGGTTGTCTCTGGCGTCGTGTTAGGAATACTGCATCCTTCCTCTCATACTGTACTTCCCAAAGGGAGTGCAGCTGGTTTACTGTACTTACATGTTGCGTTCACACGTAACGTGTAAAGAAAGCACACCGCACACATTTGAGTATCGTGGATGTGATATGTGGAGCACACTAACAAATATGTATTTAAGCACATCATCTCTTGTCTTTCCTTCTAGATCTTTCTCTCTCTCTTAACCCCTCACACTGTCCTCCCGCCTTTCTTTCTGCGGCGATGGCGGCGCCGATGTGGTCCAGCCCACCTTCGCTTTGTCAGATCATCGCCTTCACGTGTCATGGATAGATTAGAAGCTACTAGTGGTGGGTCAAACGATACCGAGTGAAAGCTTACGCAACACAAGGAGCGATACTGTGATGCGCTCGATGTGTGTGTCACTTTCAGGGGGGAAAAACGTGACCGATACAGCTGATGTGTCATTGAACTGTGAAACACCAAACTGGTGTTTATCAGTAAAAAAAAACAATAATAAATAAATAAATTAAATGGAATTAAAAAGAAGGAAAAATTCCGAAGTCTGGAATGCCAAATGAGGTTATTCTTTAGTTGTTTAGTATTATTGTGCATTTCATTTTCCTTTGTCCAACTATTACCGTATTTTCCGGACTATAAGCCGCTGCTTTTTTTTTTTTTTTTTTTTTTTTTACCACACTTTAAATCCTGCGGCTTATAAAACGGCGCGGCTAATTTTATGTATTAATACGGCCAGAATGTTTTGTAGTCAACAAATAGTTTTCATAGAGACACTGCGTTATTGTTTGTGCTATGGCGCATATCTTTTGGACGAGTTGGCTCACTGCTGGTGCCGCGGGTTGGAAATGTACTTCCTGTTTCGTGCCTTTTACCGGAAGTGTAACCGTCCATTGAATTTCTCCCCGAAAGGATTCCTCATTTATCACTCCAAGCAACGTTTGTAAGTTTTACAATATAACTAAAACTGTTTATACTTACTAAACCGTCCCATGAGTGATGTCTGTAGGAGAGTTGTCATGCATATTTTTACGTGCTTTGTAATAAACTCAAGCTAGCATGGCGAGCATTAGCAAATATGCTAACACGTTTACAAGTGTCTGTGTTAGTATTATTAACTTACGACATTCTTTTTGTATTTTTCCAGTTCTGTAAATTCACCAAAACGTCATTGTGGAGTTATTTAGTCTGTTTTTGCTGATTGGAGAGCTAGCTTTTGCAGCTAGTGGGTTCATGACGATGACTTCTGTTTTGTTTGATCAGCCGTTTTACTGCCGTGTAACAGCCACAGTTTTAAAACAATTAAGATATGTAAATAAACATTTACAAACTCTTTCGTACCGGTGTATATCTGCGGCTTATAGTCCGGTGCGGCTAATATGTGTTAACATATTTATTTATTCTAAGATTTGTTGGGGGCGGTTTAAATATCGGAAAATATGGTAGTGAAAAAAACAACAATTATATTTGCAAACTATTCTTTTAAATTAAGTCAAACAAATGACTTTTGTAACCCATCAGATGGTGAATGACTATTACGAAACGCCAACACAGTGTCAATACAGCCAGTGAGTGTGCCACACTCTCAGTGAGGCATCATTGACCCATCACTAGTATTTACTCTCCTCGTCATCTCTGAACCAAAGTGGCCGCTTCAGATCCCTGTAGCTGCTTCCTATTAGGTGCCTTGTGCTAGTTTGTAACCTATGTTCTATGGATGCACGACCAAGCAGGTGAATGTAGTCATCTTAGTCGAAACAGCACTGGGATATCCAAAACAATCAAAGAACAAAACCGCACACGAAAAATGTCGGACCACTTTTTGTGTAATATTGTTATTTTTATGTCTTTTTCAGACAAGTTTTATATGCCGCATGTGCAGAAAGATGTATTATTTCAATGCAGGCCACTTAATGTGTAGGTAATGTACATGTGTTACTCATTATCGGCTCATTATGGAGGCACTTGACCCAAATGTATATCCTGTTTTCCTTGCTTACCTCTTTGGATGAACAGAACACTGATTGTGTGTGCGCGTGCGTGTGCGTGTGTGTGTGTGTGTGTGTGTGTGTGTGTGTGTGTGTGTGTGTGTGTGTGTGTGTGTGTGTGTGTGTGTGTGTGTGTGTGTGTGTGTGTGTGTGTATGCGTGTGTGTTGGGGGTTATAAGGGTATAGCAGGTGCAGTTGTAGCTTTAAAGCAGGGGTGTCAAACTCATTTCGGCTTAGGGCAGGGGTGTTCAAACTTTTTCCACTGAGGGCCGCACACTGAAAAATCAAAGCAAGCGGGGGCCATTTTGATATTTTTTATTTTAAAAACCAATACAATATATGTATACAAAAGATACATTTAGGCCTCCACTCAGACTTGATCCCGGAGACCCCAAAAGGTTTTGGTCAAAAAAAATATTACAAATGTGTCATTACTTAGTATTATTATTATTATTATTATTATTATTATTCAAGGTTTAAATCTCTAGATCAACATTAGGTCTAGCTGTCAGTATAACGCTTTTAAAGATTTAAGTTGTATGCCATTTTTGTCAAGGAAAACCGTGTTTTTTATGGAAAAAAACACAAAATATGCAATATTTTCCCCCAATAAAATTTTTAAGTGGAATATTTGAGATTATATAATAATTGGAGTCTTAAAAAGGTCAATAACTCATAACAACATTGATTTTAATTCATTATTTTTTTGAGCAATGACACCTAAAAAAAAAAAAAAAAAGTCCCACTAAAATTATTGGGGATCCAAAAGGGTACTGCTCATTAAAGTTTAAAAAAATAAATCCAACATTTTTTTAAACTTTTACCACAATAGTCTCAAGATCAACTTCAGATCTATCCGTCAATTATAAGTTTTATTGTTGTTTATGTTTTTTGTTTGTTCGTTTTAGGCACTTCTTTAAAAAACTTTGTTTTTTAAATGGCAACCAAAAAATCTGCAACATTTTCCCCCCAAAATATCTCAAAGTGGAATATTTAATGTGAAGTAAATGGAGCCTTGAATAGGTCAATAATTCATAATGACATTGATTTTCATTCATTAATATTTTTTAAAGAAAGAAACAGCCTGCATGGCAGCTTTTTGTTATTAGAGTAAATAATGCAACATTTTCTTGTTACATTTCACCTGTTTGCTCTTTTATACCACTTTTTATGTTTTTAATTTTTTTTTCATCGTATTTTTAGAATGTGCCGTGGGGCCGTTAAAAAATTACCTGCGGGCCGCAAATGGCCGCACTTTGGACACCCCTGGCTTAGGGGCCACATGGAGGAAAATACATTCCCAAGTGGGCCGCACTGGTAAAATCATGGCATGATAACTTCAAAATAAACTTCAGATTGTTTTCTTTGTTTATAAGTAGAGCAAGCACATTCTGAAAATGTACAAATCATAATGGGGTCTTACATGTTGCGGTTAATAGTATTTTATTTTCATTTGTCGTCGTTTATACTCTGAATAAACGATATGATAATGTTCATCAGTCAAATAGGTGGAATTGCGTCAGGCAGAGTTTTAAAATGCTCCCTTTGTTTTTAGTTTTTAATCTATCAGAAGATAAAATGAATAATAATAATATCAAAAATCAAATTACAGGATGTTATTAATGTAATTGACTAATTTTCCGTAACTGATTATTATTATGTACATATGTAGCATCATCTACAACAAAACTTGGACTCATTTCATTAACCCCACTGCAAAAAGTCAGTGTTCAAAAACAAGAAAAAAAAATACAAAAATTAGGGGTATTTTACTTGGACTAAGCAAAATTATCTGCCAATAGAACAAGAAAATTCGGCTCGTCAAGACTTTCCGAAACAAGTAAAATTAGCTAACCTCAATGAACCCAAAAATACCTTAAAATAAGTATATTTTCACTAATAACAAGTGTTTTGTTGGTAGGGAAAAAAAAGAGACCTTTTTGCTCAATATGTTGAAAAATATTCTTAAATTAAGTAAATGCTAGTGCCATTATCTTGACATAATGATATGCGCTCAGCATCATGATTGAAATTGTTACTTTATAAAAGTAGTTTTATACTTGTGAGTGTTGATGACACAGCTTTACAACAGTTGATATTTTAGTTTCAAGCATGTTTTACTCAATATAGGTCATAAAATCTCAGCAACAAGCTGTAATATCTTACTGAGATCATTTAGGACCAAAACACTTAAAACAAGTAAAACACTCTAAAATAAAATTTGCTTAGTGAGAACAATTATCTTACCAGACAGAAAATTAGCAAATATCACCTTTATTTGAGATATTTAATCTTACTTAGATTTCAGTTTTTGCAGTGCACACATGAAGTTAGAAAGGTCTACATATCATTTCAGCATATTTATGTGCGCCCAGAAAATGTGTCCTCATTACCAACAGCATCTTTGACAATTAAGGCATGAACGGAACAATCCATATTTTGTAAACTATCACTAATAAGCAGCGTAAGTAACTAGTGTCCTTAAACGCGGCATATAGCTCCGCCTCCTTTGAAATCATGCGCGAGTGCGACTGCGACATCCAGTGGACATATTTAGAACAGCAGTTTTTTTCATTCAAAAAATTTTAACTCATTTTTACACTCGGCAAACTCATTTCGAGAGCCGGATAAACCTGTTCGCGGTGTTCTGTCGATGGCGGCAACCTATGCGCATATTCACAAATGTTTAAAATATTTGCCTCGAACAAAATACCCATCGAAAGCAACTGCCTGGTGTACAAATAAGTAGGGATTTAAAATTTTTTTTTTTTTTTCATTTTTCATTATATCCTCTGAACAGCAAGCGTGTCGCCAATTACTGCGTGAGAAAGTTCACGTTGACGCAAACAATGGTAGCTTACATTTTTTCGTTTTCATCGCCGTTCAAACCCGTCTATCCATTTTCTTCCGCTTATCCGAGGTCGGGTCGCGGGGGCAGCAGCCTAAGCAGAGAAGCCCAGACTTCCCTCTCCCCAGCCACTTCGTCCAGCTCCTCCTGGGGGATCCCGAGGCGTTCCCAGGCCAGCCGGGAGACATAGTCTTCCCAACGTGTCCTGGGTCTTCCCCGTGGCCTCCTACCGGTCGGACGTGCCCTAAACACCTCCCTAAGGAGGCGTTCGGGTGACATCCTGACCAGATGCCCGAACCACTTCATCTGGCTCCTCTCGATGTGGAGGAGCAGCGGCTTTACTTTGAGCTCCTCCTGGATGGCAGAGCTTCTCACCCTATCTCTAAGAGAGAGCCCCGCCACCCGGCGGAGGAAACTCATTCTTGTACCCGTGATCTTGTCCTTTCGGTCATAACCCAAACCTCATGACCATAGGTGAGGATGGGAACGTAGATCGACCGGTAAATTGAGAGCTTTGGCTTCCGGCTCAGCTCCTTCTTCACCACAACGGTTCGATACAGGGTCCGCATTACTGAAGACGCCGCACCGATCCGCCTGTGGATCTCACGATCCACTCTTCCCTCACTCGTGAACAAGACTCCAAGGTACTTGAACTCCTCCACATGGGGCAAGATCTCTTCCCCAACTCGGAGATGGCACTCCACCCTTTTCCGGGCGAGAACCTCGGACTCAGACTTGGAGGTGCTGATTCTCATCCCAGTCGCTTCACACTCGATCCAGTGAGAGCTGAAGATCCTGGCCAGATGAAGCCATCAGGACCACATCATCTGCAAAAAGCAGAGACCTAATCCTGCAGCCATCAAACCGGATCCCCTCAACGCCCTGACTGCGCCTAGAAATTCTGTCCATAGAAGATATCAGGTTTTAACACTGATGACATCTATTAAACAAGACAAGAAGCAAAGAATTAAACAGAGACAGAATTCAATTTAGCTCAATTTGAGGAGAAACGTCTGGTCTGTACTTTTGTACAGTCTCCAGCACACTCTGTCCAAAGGTTGTACGCCTCCTCCTTTATTTGGACTTTCCCTGACCACATGGCAACAGCTGCTTCGAAAGGGACGTGGGTCGTAAACAGCGTTGCCTTTGGTTACAGAACAGTTCAAAAGAAAAGGTCGTAAACACTTCACAGAAAAGGTCGTAAAAAACTACAAAGAAAGGTTCGTAAAAGAGTTCAAAAAAGCGGTGTCTGGAACTTGGGCAGATCCTGCCTTCTCTCCGCTTTGTAGTCTTTGGGTTAAAACAATATCTTTCTGTTGATTACAATACATGAAAGAAAACATAACACCTTCATGTTGCTTCCCCCCCTACACAGTGGAGTTTTACAAGCCTTCTTCTTGGTAGGTTCAAAGACAGCTTTTGGTCTTCTCGCTGGGAACTCATTTCAACACAAAGGTTTTGTGATAACTTAGATAAAATTATTCTAACAGAAGTTATGGACAGAATCGGTGACAAAGGGGCAGCCTTAGCGTTTTAACCGGAATATTAATTTCAGTGAAACATAATCCGACAGCGAACAAGACGTGGTAGCCTAATTCAATAGACTCCACTATTGGTTGCATTTTGTTGAATTCGGCAGCCAAATTCGACAGAACACGTACGTTTGACACCACTGCTTTAAAGGGTAAATAAAAAGAAAACTATAAGATGCCCTTACCTGGCGCTCTGGTGCACCCCTGCACTGTCTTGTCTTCTTGGTCGACACTCTGCTGTAAAACCTCTGAAATCCGTCGAGGTGGATTTTTTTTTTGTTCTTTCGTTTTTTGTGGAAGGGGGTCAGAACCGGACCAACCAAACTCACCTGACCTAACAAACTTGACGGCCTTCAAAACCCGAATGTAAACTTTGTTGACAAGTGTGTTTCTCATAGACATGATGTAGAGATGTGTGTCCATGACCCCTCTATAGATCAAATATCTAGATTTACAGTAGGTATGTGTGTCAGTCTACAGTTTTGGGGGGGGGGGGGTCTTTTTATATACTGTTTTTATCAGTCGTGTGGAGATTTACTTGTGGATGTATGCCAACCATATATGTCGTGATTACTAGAGAACTATCTGTACATTTGCTTGGAAAATAAAAAGCCACAATGGAGACACTGAAGAAGTGGCGGCCCACTGTTTTTTTCTTCCCCGGGGCACCAAGATGACTGAAACCACATAGAAATCAATCAAAGTTTATTTATACAGCCCTAAATCACGAGTGTCTCAAGCCACAACGACATCCTCGGCTCAGATCCCACATCAGGGCAAGAAAAAACTCAACCCAATGGGATACAACAGGGGTCACCAACGCGGTGCCCGCGGGCACCAGGTAGCCCGTAAGGACCAGATGAGTAGCCCGCTGGCCTGTTCTAAAAAATAGCTCAAATAGCAGCACTTACCAGTGAGCCGCCTCTATTTTTTAAATTTTATTTATTTACTAGCAAGCTGGTCTCGCTTTGCTCTACATTTTTAATTCTAAGAGAGACAAACCTCAAATAGAATTTGAAAATCCAAGAAAATATTTTAAAGACTTGGTCTTCACTTGTTTAAATAAATTCATTAATTGTTTTACTTTGCTTCTTATAACTTTCAGAAAGACAATTTTAAAGAAAAAATACAACCTTAAAAATGATTTTAGGATTTTTAAACACATATACCTTTTTACCTTTTAAATTCCTTCCTCTTCTTTCCTGACAATTTAAATCAATGTTCAAGTAAATTAATTGTTTTTATTGTAAAGAATAATAAATACATTTTAATTTAATACTTCATTTTAGCTTCTGTTTTTTCGACGAAGAATATTTGTGAAATATTTCTTCAAACTTATTATGATTAAAATTCAAAAAACATATTCTGGCAAATCTAGAAAATCTGTAGAATCAAATTTAAATCTTATTTCAAAGTCTTTTGAATTTCTTTTAAAATTTTTGTTCTGGAAAATCTAGAAGAAATAATGATTTGTCTTTGTTAGAAATATAGCTTGGTCCAATTTGTTATATATTCTAACAAAGTGTAGATTGGATTTTAACCTATTTAAAACATGTCATCAAAATTGTAAAATTAATCTTAATCAGGAAAAATTACTAATGATGTTCCATAAATTCTTTTTTTAATTTTTTCAAAAAGATTCGAATTAGCTAGTTTTTCTCTTCTTTTTTTCGGTTGAATTTTGAATTTTAAAGAGTCGAAATTGAAGATAAACTATGTTTCAAAATTTAATTGTCATTTTTTTCGTGTTTTCTCCTCTTTTAAACCGTTCAATTAAGTGTAAATATTAATTATTAATAATAACGGAGTTAAAGGTAAATTGAGCAAATTGGCTATTTCTGGCAATTTATTTAAGTGTGTATCAAACTGGTAGCCCTTCGCATTAATCAGTACCCAAGAAGTAGCTCTTGGTTTCAAAAAGGTTGGTGACCCCTGGGATACAATGAGACCCTTGGAGGGGACCGCAGATGTGGGGACCGACCGGTGCAATGGAAGTCGACTGGATCTAGTTAATACTATGAGAGTCCAGTCCATAGTGGATCTAGTTAATAATGTGAGAGTCCAGTCCATAGTGGATCTAGTTAATAGTGTGAGAGTCCAGTCCATAGTGGATCTAGTTAATAGTGTGAGAGTCCAGTCCATAGTGGATCTAGTTAATAGTGTGAGAGTCCAGTCCATAGTGGATCTAGTTAATACTGTGAGAGTCCAGTCCATAGTGGATCTAGTTAATAGTGTGAGAGTCCAGTCCATAGTGGATCTAGTTAATAGTGTGAGAGTCCAGTCCATAGTGGATCTAGTTAATAGTGTGAG
>NC_084731.1:88717123-88872123 GCF_033978785.1 Entelurus aequoreus | reverse complement strand
CTTACAGTGCACAGACGCCAGCATTGTTGAATCTGAAGGCGTCTGGCAGATTTGGTACAGCATGGCAACATAAGCTAGCTGAATTCTGATTGGATAAGAACTCTATAAACTAAAAACAACAGCGCTGGAAGGAGCATAATATGACATGAAGAGAATATGAATACTTTTAGATATTTAGGGAAAGTAAATTAAAAATTACATCCTTCCATCCATCCATTTTCTACCGCTTGTCCCTTTTTGGGGTCGCTGGAGCCCATCTCAGCTGCATTTACATTTATCTTTAATTATGACCATGATTTCTGGTTATGTTAGGCCAGCAGAGAAGGCCTTGCTGGCCCTGACGGCACACCACTGCGAATTTCTCTTTTGTAATCTGTTTGTGTTTTCTCCGTGTGTTTTTTGCCGGAATTGTGTCCTTATATGGGGAATTAAGGGCGTTTACCGATGCAAATTACGTAATTAACGGCGTTGACATATGCATATTGGGGAAAAAAGGGCGTGTTTATATGCAAATTATGATAGACACACACACGCGAACCATTTGGCATTCAGCAACTTCAGAACAGCAGGTGGGAACAATTTGGCCGTTTAAGAACACGTCATGAATTTGAATGGACTCCTCTTAGGACATCACATCGGAAGAAAGATAAGAGGAAAAGTTAGGAACTTATTGCTGAATGGGGCCCAGAGGAGGTATAGGCTTAGTAGATAAGTTCTGCTTTTTCCTACTGCTTTTCGCAATGCCAATTCATGTTTGAATTTAAATAAACTATGACAGACAAATAGTAAATATTGACAATTGTTTTATTATTTTACTACCAGTGACGTGCTGTCAGGGGGAGGCAAGTGCGGCAGTGCCTCACCTTGCCACCAGGTGACTTAACCATGTTCAAAAACGAAGTAATAAAATAAAATAAGTTTGAATATTTCTCTTTTGCTCTATGCTGTCTATGTGATTTTGGTGTGGTTCCTGTCTATTTTGTACATTTTTTTATGGTCAAAATCGTGGAAATTCCGTGTTCCCTGATAAAAAATAATGCGGCAGACGAGAAGTGAGGAAGACACAGGTGGTGCCTCCACGGCTACACACAAAGTGTAGTAAGCGCGTGCGTGTAAGGGGGCGCGTGCTTGTCGCCATGGTGAAAAGGCAGGCCATGAGGCTTCAAGTACCTCTGCCTCACAGTAGGGGGCGATATATTGTCAACTTGCACTTCAAAATTTCATGAACCCTTAAGAAGTAGAAGAAGAAAACAACCGACAACAACTGCTAGGCTTCCCGCGCACTGTGATGCTTTTTCGCCCTAAAAATGGAGGTTTTGATTTCTAAATTAAGGATTTTTTGAAGACTGGACTTTCAATCAAAGCAAGAAGTCATTAATACTGGGAGACCAACGCCAGAGCTGCCAGATTTGATTCAAACGTGTGTGGTCCGAGGACAGAAAATAACGCGTACATTGGTATATTGGAAAAGAATGGCTACAAAAAAAAATATTTTTTTATTTCCTTGCTTTTTAATCTAAACGAGTGACCATGTTTGGACCCAAATATGATATACTGAGGTGGCGACTTGTCCACCTTGTCGACCTTGCCTTCCGCCCGAATGCAGCTGAGAGAGGCTCCAGCAACCCCGAGAGGGACAAGCGGTAGAAAATGGATGGGATGGGATGGATCTGAAAAACCTGCCGAGAAGCCTCGAAAAACATAAAAAGCTCATCTGCCCACATTCAAAGGTCAGATTTCTTTCAAAATGTGTGGAATATCACATATTGATCTGGCTCTAAATGAGACTAAATATCAGCATCCACAATGCCAATGTAAAGAAATGTGGTGACATATTAAAATACCTGATGAACACCACTTGCTTTTTGGGGAAACGGGACCTTGCATTTGGTGGCAATTACCTCAATTGAGAAGGAGAGACTTTTAAAACTCAAAGAAAAAGACAAAAAAGAGGACTTCTACAACAAAGTCATGGAGATCTTCGTCCAGAAGGAAAGGCGAAAGGACCTTATTTACAAGTAAAGGTAAGATATACATTCTAGTGCGGGGGCAGACTTGCCAACCCTCCCGATTTTACCGGCAGACTCCCGAATTTCAGTGCCCCTACCGGAAATCTCCCGGGGCAACTTTTCTCCCGAATTTCCCCCGATTTCCACCCGGACAACAATATAGGGGGTGTGCCTTTAAGGCACTGCATTTAGTGTCCTCTACAATCTGTCGTCACGTCCGCTTTCCCTCCATACAAACAGCGTGCCGGCCCAGTCACATAATATACGCGGCTTTTAAACACACAAGTGAATGCAAGGCATGCTTGATCAACAGCCATACAGGTCACACTAAGGGTGGCCGCATAAACAACGTTAACACTTTTACAAATATGCGCCACACTGTGAACCCGCATGTAACGCTAGCATGGGCTAGGCGGGATAAGAATGTAAACCGTGTAACAGAAGATGGTTTGTCAAGGAGTTTGTGGTATGAAAGATGACGACAACTAGTTATTTTGGTTTCAACTGCATTAAATGTATTGAACAAGAATATAAATGCCACAGATGACACAATAGGAAAAAATAAAAAAATGCCCAAAACAAAAATACAAGATGCTTTCTCTGAACCCGTTCACAGTTCAGTTCAAAAGGTAAGCAAACGCTTTCGCGTCAGTCCAAAGTTCAGTTCAAAAACAAAAGTAATCCAAAAGGTTCACGGCGGAGGAGGAAAAAATGCTTGTCCTACCGCGTAGTTGTAGAGCTCGCCATTTGTTGAGTTGAGTTTGAAGGTGAATAGGGAGCTCAGGTTGTTTGGGTCAACGGGTATTCCTTCCAGAAAAAAAACCTGACCTGAGTAATCAAGGGCAAAAACAACATACCATGCCCGGCCCGATAGTTAATCGAACATGGTGGCTCTATGGAAGAATGGCAGCGGTTAGCGCCTATGCTAATTATGAGCTTTGCAAAGTGTGAGAATGAGAAGATTTTGCAAGTTTCTTCTCAAGCGCTTCTCACAGCACCGCAGCCACAGCAGGTACGGGAGGGGGGCGGTGAAGTGAGCAGCACTTCCTTAAAAGAAAGTGAGCGGCAGGAAGTAACCCTCCACAATAAAATGTCTTTGCACTGTATGCATGTTTTCAATGGATATTTTAAATATGGGTTACACACACCAAACAAGAATGACAAACACGGGAGAACATCCGCACCGTAACACAACATAAACACAACAGAACAAATACCCAGAACCCCTTGCAGCACTAACTCTTCCGGGATGCTACAATATACACCCCCCGCTACCACCAAACCCAGCCACCCCCCAACCCCGCCCACCTCAAACCATCTCCCGAATTCGGAGGTCTATATATATATATATATATATATATATAGATATATATATATCTATATATATATATCTATATATAGATATATATATATATATATATATATATATATATATATATATATATATATATATATATATATATATATATATATATATATAGATATATATATATATATATATATCAGTGGAGGCTGGTGACTTCCAGAATTGAGGAGGCCATTTTTTTCCGCTTGCTCACTTCACTCGCGATGGAATGTTCCCTGTTCTCTTATCTGTCTTTGTGCTGGCCAAAGGCATACTATTTGGAGTGTAAGCTACAGTCAGAAAGTTCTTGCTGATGCAATTCATTGTGCAGAGCTTAGCCTTGTGCCTTCCTGAAGAAATTACATTGCTGTAAGTCTATGAGCCTGCCTGATAATTAAGCTGAGAAATGACATTTGGATGTTATATAAACGCCAAGTGAACATGTGTAAAAGGCAGGAATTTTAATTATGTAGTTAAAAACAATTTTGTTTAGCTTACATTTTTCATTCTTCTACAGCTTCAACATGTAATCACCAATTTAATCAAGTTTAGCATATAAAAAAGATAAGATAACACTTTCTTTATCATATGTAGTTTTATTCAATATATTTAATATAAAATATGTAAAAATATGGTTCCAGTTGGCTTTATCTGCTGAGAAACTCAGACAAAATGGAGTGTTATTACTACTGAGAACTAGTGGTGTAACACTGGTAGAGACATCTAATTAGTTCAACTCACATCTGGTTTAGCTGAGGGGCGGCATGCTCTCTCCTGGACTCCACTCCTGCGCCAGAATCTCGCCGATTTCCGAGGTCGTTTTAAGCAAAAGTATTTGGCTATATGAGCTATAAACTTCACGGATGATAGCCAGGGGTGTTCTCTAAATTTCCTGAAAAGCACAAGTTGATAGGACACTCGTAGCCACTATGGCGAGTGTTTGTTTGACTGAAGTGGCTGGCGAATTCTCAAAATGGCTTCTGTGTTGATTAGGAAAGGAAAGGATTGATTCCAAATGAACCAGTAGCATGTGATTGGACGAACAAAATGTCAATCTTTCAGCCCTGGACACAATGCATGGTGAGGCCAGGCCTCCGTTGCCCACCCATTTTCAGTGATCTGGCCAATCACATATTGGCATGAAAAAGCATGCATTACATTGACTTCTATGAGAAGCTAATTTCCTAGGGGAGGCCTGGCCTCCCTTAATACAAACTGATAGGGAAATCTGGCCTGTTGCTTTACAATTGCAATATTGGGTTTTAGCCATGGGAACATTTAGATTTATGAACAAAACTAAAATAATATGAATATAAAAAATAAAAAATATGTTTTTTGTTAAAATAAATAAATAAAATAAATATATTTATTGTTTTTTTTAAATCTCTCTCTTCTCTCAAATTATTGGGGAGGCCAGGCCTCCTCCACCTCTATGGAGGAGCCTCCACTGATATATATATATTAAAATTGGCCCTAGTGTGTGAATGTGAGTGTGAATGTTGTCTGTGTATCTGTGTTGGCCCTGTGATGAGGTGGCGACTTGTCCAGGGTGTACCGAATTTTGTGGCACACCGTCAGACCGATTGTAGTCCGTGCCAAGTGTGTCTTGTTGTACACAATTGAACATTCTCCATATGCATCGGTATTGTTTGAACTTAACATCATCGTCACTTTAAAAAAAAAAAAAAAAGTTTTTATTTGTGATGTGCGATACCACTAAATTCACCAATACCGAGTAAAAGTCAGGCTGGTATCAGCGATACTGATACTTTGTGCAAATAATGCAGGGTTCATTGTGGCCCGCGAAACGACACAAGTTTAAAGGCCTACTGAAACCCACTACTACCGACCACGCAGTCTGATAGTTTATATATCAATGATGAAATCTTAACATTGCAACACATGCCAATACGGCCGGGTTAACTTATAAAGTGCAATTTTAAATTTCCCGGAGAACTTCCGGTTGAAAACGTCTATGTATGATGACGTTTGCGCGTGACGTCAATGGTTGAAACGGAAGTATTCGGACACATTGTATCTCAATACAAACAGCTCTGTTTTCATCGCAAAAATTCCACAGTGTTCTGGACATCTGTGTTGGTGAATCTTTTGCAATTTGTTCAATGAACAATGGAGACTGCAAAGAAGAAAGTTGTAGGTGGGATCGGTGTATTAGCGGCCGGCTGCAGCAACACAACCAGGAGGACTTTGAGTTGGATAGCAGACGCGCTATCCGACGCTAGCCGCCGACCGCATCGATGATCGGGTGAAGTCTTTTGTTGCGCCGTCGACCGCTGGAACGCAGGTGAGCACGGGTGTTGATGAGCAGATGAGGGCTGGCGTAGGTGGAGCGCTAATGTTTTTATCATAGCTCTGACGAGGTCCCGTATCTAAGTTAGCTTCAATGGCGTCGTTAGCAACAGCATTGCTAGGCTTCGACAGGCGGCACAGCATTAACCGTGTAGTTACAGGTCCAGTGTTTGGTTCGGTGTCTCCTGATAGTAGTATTGTTGATCTTCTGTCTATCCTTCCAGTCAGGGGCTTATTTCTTTTGTTTCTATCTGCATTTAACCACGATGCTATCACGTTAGCTCCGTAGCTAAAGTGCTTCACCGATGTATTGTCGTGGAGATAAAAGTCACTGTGAATGTCCACTTCGCGTTCTCGACTCTCATTTTCAAGAGGATATAGTATCCGAGGTGGTTTAAAATACAAATCCGTGATCCACAATAGAAAAAGGAGAGAGTGTGGAATCCAATGAACCAGCTTGTACCTAAGTTACGGTCAGAGCGAAAAAAGATACGTCCTGCACTGCCTCTCTAGTCCTTCACTCTCACTTTCCTCATCCACGAATCTTTCATCCTCGCTCAAATTAATGGGGTAATCGTCGCTTTCTCGGTCCAAATCTCTCTCGCTCCATTGAAAACAATGGTAGAATATGAGGAGTCCTTCAACCTGTGACGTCACGCTACTTCCGGTACAGGCAAGGCTTTTTTTTTAATCAGCAACCAAAAGTTGCGACCTTTATCGTCGTTGCTCTCTACTAAATCCTTTCATCAAAAATATGGCAATATCGCGAAATGATCAAGTATGACACATAGAATGGATCTGCTATCCCCGTTTGAATAAAAAAAAATTCATTTCAGTAGGCCTTTAAATACCCTTCTTGAAAATGGCCTCGCAAATATAAGTGTTGTCTTGTCTAATCATTAAAGATGCAGACGAGGCGTGTTGGCTGAGTTCTTAAAGTTTACTCCACAGCGTGCTTGTCCAAAACATCCCGCTACCGGCATGTCTACGGTAAACAACCTAAACGGGGCTACTGCGCATGCTCTTTGCTACTGTGGCATGCTGGGTAATGGAGTTCTTATGTTACCTGGCTCATAACATCACAATATATCTGCCTTAGGCCATCTACAAGTCCTTACTGACAACAACTCGTGATCTGATTGGCTGTCGCAACTGTCTATCAACTGTATGTCCCCGTTCACTTACAGTGCACAGACGCCAGCATTGTTGAATCTGAAGGCGTCTGGCAGATTTGGTACAGCGTGGCAACATAAGCTAGCTGAATTCTGATTGGATAAAAACTCTATAAACTAAAAACAACAGCGCTGGAAGGAGCATAATATGACATGAAGAGAATATGAATACTTTTAGATATTTAGGGAAAGTAAATTAAAAATTCCATCCTTCCATCCATCCATTTTCTACCGCTTGTCCCTTTTTGGGGTTGCTGGAGCCTATCTCAGCTGCATTTACATTTATCTTTAATTATGACCATGATTTCTGGTTATGTTAGGCCAGCAGAGAAGGCCTTGCTGGCCCTGACGGCACACCACTGCGAATTTCTCTTCTGTAATCTGTTTGTGTTTTCTCCGTGTGTTTTTTGCCGGAATTGTGTCCTTATATGGGGAATTAAGGGCGTTTACCGATGCAAATTACGTAATTAACGGCGTTGACATATGCATATTGGGGGAAAAAGGGCGTGTTTATATGCAAATTATGATAGACACACACACGCAAACCATTTGGCATTCAGCAACTTAAGAACAGCAGGTGGGAACAATTTGGCCGTTTAAGAACACGTCATGAATTTGAATGGACTCCTCTTAGGAAATCACATCGGAAGAAAGATAAGAGGAAAAGTTAGGAACTTATTGCTGAATGGGGCCCAGAGGAGGTATAGGCTTAGTAGATAAGTTCTGCTTCTTCCTACTGCTTTTCGCAATGCCAATTCATGTTTGAATTTAAATAAACTATGACAGACAAATAGTAAATATTGACAATTGTTTTATTATTTTACTATGTATCAACCAGTGACGTGCTGTCAGGGGGAGGCAAGTGCGGCAGTGCCTCACCTTGCCACCAGGTGACTTAACCATGTTCAAAAACGAAGTAATAAAATAAAATAAGTTTGAATATTTCTCTTTTGCTCTATGCTGTCTATGTGATTTTGGTGTGGTTCCTGTCTATTTTGTAAATTTTTTTATGGTCAAAATTGTGGAAATTCCGTGTTCCCTGATAAAAATAATGCGGCAGACGAGAAGTGAGGAAGACACAGGTGGTGCCTCCACGGCTACACACAAAGTGTAGTAAGCGCGTGCGTGTAAGGGGGCGCGTGCTTGTCGCCATGGTGAAAAGGCAGGCCATGAGGCTTCAAGTATCTCTGCCTCACAGTAGGGGGCGATATATTGTCAACTTGCACTTCAAAAGTTCATGAACACTTAAGAAGTAGAAGAAGAAAACAACCGACAACAACTGCTAGGCTGTGATGCTTTTTCGCCCTAAAAATGGAGGTTTTGATTTCTAAATTAAGGATTTTTTCAAGACTGGACTTTCAATCAAAGCAAGAAGTCATTAATACTGGGAGACCAACGCCAGAGCTGCCAGATTTGATTCAAACGTGTGTGGTCCGAGGACAGAAAATAACGCGTTCATTTAAAAAGCATTGGTATACTGGAAAAGAATGGCTACAAAATTTTTTATTTATTTATTTCCTTGCCTTTTATTCTAACGAGTGACCGTGTTTGGACCCAAATATGATATACTGAGGTGGCGACTTGTCCACCTTGTCGACCTTGCCTTCCGCCCGAATGCAGCTGAGAGAGGCTCCAGCAACCCCGAGAGGGACAAGCGGTAGAAAATGGATGGGATGGGATGGATCTGAAAAACCTGCCGAGAAGCCTCGAAAAACATAAAAAGCTCATCTGCCCACATTCAAAGGTCAGATTTCTTTCAAAATGTGTGGAATATCACATATTGATCTGGCTCTAAATGAGACTAAATATCAGCATCCACAATGCCAATGTAAAGAAACGTGGTGACATATTAAAATACCTGATAAACACCACTTGCTTTTTGGGGAAACGGGACCTTGCATTTGGTGGCAATTATTTCAATTGAGAAGGAGAGACTTTTAAAACTCAAAGAAAAAGAGAAAAAGGAGGACTTCTACAACAAAGTCATAGAGATCTTCGTCCACAAGGAAAGGCGAATGGACTTCATTTACAAGTAAAGGTAAGATATACATTCTAGTGCGGGTGCAGACTTGCCAACCCTCCCGATTTTACCTGGAGACTCCCGAATTTCAGTGCCCCTACCGGAAATCTCCCGGGGCAACTTTTCTCCCGAATTTCCCCCGATTTTAACCCGGACAACGATATAGGGGGTGTGCCTTTAAGGCACTGCATTTAGTGTCCTCTACAATCTGTCGTCACGTCCGCTTTCCCTCCATACAAAAAGCGTGCCGGCCCAGTCACATAATCTATGCGGCTTTTAAACACACAAGTGAATGCAAGGCCTGCTTGATCAACAGCCATACAGGTCACACTAAGGGTGACCGTATAAACAACGTTAACACTGTTACAAATATGCGCCACACTGTGAACCCACATGTAACGCTAGCATGGGCTAGGCGGGATAAGAATGTAAACCGTGTAACAGAAGATGGTTTGTCAAGGAGTTTGTGGTATGAAAGATGACGACAACTAGTTATTTTGGTTTCAACTGCATTAAATGTATTGAACAAGAATATAAATGCCACAGATGACACAATAGGAAAAAATAAAAAAAATGCCCAAAACAAAAATACAAGATGCAGTTCCCGTCCAAAGTTCAGTTCAAAAACAAAAGTAATCCAAAAGGTTCGCGGCGGAGGAGGAAAAAAATGCTTGTCCTACCGCGTAGTTGTAGAGCTCGCCATTTGTTGAGTTGAGTTTGAAGGTGAATAGGGAGCTCAGGTTGTTTGGGTCAACGGGTATTCCTTCCAGAAAAAAAACCTGACCTGAGTAATCAAGGGCAAAAACAACATACCATGCCCGGCCCGATAGTTAATCGAACATGGTGGCTCTATGGAAGAATGGCAGCGGTTAGCGCCTATGCTAATTATGAGCTTTGCAAAGTGTGAGAATGAGAAGATTTTGCAAGTTTCTTCTCAAGCGCTTCTCACAGCACCGCAGCCACAGCAGGTACGGGAGGGGGGGCGGTGAAGTGAGCAGCACTTCCTTAAAAGAAAGTGAGCGGCAGGAAGTAACCCTCCACAATAAAAGTCTTTGAATTGTATGCATGTTTTCAATGGATATTTTAAATATGGGTTACACACACCAAACAAGAATGACAAACACGGGAGAACATCCACACCGTAACACAACATAAACACAACAGTACAAATACCCAGAACCCCTTGCAGCACTAACTCTTCCGGGATGCTACAATATACACACCCCGCTACCACCAAACCCAGCCACCCCCCAACCCCGCCCACCTCAAACCATCTCCTGAATTCGGAGGTCTCAAGGTTGGCAAGTATGTGTGGGGGTCCCCAAACTACGGCCCGCGGGCCGAATGCGGCCGGCTAGCGTCCAAAATCCGGCCCGCAGGAAGTCCCAAGTTTAAAAAATGATATATATATATATATATATATATATATATATATATATATATATATATATATATATATATATATATATATATGTTTGTTTTTTTAATTATTATTTTTTTAATCTGTCCTTTCTAATCCATTTTCCATGGCTTGTTACTCTCGGTGTCTCCTAGTCACTCAGGCATATCAGCAAGTGCACACTCTTTCAGTCAATTAGTGCGTGAGGAATATATATATATATATATATATATATATATATATATATATATGTATATATATATGTATATGTATATATATATATATATATATATATATATATATATATGTATATATATATATATATGTATATATATATATATATATATATATATATATATATATATATATCAATATATGTATATATATATATATATATATATATGTATATATATATCTATATATATATATCTATATATATATATATATATATATATATATATATATATAGATATATATCTATATATATATATATATATATATATATATATATATATATATATATATATATATATATATATATATATATATATATATATATATATATATATTAAAATTGGCCCTAGTGTGTGAATGTGAGTGTGAATGTTGTCTGTGTATCTGTGTTGGCCCTGTGATGAGGTGGCGACTTGTCCAGGGTGTACACCGTCTTCCGCCCGAATGCAGCTGAGATAGGCTCCAGCACCCCCCGCGACCCCGAAAAAGAATGGATGGACGGATATACATATATATATATATATATATATATATATATATATGTATATATATATATATATATATATATATATATATATATATATATATATATATATATATATATATATATATATATATATATATATATATATATATATATATATATATATATTTATATATATATATATATATATATTTATATATATATATATATATATATATATATATATATATATATATATATATATATATATATATATTTTTTTATATATATATATATATATATATATATATATATATATATATATATCAATATATGTATATATATATATATATATATGTATATATATATATATATATATCTATATATATATATATATCTATATATATATATATATATATATATATATATATATATATATATATATATATATATATATAGATATATATCTATATATATATATATATATATATATATATATATATATATATATATATATATATATATATATATATATATATTAAAATTGGCCCTAGTGTGTGAATGTGAGTGTGAATGTTGTCTGTGTATCTGTGTTGGCCCTGTGATGAGGTGGCGACTTGTCCAGGGTGTACACCGTCTTCCGCCCGAATGCAGCTGAGATAGGCTCCAGCACCCCCCGCGACCCCGAAAAAGAATGGATGGACGGATATACATATATATATATATATATATATATATATATATATATATATATATATATATATATATATATATATATATACATTTGGTGGAGGAGGAATTATGGTGTGGGGTTGTTTTTCAAGAGTCAGGCTTGGCCCCTTAGTTCCAAACCGACATCATATTGAACCCTAAGGGTTAGGAATGGGATGGCACTTCAAGTTCATATGTGAGTCAAGGCAGGTGGCCAAATACTTTTGTCAATATAGTGTATTCTCGCTTTGCTTCTTTACTTTGAGACAAGTTTACATTTTCCTAGCAGTGTGTTTCACCCTCTGGTGTTGCTGCAGTTAAGGAACGTGTACTGCAGGAAATCCCCTGGGCATGACGTTAAAGTGCATCCGGCAGTGGAGGCTCCTCTATGGGGTCTTGGGGCACTAGGAAGTTAACCCCTTTACTACTGTTACCCCAGGTGGCCCTTGGCAAAGGCCTAGTACCTGACTGCCCCCTAGCCAGGGATACGGTGAAGACCTCAACGGCGGAGCAGGCGGAAGACGGCAGATTTAAGAACTATCACAACGGCTGCGATGGCGGAAGAAGGCTGCAGCAGAAAAGGGTCCCCAGTCGTCTTGGACTCCATGCCACTGGACCCTGACCCGAGTCTGTCAAGGATCGTGTGGTGGCTGTCTGTGCACCAGTCTCCCCATAAAGGGATACACCCCTACCAGGTGGATCGTCATACTCGTTCCAGTGACCGCCGATGATGACTGTAGGTTCACCAAAGTTGTTGAATTTTGTGGTACATCGTCAGACCGATTGTGGTCCGTGCCAAGTGTGTCTTGTTGTACACAATTGAACTTGTGCGTTCTCCATATGCATCGGTATTGTTTGAACTTAACATCATCGTCACTTTAAATAAAAAATAAAAAAAGTTTTTACTTGTGATGTGCGATACCACTAAATTCACCAATACCGAGTAAAAGTGATACTGATACTTTGTGCAAATAATGCAGGGTCGTCCAGACTACTAGTGCGTGTTCATTGTGGCCCGCGAAACGACACAAGTTTACAGGCCTACTGAAAGCCACTACTACCGACCACGCAGTCTGATAGTTTATATATCAATGATGAAATATTAACATTGCAACACATGCCAATACGGCCGGGTTAACTTATAAAGTGCAATTTTAAATTTCCCGGAGAACTTCCGGTTGAAAACGTCTATGTATGATGACGTTTGCGCGTGACAAATGCAAAATACTCTCTCCACACTTACCCTGGGCCGATTTTGGATAAATCAATTAACCAACGATAAATACAAATAAATAAATAAATCGCCATGTGCATGCTTCAAGAGCATTCACACTAAAAAATGCTGGGTTATTTCGATAACCCAATTTGTGAGTTGCGAGTGTTAGGGTTAGGCACACTTTTTTTTCCTACTTTAAATAGCAGCATTAAACCACTTTTTTGTTTAAGTGACCATTAAAATAAATAATCCACAGATATGCTTAGTCGTACGAACTGTACAAAAATCTTAATATTGAGTCAGTCAAACTATCTTGCCAGCTGACGAAGTGGAGATTACAACAAAACCTCTTTTTGAGTGTGACTCTTAATTATTTACTACTCTTTGGGTCATCTTCATATTTTAATGGCATATTTTATTCATACACACACATACTCACAATACCTTTTACCATACCTCGACCCCTTTTGCACAATTATTAGTGAGGGTGACATATTTTGCCAAGGTACAGTGTATATCGACTCATTATCACACCGACATCAATGCCGCCGCATCCGGAGGTTTCGTGTGTGTGTGTGTGTGTGTGTGTGTGTGTGTGTGTGTGTGTGTGTGTGTGTGTGTGTGTGTGTCTGCTCCCATGTTTCCCATACATTCCTTCATATTGACAGGCCACCAATGGTTTTGGCGCCCTCGATCATAATGGGACTGTCTGTGAATGTAGCTTGTCATTACAACTCTGTATGACTCATAATTCTGCCTTTTGACACTCCTCAACACACCTGCTCTGCCATCAAATGAACATCTTGACAGTGGAATAAAACAACGTACCGTATTTCCTTGAATAGCCGCAGGGGCGGTAATTAATTTAAAACCTCCTGTCACTCCGGCGCTTACCAGAAGCCTGCGGGATGGCCAAGCATGCGCTAATTATTTTAAAACCTCTTCTCACTCCGGCGCTTACCTTATCATGAAAAGCACATTTAATAAAATTTTTTTTATTATTGTCTTACCTTTAGGTATAAATGAGTCCATGCCAGCTCCTTTTGAAGAAAAGCATCGATATAGAAGTCTTCCTTATCTTTCTTCAGTTTTAAAAGTCTCTCTGTCTCGATGGAGATCTTCCTTTTAAGTATTGCCTCCTGCTTCGATTGAAAGTCCAGTTTAGAAAACTGTTTTATTTTAGATATGTAATCCTCCATGGTAAAAGTCCAAGCAAACAATGGCTGCGCACTCTTGCTGCCGGTTGTCTTCTTCTGCTACACCGGTGTTCTGCAGTACCAGCAGTCGCAAGAAGGATCACTAGCGCCCTCTACCACCAGGAGGCGGGAGTCAGTCAATGACTCATATTTGACCCGGCGGAAGTGCCAAGCATGCGCTAATTATTTTGCGAAACGAGTTTAACCCGGCTGTAATTCGAGGCATGCGAATACCATATTCCCGGCGCCAATTCAAGGAAATACGGTAGTCTCTTTCTGTATTAAAAAAATTTGAAAATCATGATGATGAAAAGATATGACTGAGTAGAATTATTTCCTCGTTATTGGTTTAATTGTTGTAAAGTGAAAACATGGCTTTGTAGTCGCCAACATTAAAAGTCAGTTGTTGTATTTGTGAAAATAGGCGGTAGGGTTGTACGGTATACCGGTATTAGTATAGTACCGCGATAATAAGTCATATTCGGCCATTGGTGGATCTACACTTGACATCCACTGTAATGATACCAAGTACAGGAGCAATACTACTATGATGATGTCGATATTTTTTGGCATCACAACATCTTTCGTTTTTTTTTTAAATTTCTATTATTTTTATAAACTTAGGAATATACGTTCCTGGACGCATAAGGACTTTGAATATGACCAATCTATGATCCTGTAACGACTTGGTATCGGATTGATACCTAAATTTGTGGTATCATCCAAAACTAATGTAAAGTATCAAACAACAGAAGAATAAAGTGATTATTACATTTTAACAGAAGGGTAGCTAGAACATGTTAACCCCCAATTCCAACCCTTGATGCTGAGTGCCAAGCAGGGAGGTAATAGGTCCCATTTTTATAGTCTTTGGTATGACTCGGCCGGGGTTTGAACTCACGACCTACCGATCTCAGGGCGGACACTCTAACCGCAGGTTATTATTATGCAATTATGCAAGTTGGACGATGATAGCGTCATTTAGCGGCGCTAGCTCGGCCATACAATGACGTGTGTGAGTCGTAGATGTAGAGAAATGTAGTTATAAGGTGCAACTTTCAAGGTTTTTGCAAGAACATTGTCAGGCAAGATCTCACTTTTTGCACATGAAGTGTTTGCTTCAATAGCAACGATCATGTGTGTGCGTCCTTTTGCTCCGACCACCTTTTATTTATCGCACTCTCGTTGAGCCACCAAGGTGTCAAGTCCAGAAAAAAAGAGGTCAAGTTTGAAAGCTTTGTGTTACATGAATGCCAAGTTGATCGATATCTACTTGCCTTCACCAGAATTCCAAAAGAAGAGTCGGTGAATGTCTCGACTTCTTTATGCACATGTAAGCGATCGACATGAAGAAGGACACGAGGAGCAAGGACGCGCGCACCGCTAACAACTTGTTTGCCTCGCATTATCCGTCTGTTCGACACCTTGGAAAATAATCCCCGTAGCTCGCTTGCAATTAATTGCCATCACTACATTAATACAAAGCCTGCGCACTATATATATATATATATATATACAGTCGTGCTCATAAGTTTACATACCCTTGGAGAATTTATGATTTCTTGGCCATTCTTCGGAGAATATGAATGATAACACAAAAACCTTTCTTCCACTCATGCTTAATGGTTGTGTGAAGCTATTTATTGGCAAACATCTGTGTTTACTCTTTTTAAATCAAAATGACAAAAGAAAGTACCCAAATGACCCTGATCAAAAGTTTACATACCCCAGTGACTTTGATCTGATAACATGCGCAAAAGTTGACACAAACAGGTTTGAATGGCTAATCAAGGTTCCAATCCTCACCTGTGACATGTTTGTTTGTAATTAATGTGTGTGTATAAAAGGTCAGTGAGTTTCTGGGCTTCTGACAGACCATCGCATCTTTCATCCAGTGCTGCACAGATGTTTCTGGATTCTGAGTCATGGGGAAGGCAAAAGAATTGTCAAAGGATCTGCGAGAAAAGGTAATTGAACTGCATAAAACAGGAAAGAGGTATAGAAAGATATCCAAGGAATTGAGAATGCCAATCAGCAGTGTTCAAACTAAGTGGGAAATGAGGGATTCAGGTAGACCAGCAAAGATTTCAGCCACAACTGCCAGGAAAATTGTTCGAGATGCAAAGAAAAAATCCACAAATAACTTCAGCTGAAAAACAGGACTCTCTCTTTCAAGATGCACAATAAGGAGGCACTTGAAGAAAAATGGGCTGCATGGTCGAGTCGCTAGAAGAAAGCCATTTCTGTGCAAATGTCACAAAGTGTCCCGCTTACGTTACGCCAAACAGCGCAGAGACAAGCCTCAAAACTTATGGAACAAAGTCATTCGGAGTGATGGCTTTCTTCTGGCGACTCGACCATGCAGCCCATTTTTCTTCAAGTGCCTCCTTATTGTGCATCTTGAAACAGCCACACCACAATTTTTCAGAGAGTCCCGTATTTCAGCTGAAGTTATTTGTGGATTTTTCTTTGCATCTCGAACAATTTTCCTGGCAGTTGTGGCTGAAATCTTTGCTGGTCTACCTTCACCGTTTGGTCCTCTAGCCGTCGATAGCGTTTCTACTCGTGTGGATTCTTCATTCATCATTTCAAAAAACCTTTGTAAGTTTTACAATACAACTAAAACTGTTCATACTTACTAAACCGTCCCATGTGTGATGTCTCTAGGAGTATTTTTATTCATATTTGTACGTGCTAACCTAATGTAACGTTGCTAGCGTTAGTAGGGATGGGAATTGATAAGATATCGGCGCCGTGATCCCTAGCTTGTCGGACCATATTGACATGATCGAGCGGTAAGCTGCTTCCTCGCTTCCTTGCTCGTAAAAGTTTATTCTACATCATACATCAGGCATCTCACCTGGATAGAAGAAGGATGAGGACGTATTCCGACAAATTGGTACACTTTGACAGCCAATTTAGACTCAGGAATGGCGAGAACGACACAGACTCTTGGTTCCATCTCTTTTTTCTTCGCGTAGATTATCAGTCGTTTTTCATCTCTGAGGGACTATAACAAGATTCTATCAGTCGGCATCCTAATGACAGCAGACATTGCACAGTAAGTGATGTTTTATTATGTTTGTTGGCTCTCATAAAGTCTGCAGTCACAAACAAACACTGTGATGCCTTTTTAAAATGAACGCGCCACATACGCTTAAAATGATAAAAATACTTAAATATGAAATGCTATTATAAATGTGCCTGTTATTACGTTACATATATAATTACATCATGTATATAAAACCTTAATGGAGGTGTTTGGATGTTTTTTTAAGGACTTTACAGGAAGAATAGATCAACTCCCATAGGCCCTATTGTAAGCGGACTTTTGATTGCATTTATTTACTATTTACATTAAACCAGGGGTCGGCAACCCGCGGCTCTAGAGCTGCATGTGGCTCTTTAGCGCCGCCCTAGTGGCTCTCTGGAGCTTTTTTAAAAATGTATGAAAAATGGAAAAAGATGAGGAAAAAAAAAAAGTTTTTGTTTTAATATGGTGTCCGTAGGAGGACAAACATGACACAAACCTCCCTAATTGTTATAAAGCACACTGTTTATATTAAACATGCTTCAGCTTCACTGATTTGAGTATTTGGCGAGCGCAGTTTTGTCCTACTAATTTTGGCGGTCCTTGAACTCACCGTAGTTTGTTTACAAGTATAACTTTCTCCGACTTTCTAGGACGTGTTTTATGCCACTTCTTTTTCTGTCTCATTTTGTCCACCAAACTTTTAACGTTGTGCATGAATGCACAAAGGTGAGTTTTGTTGATGTTATTGACTTGTGTGGAGTGCTAATCAGACATATTTGGTCACTGCATGACTGCAAGCTAATCGATGCTAACATGCTATTTAGGCTAGCTATATGTACATATTGCAGCATTATGCCTCATTTGTAGCTATATTTGAGCTAATTTAGTTTCCTTTAAGTCATCTTAATTCAATTTATATCTCATGACACACTATCTGTATGTAATATGACTTTTAATTTGTTGCGGCTCCAGACAGATTTTTTTTTTTTTTTTTTGATCCAATATGGCTCTTTCAACATTTTGGGTTGCCGACCCCTGCATTAAACAATCAAAAAAAATGGTGTAGTTGTCTTACACCATGATTGTGAATGATGGGCATAATTCCAAAAAAAGTGTAGACATAACCCAATCTAATATTAAATATTATTGTTACGCACTTTTCATTTGAATATATCTTAAATGGCTACAGTACAAACCAATATATGAAGCGATAAAAACTTAGCCATTCAAACAGATGAATGAGTAAAACACAGTGAAGCATAAGAAACACAAAACATGCAAAATAATCGGTTTCCTTAGTATGTTCATAGCCTGCAAAATTGTAGGATTGTTTGTGTCCTTTCCAGTGTTGGGACTAACGCGTTACTGTAACGCCGTCAGTTTCGGTGGTAACTAGTAATCTAACGCGTTATTTTTTATATATACACTGCTCTCATAACAACTAACATGACATCATGGCGAAGCCAGAAGTTGAGTTTCTTAACATGGAGACATTCTCAATACTTTTCTTTTGTCGAACACAGAGAAAATAACATTTTAGTTCAATGTAAGTTGTGTCTTGGATCAAAGATCCTATCTACTTAGAGTTAAAGTGCCATTATGTTGCAGCTATTTAAAATAGCTTTGTCAATTTGTTCTGGCCTGAAATAAATTGGCCCTTTGAAACAAATCTTGGTCTTTGTGTGTTGCATGTAGACCACATTGCTTTCTGAGTTCAGTGATGCAAATGCATGTCAAGTTGATCAATAGATTGTATTATTCTCCAGTGCAATAACAGTACTGAAATGTAGGCTAAAAGGGCATTAAAAGAAAAAAAAAAGAGTAACTAAAGAGTTACTTTTCACAGTAACGCATTACTTTTTGGTGTAAGTAACTGAGTTAGTAACTGCGTTACTTTTGAAATAAAGTAACTAGTAACTGTAACTAGTTACTGGTTTTCAGTACCTAACCCAACACTGGTCCTTTCCAACAACTAGTTTTCAATAAAATAAAAGCAAACTTTTTTTAAATTATCGAATAAACAAGAAAAAATGTCTTACTTAAACGACACAATACTGGTCCTGTAGTTGTGGGAGACGTCTCAAAACCTCATTGGGAGTCCCGACAAAACCCGAAAATGGCAGAAAATGATTTTTCCCTCCAAAAATGTTATCGCTTAAATGTCGCAAGGGGGGACCCTTACCCAAAATATTAAAAAAAAAATCTCTTGTTTCAACGGCACAATACTGGTCCTTGAATTGTGGGAGACGTTCCAAAACCTCAACCGGCAAAAACTCGAAAACGACAGAAAATTTTTTTTTTTAAAAACTTTTTTCGGTAAAATGTCATAAGGGGGGAACCCATACCTCAAAAATTTTTCAAACTGTCTTGCTTCAATGGTACAATACTGGTTTTGTAGTTGTGGTAGACATCTCAAAACCTTATCAGGAATCCCGACAACACCCGAAAATGGCAGAGAATTCATTTTTCCAAAACTTTTTTTCACTAAAATGTTGTAAGGGGGAGTCCCTTATCTAGAAAATATCATAGACCTTACCACACCTCTTGCCTTAGATCGGTCATGGTGGGATTCAGCGCCGCGTGGCCATGAACAGGATGGTTGAAAATGGATGGATTGATACGTTTCGATGTGGGTGATTTAATGAGAACAAATTAATAGTGCAGCAAGGAAGTGCACAGGAAGCATAGTTAGCGCTACGCAGCATTGAAATACAAAGCACAATGATCCAGTCCAGTCCAGAGGACAGGGTTGGTATAAAAAGCCTCGTGACTGGCAACCAGGAACATGTGTGTCCTGATTGCCAATCAGGGAAGACAAGGGACTTAGACAGAAGTAGTGGCAAAAAGGAAATGGAATACAAATAAAAGAGGCGGGCAGGAAATAAAATAAAATACCAGAAAATAATAATGAGGAGGTCCATATGAGTTCTTTCTTCCTTCGAGAGAGTTCTGGTGACTGATTTAAAAGTTTTATCTCTAAAAAATGTAGTTAATTGATCACACACACACACATACATACACACGGACACGTCTGACCAAGTCAAAAACGGTGCTTCTGTGGCGACTTGGCGGCCCACAATAATGACTTCCATAATGTCTTCCTGTGGCGAAGGAGAGAGAGAGAGTCGGTGAGGAAGAAAGCGAGCGAGCACTTTCCTGGCCTCCTATTGTCACTCACCCTGCAAGAGCTTTTAGCCTCCGTCTCCAACTTATCGGTCGAGTGGCCACGCGGGGCGTACGGCGGAGAGACGGTAGCGGACGCAGGGGGCCGATTGGTACTGTAAAATGTAGACTTGAGGTGGTGTCTGGGAAGTCAAAGCTGCAGTCGATTGCGCACACACACACACACACACACACACACACACACACACACACACACACACACACACACACACACACACACACACACACACACACACACACACACACACACACACACACACACACACACACTCACACACACGCACACGCACACATTCTGGTATTTGTTACCTTCTTGAGACCTCTGAATAATGCCTACCTCTTCACCCTTTCTAGATATATAAAGATTTGTATTTACAACAGTAATAATATATACATACTATGCAAATATAAAAAAGCTCTTTGTGAAAAATTAGTTGGAATTTCTCAAGAAAAAGGTCACAATTTTACAAGAAAAACTTGGAATTTTGGCAGTATTATAATAAACGTACATTTTACTCAACGCAAGTCAAACTTTTACAAGAAAAACTGAACATTTGTGCAATATTATGATAAAAGTTGGAATTGTACTCAATAACAGTCGCAATTTTCCAAGAAAAGCTTAACATTTTGACAATTTTAATAAAATAGTCATAATTTTACTCGACCAAAGTCACAATTTTATAAGAAAATTAACATTTTGGCAATATTATAACAATAATCGGAATTTTACTTGGCAAAATAATGACAGAGTCATAATTTTACTCACAAAATGAACAACAAAAAAATTGGCAATAATGTGATAATTTTGCATTAAAAAGTAATAATTTTACATAAAGTTATAATTTTACGAGAAAATATTGCAATATTACAGAAACAGAAAGAAATTGTTCCCTATTTTATAAGAAAAAAGTTGACACGTTGTGAGAAAAAGACTACTTTTAGTTAGATTTTTTTGGGTGCTAATTTTTTGTTTGTAATTGGTTGATGACAGTATATATATATATATATATATATATATATATATATATATATATATATATATATATATATATATATATATATATATATATATATATATATATATATATATATATAGAAAATGGATGTATGGATGGATATTTGTATTAATTTTGGCCAATGGGGGCACATTTCTATATCTGACACACACTTGTTATTACATATGTTGACCAGAGGGGGAGCACTTTTAAAACCGACACACAGTAAATTTTAAAAATCCTTCCTTTTTGGGACCACCCTAATTTTGATAGATTTCACAATGAGACATTCTCTATTAGATGCAATGGTTTTCCTTATTGGGACCATGATTTATGTACTAACTTGTTCACCGGTCTTAGTATGAAAGGTACTTTTCCTTGTTGATATCTCAAGAAGGGTAAAAATAATAATAACCATTTTACACACACACACACACACACACACACACACACACACACACACACACACACACACACACACACACACACACACACACACACACACACACACACACACACACACACACACACACACACACACACACACACACACACACACACACACACACACACACCGCACACTCACACATTCTTGTATTTGTTACCTTCTTGTTACTTTCTTTCTAGATATATAAAGATTTGTATTTAAAACATTAATAATATATACATACTATGCAAATATAAAAAAGCTCTTTGTGAAAAATTAGTTGGAATTTCTCAAGAAAAAGATCACAATTTCACAAGAAAAACTTAGAATTTTGGCAGTATTATAATAAACGTAAATTTTACTCAACGCAAGTCAAACTTTTACAAGAAAAACTGAACATTCGTGCAATATTATGATAAAAGTTGGAATTGTACTCAATAACAGTCGCAATTTTCCAAGAAAAGCTTAACATTTTGACAATTTTAATAAAATAGTCATAATTTTACTCGACCAAAGTCACAATTTTATAAGAAAATTAACATTTTGGCAATATTATAACAATAATCGGAATTTTACTTGGCAAAATTATGACAGAGTCATAATTTTACTCACAAAATGAACAACAAAAAAATTGGCAATAATGTGATAAAAAGTCAGAATCTTATATGACAAATGTCACCATTTTGCATTAAAAAGTAATAATTTTACATAAAGTTATAATTTTACGAGAAAATATTGCAATATTACAGAAACAGAAAGAAATTCTTCCCTATTTTATAAGAAAAAAGTTGACACGTTGTGAGAAAAAGACTACTTTTAGTTAGATTTTTTTGGGGGAGAATTTTTTGTTTGTAATTGGTTGATGACAGTATGTATGTATTTATATATACTTTTTTTTTTAAATATAGAAAATGGATGGATGGATGGATATTTGTATTAATTTTGGCCAATGAGGGCACATTTCTATATCTGACACACACTTGTTATTACATATGTTGACCAGAAGGTGAGCACTTTTAAAACCGACACACAGTAAATTTTAAAAATCCTTCCTTTTTGGGACCACCCTAATTTTGATAGATTTCACAATGAGACATTCTCTATTAGATGCAATGGTTTTCCTTATTGGGACCATGATTTATGTACTAACTTGTTCACCGATCTTAGTATGAAAGGTACTTTTCCTTGTTGATGTCTCAAGAAGGGTAAAAATAATAATAATAATTTTACACACACACACACTCACACACCGCACACTCACACATTCTTGTATTTGTTACCTTCTTGTTACTTTCTTTCTAGATATATAAAGATTTGTATGTAAAACATTAATAATATATACCATCCATCCATCCATCTTCTTCCGCTTATCCGAGGTCGGGTCGCGGGGGCAGCAAGCTTGTTGTGAAAAATTAGTTGGAATTTCTCAAGAAAAAGGTCACAATTTCACAAGAAAAACTTAGAATTTTGGCAGTATTATAATAAACGTCAATTTTACTCAACGCAAGTCAAAATTTTACAAGAAAAACTGAACATTTGTGCAATATTATGATAACAGTTGGAATTTTACTCAACAACAGTCGCAATTTTCTAAGAAAACTTTTAACATTTTGGCAATATTATAACAATAATCGGAATTTTACTTGTCACACACACACACACACACACACACACACACACACACACACACACACACACACACACACACACACACACACACACACACACACACACACACACACACACACACACACACACACACACACACACACACACACACACACACACACACACACACACACACATTCTTGTATTTGTTACCTTCTTGAGACCACCCTTTCTTGATATATAAAGATTTGTATTTACAACATTAATAATATATACATACTATGCAAGTATAAAAAAGCTTGTTGTGAAAAATTAGTTGGAATTTCTCAAGAAAAAGGTCACAATTTCACAAGAAAAACTTAGAATTTTGGCAGTATTATAAAACACGTAAATTGAAACATTTGTGCAATATTATGATAAAAGTTGGAATTGTACTCAATAACAGTCGCAATTTTCCAAGAAAAGCTTAATATTTGGACAATTTTAATGAAATAGTCATAATTTTACTCGACCAAAGTCACAATTTTATAAGAAAATTAACATTTTGATAATATTATGACAAATAATCTGAATTTTACTTGGCAAAATTATGACGTCTAAATTTTACTCACAAAATGTCACTTTTACAAGAACAAAAAAAAAAAAAGGCAATAATGTGATAAAAGTCTGAATCTTATATGACAAATGTCACCATTTTGCATTAAAAAGTAATCATTTTACATAAAGTTATAATTTTACGAGAAAATATTGCAATATTACAGAAACAGAAATAAATTCTTCCCTATTTTATAAGAAAAAAGTTGACACATTGTGTTAGATTTTTTTTTTTGGGGGGGGTAATTTTTTTTAATCTTCATTATTCACTTTAAGTTATGACAGTATGTATCTATATACATATTTAAAAAAAAAAAGTGTATTCATTTTGGCCAATGGGGGCACATTTCAATATCTTACACACACTTGTTCTTATATAAGTTAGCCAGAGGGGGAGCACTTCAAATTTTTACACACACTTGTTATTTCATATGTTGACCAGAGGGGGAGCACTTTTAAAAGCGACACAAAGTCAATTTGACAAATCCCTCCTTTTTGGGAACACCCTAATTTTGATCGATTTCACCACCAGGGGTGCAAATGAGACATTCTCTATTAGATGCAATGGTTTTCCTTATTGGGACCATGATTTATGTCCTAACTTCTTCACCGGTCCTCATATGGATGGTACTTTTCCTTGTTGATGTCTCAAGAAGGGTGGAAATACAAGAACACACACACACACACACACACACACACACACACACACACACACACACACACTTCCTCCCTTTTCCTTCCTGCGACTCGCTCTCATCGGCATCATTGATTTGCATGTGACGCTTAGTTGCTCTTCAGAGCTGTAGTCCTTTATTAGGCAAGGAATCATATTAGTTCAAAGCGGACCACACACATCACTGAGACAGGAGTAAATCAAATGAAATTAAAATGATTTATCACAATGATGCGACAAAACCACCATTTTTTTTTGTCATCCAACAAGATGAACATACTTTGTCAAATATACGCTAAGTGGGACAAAACTGGTCTGTTAGCATTTTGTGCATTAAAAATGCTCAAATCAACCTAATCATCAAGATTTTAGATTTGTGTTATAGATGACAAAGCAATTTAGTACTTAATCAGATTAATCATGATTAATCACAGGTTATTACATGCTTGCATAATAATCATTTATGACTATGGTGGTTTTGTTATCCTGTGTTTAGAATCACTTCATGTCCTGGTGCTCTTGTTTTGTCGGTATTTCCTGTTAGGTCTCTGCGTTTTGAAGCGCCTTTACTTTTTGATGCCATTCTTAATTATTTTTTTTTAGTTCCACTTAGTTCCCTCCTTCAGTGCTGGATCATTTTACTTTGTAGACTCCTGCTTGGTGGGCTGCAATTGTTTGTTCTCTGGCTTCCTGTGGCCATTAAATCTAGTTTTACTTGCATTCCAAACCGTGACAAAGTGCCCCATATTTTGACACAAACGCAAATCTATCGTCAGAATGTCATACAGTAGGAAGGGGACTCATATGGCACCCATTCGTCGGAATCTGCCTGACACATGAAACGTGACGAATTTCGGGGGTGCACAGTTCATTTTAGCCGCCAGGTGGCTATTGAGTGTTGAATGTCCCAAAATGTGTTTTGTGGCAATCCCAACTCTGACCACAGAGTCATTTTGTTATCTAGAGTGGCGCTTTCCATCATTTTCAGTAGATTGCATTGCAAAATGAATACCCCCCTCCCTTCACCCCCTTTCCTATAACACAAGATAGACTACAGACTGCGGTGAAGTAGGCCGGCTTCGTCGCGTGAGGAAGCCTACAATTTTTGGTTGTGTTTTCCGCTCCATATGCTGAATGCCGATATACTATATATATATATCTCGATATTTTTTTCCGTAAAGTAAAAACAATACACAAAACAGTCCTAGTTACCTGAGATACTAAGAATGTCATTATTATGACTTAGTAAGTAAATATTTTGACTTACTAATTTACTAAGTCAAAATAATGACAAAATAATGACTTACTAAGTCAAATTAATGACTTACTGTAAGTAAGCGTTTGCAATAAGTGTTTGAAAAATAGAGTTAAAAGTGGGGCCACATGCTGACAAATACTCAACTCATCATACTTAATTTATTAGATAGATGGATAGTACTTTATTGATTACAGCATTTGGGAAGCCTGTAGTTGA
This sequence comes from Entelurus aequoreus, assembly GCF_033978785.1. Taxonomy (NCBI): domain Eukaryota; kingdom Metazoa; phylum Chordata; class Actinopteri; order Syngnathiformes; family Syngnathidae; genus Entelurus; species Entelurus aequoreus. The sequence continues at coordinate 88,846,060 of NC_084731.1, read as the reverse complement.
TTTTTATTATGTAAATGTTATATTTTTATCAACATGTGATAGCAGGGACCCTGCCATTCAAAACAAAGCTGCTACATTACTAATGATTAATGTAACTATAGCTGAAAAAGTAGTACAATAGCAATAGGAGAGACTATTCATCCCTGAACACCATGGAGTTCACGTGGGCTTTATGATGCAGTTACATTATTATATCAACTATCAGAGACAGCTTCAGGAAACTCTTCATTTAACATAATGCCTTTTTTTGCTGCTTCAACACAGCTCAATCAATACAGAAAAAGGTCAAGTGAAATAACTTAGTTGTTAACTGTAGGTCAATAATGCTTGTCTTTCTCTCAGACAGACACACACGCATGCACGCACACGCGTTGTTAAGGCGGCCGCCTTAACAACAAAGCGCTGCGGGAAACCCTGAATAATATATCTTATTAATATATCCACCCATTTCCTACAGCTTGTTATATTGATTTTATTTTCACAATATGTGGAGCGGCAGTAAAAAAACAAACAAACTGCAGGATTGGACACTCCTAGTCTATTACGTATGTAATGGTTGCCGTTGGTTTGTTAGTTAGTTTGCAACATAAAACTTTCATGAAACCATCAGGAAATGTTCGAAATGGGATAAGGAACAAATTATTAGATTTTGGTTGTGATCGAGATCATTTCTATTAAGTTACTTTAAGTGTGTGTGTATACTAGCAGCTCTGCTAAGATAAAGACAATGGATGACTGACAAGAGGCTTCACTTTGTTACTTTCATTACGGTATGGATAGCATCTAACTTTCAAGAAATGTCCAAATGGTAAAAAGAACTAGTCCTTACATTTTGGGGCTGATCCGGATAATTTTTTTATTTTAATCTTTTTATTTATTTATTTTTTTTGTCCTGTCCAGCTACTCAGGCAAATCATATTGTTGATGTAGACGCCAATATCGACTGCACAGATTTACTTTACAAAAGAGAAGTGTGGGATACTTCTCTTGTTGCCTTATTTGTATTTGACTTTATTAAATGGATTTATATTATTATTTGGTGCAGGAGCAGGAGGGGATAGAAAGAGAAAAAAAGGAAGACAGAGGAGGAAATTGCGGGGACAAGAGGGGGATACAACAGAGAGACAACAACAGCAAACACAACAATAACAACAACAACAATACAACAACATCACCAAATAGGATATGTACAAATATGATGGTAAAAGTGATAGCAAAGAAGCAGTTAGTGAAATAAATACTAATAACACAGAAATGACAATGAGCATTATTACACTACAAATGGAGCAATACAAATACTAATAGAAATAACACTAATGATAATGAATAATAACAATAATTACCTCTATTATCAACAATACAGTTGTTTCAAATGCAACAGTACATATAAGTAATGATAACTTGAAATACAAAAGAAAGCAGATACACGGAGGGAAAGAAGGAGAAGCGAACTGTATTAACCTTGTAGATTGTTATAGTAACAATAGGTTAAGCTTTGTCAGTGTTCCATGTGATCCGGATCATTTCTATTACGTTATGCAACGTTTACGTTACAAGCTTGAACTTCTGTGTGTGTATGCTTGCGGCCCCGCCTCCACCTTGATGACTGACAAGAGGCTCCACTCTGTTTCTGTCGTTTTGTTATAGCTAGCTCAGTTAAAGTTAAGGGCAAATTTTGATTCAACTTTCAGGAAGTAAATGAAATGGGACAATGAACAAACGATTTATATTTTGCATATGATCCGGATCATAGTCTGTGGAGGTCTATGTTTACTGAGTGCTTTTTTAGTTTACTGATTCAACCCCTGGATATAGTGATGGAATCACCAGACTTGGAGAAAGTTCATGTAGTAGTTTAATTTTGAGGGGGAAAAAAACAGATACACTAAACTACAGTCATTTCAAATATCAGCTGTATGACTTTAAGAAAAAAAAGAAAAAAAAAAATTAAGTATTGTGAAAAGAAAACTCAATTCCAAGGTAAACATTATGGAATCACCCTGTAAACGTTCATTTCCAAAGCTAACACCTGTGTCAGGTTAAATCTGTCCACTAGCATGCAGTTAAAAAGGAGTGTTCACTCTTACGAGAGCTGTTGCAGCAGGTAGATTGACATAAATCATGGCTCCAACACCAGGGATGTCAATTCAAACAAAATAAGAGCGCAGCACAGGAACTAAAGCATGAAACAACGGAAAACACTGACAAACTTAAAACAAGAAATTATCTGATGTGACGGATCCCAACAATTTTCTTGCTTTATTTTTTGGGGGTTTCTTAAAGCCAGAAAGTTACCATTTGAAATGACCACGTGTAGATTTGTGTCATGTCTGTTTTCTGCTTTCTATACAAATGTGAACAACTGAATGAACATCCTCCAAGACTGGTGATTCCATCATTTTTGCCAAGGCTTGTATTATTCTGTCCTCCTTGAATGTTGGAATTTAGTTTGAGAGCGCACACACATAGGTACCTACGCCCCCACATACATACACAAATACAGTACATACCTACACACTCAAAGTTCATACATCCACACGCACATTCACTGTACGAACATACATATACACATACTGTACATATACATTCACTGTACAAACATACATATACACATACTGTACATGTACATTCACTGTACAAACATACATATATACATACTGTACATATACATTCACTGTACAAACATACATATACACATACTGTACATATACATTCACTGTACAAACATACATATACACATACTGTACATGTACATTCACTGTACAAACATACATATATACATACTGTACATATACATTCACTGTACAAACATACATATATACATACTGTACATATACATTCACTGTACAAACATACATATATACATACTGTACATATACAAGTACATATACATACATACACTCATACATATAATCATGTTTCTGTCAAGACGGGGGAGTCGCATCTTACTGCGAGGTTTGTTCTTCCGGACAAGGCGTGAAGGTAGGAACATATTTAATTATCTTCTCTCAAAAAGGGTACACAAAACGGAAAACAAGGCTGATCGCACTTGGAGTTAAAGTAAACAACTAGCATAAGCTATGGCATAGCAAGAAACAAACATGAAACTGTGGCATGAACAGAGACAGGACGACTAACTGGCAAAGACAGGCTTAAATAATAGTCTCTTGATTAGAGCAGGTGCGTGTCCCGAACACCAGAGGCAGGGGAAACTAATAGGTCGGCATGGAAACTAAAAACAAACAAGGGTGCACAAAAACAGGAACACATGGAGTCTTAAACTAACAGAAAATAACAAAAAACATGATCCAAACCACAGATCATGACAGTTTCATCAATCAAAGTCAATCAAAGTGTACTTATATAGCCCTAAATCACGAGTGTCTCAAAGGGCTGCACAAGCCACAACGACACTAATAATTAATATTATTATAATGAATATATTAATATACACGTTAATATATGTTCATCAAACATATATTAATGTTGTTGCCCTACGGGAAACTGGGTAACACATGGCACACTGACAAAGCTTAACCTAATGTTACTATAACAATCTACAAGGTTAATATAGTTGGCTTCTTTCTTCCCCTTCATTTATCTGCTTTCTTTTGTATTTCAAGTTATCATTATATATATATGTATTGTTGCATTTGAACAATAGCATTGTTGATAATGGAGGTAATTACTTTTGTTATTCATTATCAATAGTGCTATTTCTATCGGTATTTGTATCGCTCCATTTGTAGTGTAATAATGCTCATTGTCATTTCTGTATTATTGTGGTCAAATACAAATAAGGCAACAAAAGAAGTATCCCACACTTCTCTTTTGTAAAGCAAATTTGTACAGCCGATATGGGCATCTACATTAACTATATGATTTGCCTAAGTAGCTGGACAGGACAAAAAACAAACAAAAAAAAAAAAAATAGTTTGGGAACTTGGTTAACATTCCTTTAAATTACAGATAAAAAAAAAAAGTTTCAACTCGAGGTTGTTGCAACCATACAGGATAAAGGTCGGCTGCCTGCTGTTAGCTTACTGCTAACATACAATGGAAGATCCCATCGGCATGCTAGGAAAAATTAGCATTGGGATCGTTTTTAACTTATAGAAACGTTTATCAAATGAAATTTTAACGGAACTGATTTGACCTTGTCGTCGTATTTGTTTAGTCTGGAGCCAGAAGATGTTTAAAGAGGACACGATGTATAAACTTAAAAACAGAAGTATTTATTCCCTATTGGATACAATTGTAATACAATTTGTCCGAGCGCTATCTGTCCCTAGTAGCATTCAATACGGCGACTTACACAGGGCTGTCCGGACGCGCCCTCGCCCTCGCGCTCTTACAATATATTGTATATCACAATGTATGAATATGCAATGATGTGTCTGCCTTCTCCTTCCTGGAATCAGAAGACGCCACATCAACAGTAGCAAGAATGTGGAATATAAGAGTGAATGTGCCTGTGCTTGAACTTGGACCCACTTTTAACTGGAAATTAGAGGATATGATTAGTTGCACGGTCTATTCTAAGCACATATATACTCAACATTTCTTAATCACGTCATCCTTCATTATCTTAATTATATCCCAATATAGGATAGGACTTAATTGTCATTGCACAAGTACAACGAAACTATGTTTTCAGCACAAACCCGTTCAAGATTAGACAAACAAACAGTGTACAGGGTTACAGAACAGGAACGCCGATGGGTCGCCAAAGGCGCCCCGTAAAAGATAAGAAAAAGGTAAAACGCTGTGAAAGAAGATGAGTAAAAAAATACAATCTACACTGGGCCCATAAGGGGGCCTAGTCTGGAGTGGGAAAAAAAACCTCCATGCAAATGCACACATAAACATGTTACATTTAATCACGACAACTCACAACAGAGGGGCGGGGAGTTGGGGCCCTGGAGGGCGACCGCTGCTATGAAGCGCTGCCAGCCGTCCATCACGTTGAGGGGAAACAAGCGGTGGTGAAGGCGTGGGGTGGGGGAAGGGGTGTGTGTGTGTATGTGCCCATTGTCTTGGGTGTGATGATGTAATGTTCATAGACTGGGGCCGTTCTGCATGCAAGCAAAAGTTCGACTCCAGGTGTCCTTGAGGAGGGAGGGAGGTCAAAAGCGTCCATCATTGAGGTGTCGTCGGGGGTGTTTTCAGAACAGCCTGTTCCTGTTGTTCACAGCGTCAAGGCTATTCGAGGGAGTCAAATCGTAGATTAGGATGTTTGTTTTCCGCGAGCAGACAATACAATGACTTGTCTGTTCTATTCGTCCATGCTGGCTGCTCTCATATTCAATTTTTCCTTTGCAAGCTTCTCCATGATGTGATCCATCTTGCGATTCAGTTCAGAAATCGCCACCGTCTGTGATCCCACAGCCCGGCCCAAACCTTCCATTGCGACGAACAGCCTTTGGGCTCCTTGAGTGGCTGCCATCGTCTTACGAATTTGACGATACACCAGAGCAATGCCCAGCCCAATCAACAGGTGCCCCGCGATCACGGTTCCAAATAGGTAGATGTCTTCCACGTCCTCGATGGAAAGGACTGAGAGGCACATGATTCTCCATTTATCCCAGGAATCTCTCACGTACCCCGCAGCAATGGTTCCACCAGGGCAGCCAGGCTCCCCCGAACCTCTTTTCCTCGTCGAAAAGATTTTGTCAATTGCGTCGAGAGTCCAGCTGATCATTTCCATGTCTGATGTTTAAGATTTGAGGACAGCGCAAAGAAAGAGGCTTCAAAAAAGTTCAGACAAGACAAAAACAAAGAGAGCAAGCTGGGAGAAGAAGGGAGCGGAAAAAAATGCGACCGCCCTCACCAGAGGCAAGACAGAAAGGTATATATAATATATATAATACATCCCAACAACATAATACGGCAAATGTTTTTCTACTTACAAGAATATAGTCAACAAACTGCGCAAACTAAAAGTGATACCAAAGCTTGTTGCCTCAAACCTCAAATAACCTAGTCAATGTTTTGTGGAACATGATTGCCAGGAGATGTAAACCTTTTGTAACGCCAAATCTTTAAAATAAATAAAACATAAAACCATTTTTTTTCATATTTTCCTGTTTGTTGCGGCCCAAATGTATTAATTATTAAAGCCGGGTAAACACTGGTATGTATGTCAGTCGGGTTGACAGGTGACAAAAATTAAAAAAAAGGGACACTGGAGATGATCACGTTCCGCCGCCATATGTGCAGTTGAGTCATCGGCGCTGGCGTGAACTGGGGCGCCGCCGCTGCCAGCGCACATCTCTGATGGCTTTCCAAACGTCGCAGCGGCGAGGTTGCGTCCTGGACACGTTTCCGCAGCTGCCTCCACGCTTGATTATGCAGCTTATTTTCCTCCATCTCGCCATCGGTGAGAACGCTGATGCAACAGTCGGCAAGCTCGCTCTGCCTCCTGCCCGCCTCCTCTTCCTCCTTCCTGGTCTCCCTTGCCTCCGTCCTTGGTCTGCCCCTCGTTCGGCTTCCTTCTTATCCACCGTCGCCGGCCTTTCTGTCCGCCGCCATTTTTCAAAAAATTGCAATGTTTCTGTTTCTCATTTCGCTTTCTCGCCTTACCTTTATTTTCTGTATTAAATGGGTGATGAGCCTCCAGCTAATCCCATCCCTAAAGCACCTTAGCAACGCTCACTAAGGGAATTTGCTGGTTGCTGCACACACACACACACACACACACACACACACACACACACACACACACGCACACACACACACAAAGCCCAGCAAGCAGCCCCCTATTGGCAGCAAGTGGATTTTAGGATGCACTAATACATCTTCAAATGTGCTTTTTAAAGCGTCTCTGTGGTCGGATGATAACTCCCCACCAGTAAAAGGATGGATGCTCCCATTGTGTCTCCGCTGCTCCCTCGCAGTGTCATCCCGCGTCTTCTTCTTCTTCTCTACTTTAAAAAGTTTGTGTCTCAACAAGCCGCTTGCATGCGTTCTGCAATGTTCGCCACCTTTGACGAGCTGCTGTTTATGAATGCATTAAAAACTTCCTCCAGGTCAAAGGTCGGACAAGGTGTTGAGTAGAGATGTCCGATAATGGCTTTTTTGCCGATATTCCGATATTGTCCAACTCTTGATTACCGATACCGATATCAACCGATACCGATATATTTACTTTTAAATGTACTTATTATTCGGGTGTTACCACTTAGTGGTCAATTGTACAGAATATGTACTGTACTGTGCAATCTACTAATACAAGTTTCAATCAATCAATCAAAAACAAGGTTTTCCAAAATAAGAGAACAACTTCAACTCCAGTTATGGAAAAAAAAGTGCCAACATGGCACTGTCATATTTATTATTGAAGTCACAAAGTGCTTTTTAAAAAAAAAAAAAAGCCTCAAAACAGCTGGGACTTTGGGACATGCTCTCCCTGAGATAATCCTGATACCCATTACAACTAGAGATGTCCGATAATGGCTTTTTTGCCGATATCCGATATTCCGATATTGTCCAACTCTTAATTACAGATGCCGATATCAACCGATACCGATATATACAGTCGTGGAATTAACACATTATTATGCCTGATTTTGTTGTGATGCCCCGCTGGATGCATTAAACAATGTAACAAGGTTTTCCAAAATGAATCAACTTTATTTTTTATTTTTTATTTTTTAAATCAACTTTAAGTTATGGAAAAAAATGCCAACATGGCGCTGCCAAGTGCATTATTTTTTTTAACACGCCTCAAAACAGCAGCTTGGAATTTGGGACATGCGGTGGCATGAGGGGGTTGAGGTGGGGGGGGGTATATTGTAGCGTCCCGGAAGAGTTAGTGCTGCAAGGGGTTCTGGGTATTTGTTTTGTTGTGTTTATGTTGTGTTACGGTGCGGATGTTCTCCCGAAATGTGTTTGTCATTCTTGTTTGGTGTGGGTTCACAGTGTGGCGCATATTTGTAACAGTGTTAAAGTTGTTTATACGGACACCCTCAGTGTGACCTTTATGGCTGTTGACTAAGTATGCCTTGCATTCACTTGTGTGTGTGAAAAGCCGTAGATACTATGTGACTGGGCCGGCACCCAAAGGCAGTGCCTTTAAGGTTTATTGGCGCTCTGTACTTCTCCCTACGTCCGTGTACACAGCGGCGTTTTAAAAAGTCATACATTTTACTTTTTGAAACCGATACCGATCATTTTGAAACCGATACCGATAATTTCCAATATTACATTTTAAAGCATTTATTGGCCGATAATATCGGCAGTCCGATATTATCGGACATCTCTAGTGTTGAGTCATGTTCGTCTTTCTTGACATGGTGGAAGACAATGCTCCTCTTTTTTTGTGTAGTATCAAGTTAGTCACTTAAAAATAGATGTTCTCAATACAAAAACATAATGTGCTGGTTATATGATCGGTATGTGTGTGTGTGTGCATGTGTGTGTGTGTCTGGGTAAGACAATATGCTAATCTCTGGCATGGAGTGGAAGGGATTTGCCGTATAAGAAGGAGCGAGAGACAAGCATGCTTGTTAGCGATAGCCTGGCTGAAGATTCCCACACACACCCACCTCAGTGATCCACTTATGTAGGCTTTCAAGTGTGTGTGTGTGTGTGTGTGTGTGTGTGTGTGTGTGTGTATCTGTCCGTGCCAGTCAGTGTTATCAGTTAGGATATATGGATTTATCTGTTCATGTTGTTTCCCTGTTTGTGGGTCACTTATGAGTCCTCCATAGGGATGTAAGGACAAACAGTATTTAATGAGATAACCACGGTAAAAGTCCTGAGGGTTAGCATTACTGTTGTAAAATACGATTATTGAAAAAACGATATTGACAATTGCACATTGGTAAACTCACGGACTGACTGGCGCCAGATCCCTAGTTTAAATGCTAACATGAAAACAAGAGGCATTGACGTCTTTCCCCATTATTAGTTTATTAAGGATCCCCATTAGTCTACACCGCAGTGGAGACTATTCTTCATGGGGTCCAGGCAAAAAACATCACACAATCACAACACAAAAGATTACAATGCAGAACAACATGATCAAATAATAAAGTGTTGTAATACAAAAATAGCAACAACAAACATTGAGAAACGACATACCCTGAACTAAACTTATTTAAACACATTGTTGTCGAAGTGACTAGCGCCATGTCTACGCTAAGTCGTTTAACCCCTTAAACGAATAATTATTCAGCCTAAGCCCCGTTTCAGCCACACTAAACCATCGTTTAAGGTCCCCCTCCTCGGACAAATGTTTACACGGGTAAGTCAGTGTATTTCTTGAATCTCCGGCCCTTAGCTTTGTATGGACTCATTGGTTGTTTACAAAGTGAGTTCGGAGAGGAAGTGACGCCAGAAAGACCCCGCCCACACACAAGTGACGTGCGGTGAGGTTCATGGCTGGTGAGGCACTGACTTCATCACAGTCAGATTTACAAACATATGAACCCTAAAGAGTATCTTATTCACCATTTTATTGGCAGTAGTTAACAGGTTTTGTTTAAAAGCTCATACCAGCATTTTTTACACATACAAACTGTAGCACACAAAAAAGCACATTTAATAAAAAAAAACGTTATTATGGTCTTACCTTTACTTATAAATGAAGTCCATGCGCCGCTCCTTCTGACCAAAAGCAACGATAACTTGTTTATAGAAGTCTTCCTTATCTTTCTTCAGTTTTAAAAGTCTCTCTGTCTCGATGAAGATCTTCCTTTAATTATTACGTCCTGCTTCGATTGAAAGTCCAGTTTAGAAAACGGTTTTATTTTAGATATGTAATCCTCCATGGTAAAAGTCCAGGCGAGAGGAAAAAATAAACGATCGCTGCCGCTGCACTTGACTTGCTAACTGTTGCTGCTTGTTGTCACGTATTCTGCAGCCGAGTAGTCGCAAGAATGACCCCTGGGATCACTAGCGCCCTCTACCACCATGAGGCGGGAGAACTGCGAGCCTCACCCAGTGCGTCTTCGCAGCCGTTTTATGATTGCTCAGCACAAGAAATACGTTACACACATACAGTTGTTGACAAAATACATTATATACCTCTGCTAACTAAACTATGGAAATGTATAATATAATTCATATAGCAATACGGTCTCACTACACAGCAGGCCAGCAGTTAGCCAAGTCATTGCGCAATCCATGGTGAGGCTCAACTGGCTGCTGACTCACCGCAAGTCTCTTCTCAGTATTTGAACGGCAAATGTGAAAATTCAGCGATTTTGAATAAAAATAATCTAAAACTGGTGAAGTTAAATAGAAAATAACTTTATAGTATAATCACTGGATACATATAAAAATTTAAATAATTTTTTTTCTTTTTAAATTTTTTTTCTTTCCATGATGGCACGTGAGGCCCCGCCTCACCTGCCTCCCCTGACTGCACGTCACTGCCACACACTTAGTGTAAACGGGGCCTAAGCCAGGGGTCGGCAACCCAAAATGTTGAAAGAGCCATATTGGACCAAAAAAATAATAATAATCCGTCTGGACCCGCAAAAAATGTAAAGTCTTATATACTGTAAGTGTTGTAATGAAGGCAACACATGATGTAAGTGTCTATATTAGTTATATTAGCCTACTATCAAAGACTGACACAAATCTTCGTTGACAGAAATTTTGTATTTTTGCAACATTGGAAATCATTAGTAAAAATGAGGCTTCTCACAGGATGAGATAACTTCTGGAAATTATTAAATGAGCTCAAATATACCTACAAATGAGGCATAATGATGCAATATGTACACACAGTTAGCCTATTTAGCATGTTAGCATCGATTAACTTGCTGTCATGCATTGACCAACTATGCCTGATAAGCACTCCACACAAGTCAATAACATCAGCAAAGCTCACCTTTGTGCATTCACGCACAGCATAAAACGTTTGGTGGACGAAATGAGACAAAGAAGGAGTGGCATAAAACACATCTTTCTGTGGCAGCATCGGAGAAAATTGCATATGTAAACAAACTGAAATTAGTGGGACAAAACGGTGCTTGCCAAATACTCTCATCCGTGAAGCATGTATAACATAAACAATGGGAATTATAGCAATTAGGAAGGTTTGTGTCATGTTTGTTTTCCTACAGAAAATATATTAAAACAAAAATTTTATTTTTTTCTTCATCTTTTTCCATTTTCACACATCTTTGGAAGAGGTCCAGGGAGCCACTAGGGCGGCGCTATGCGTCTCTAGAGCCGCGGGTTACTGACACCCGGACTAAGCTATTCAATTGTGCACATTGAACATACAAGCTGTGCTCTGTTAGAACAGAGTGATTGTTCTATACTAAAAGGAATAAAAGACAAAGTAGTTTTTACGGTGCGTTCAAGGATCTCTAAACAGAGTAGGACGCCACAAAGCCTGCCAGAAATAATAAATTATAATAATAGATTTTATTTGTTACGCGCTTTTCGCTTAAATACTTTTTAAAGCTTAGCCATTAAAACAGACACAAATACGAAAACAGTGAAGCATCCAAACACTTTCTACTGCTTGTCCCTTTCGGGGTCACGAGGGGTGCTGGAGCCTCTTTCAGCTGCATTCGCATAAGAAACACAAAACATACAGTTTGTTTGTTTTAGTTATTAAAAAAGAAAAATACATATTGCAACATTATGCCTCATTTGTAGGTATATTTGAGCTAATTTAATTTCCTTTACTTTTATCCTCTTTGTATATAATTTATATTTGCATGTCTCATGACACATTATCTGTATATAATATTGGCTGCATTTCAGATAGTTGTTTGTGTGCCATGTTGTTCCAGACCACAGCAAACATTACCTAGCTTGCCAAATATTGTAATAAATCCATTAAAAGAAGACAGCCTGCAGTTTCCTTTAACTTGGACACACACATCTATACCTTTGGCCATTAAAAGCCAGTCATTTCCAGGAGTTATCTCACCTTCTGAGTAGCCTCTCATTTACTAATGTTTTCTAGTGTTGTAAAAATGTGTAGAATAAATATTAAATTTCAACATTTCTGTCAACGAAGATTTGCCTCAGCCTTTTGATAGTAGGCTATTATAGCGAATATAGACAATTACATCATGTCATTTTTTATGGCTCCAGACAGATTAGTTTTTTGTATTTTTGGTCCAATATGGCTCTTTCAACATTTTGGGTTGCCGACCCCTGTTTTTTCTGTTTCGATGTTAATGATGTCTTTCCTTTAGATTTTCGATATTTAGATGCCATTTTTCTTTAAGCGGTTTCTTACAGTTTGGTCACAGACGGTGACTCCAGTTTCCACCCATTGGTTCTTTATTTGTTTTGCTGTGCATTTTTGGTTTTCAAGGCACAAGACATTGATATACCGTTGATATATACAGCACATGTCCTTTAAAACTGACTTTGAAACAACGTTGGAAAATAGTTGTTTGTAAATTGTGACAATGTTGATATCCAGCGTCGGATCCACATTGTTGGTTGGGAAATGACCACATTTCAATGGTCAAATTAATGTCACAACCTGACATTGAATAAACGTGGTCAAAAAGCATGTTGTTACAACGTCAGGTTTGAGTTTCTCAACGTCAAAAGTTCTCAACGTTGTTTTAATGTTTTGTGCCTGCTGGGATTGCTTTTAGTTTTCTGTCTTAATGCATTGATGTTTTCCTTGGTCTACCACAGGGGTCGGCAACCCAAAACATTGAAAGAGCCATATTGGACCAAAAATACAAAAAACGAATCTGTCTGGAGCCGCAAAAAATTAAAAGCTCTAGAAGTCTTACAATGAAGGCAATATAATAGCCTACTGTCAAAATGACTATGTGTCGCAGGCTGTAGCAAATCTTTGTTGACAGAAATGTTGAAATTTAATAATTATTCTACACATTTTTACAACATTAGAAACCATTAGTAAATCAGAGGCTACTCAGAAGGTGAGATAACTCCTTGAAATTACTGGTTTTTAATGACCAAAGGTATATATGTGTGTGTCCAAGTTAAAGGAAACGGCATGCTGTCTTCTTTTAATAGATTTATTACAATCTTTGGCAAGCTAGGTAACGTTTGCTGTGGTCTGGAACAACATGGCACACAAACAACTATCTGAAATGCAGCCAATATTACTCAATCAATCAATCAATCAATCGATTGAAATGCAGCCAATATTACATACAGATAATGTGTCATGAGATGTGCACAACTAAATTATATACAAAGAGGATAAAAGTAAAGGAAATTGAATGAGCTCAAATATACCTACAAATGAGGCATGATGATGCAATATGTACATACAGCTAGCCTAAATAGCATGTTAGCATTGATTAGCTTGCAGTCATGCACTGGCCAAATATGCCTGATCAGCACTCCAACAAGTCAATAACATCAACAAAGCTCACCTTTGTGCATTCACGCACAGTATAAAACTTTTGGTGGACAAAATGAGACAAAGGAGTGGAAGATTTTACATGTAAACAAACTGCTGCTTCACAGTCCACACTGGTGAGTTCAAGAACCGCCGAAATTAGTAGGACAAAACGATGTTCAAAACAATACTCTCATCAGTGAAGCATACACACAAACATATTACACAATGGGCTTTCTAACAATTGGGAAGGTTTGTGTCATGTTTGTCCTCAAACAAAAAACATGCTAAAACAAAGAATGTATTTTTCCCCCATCATTTTCCCTTTTCAATATTTTTAAAAAAATGCTCCAGAGAGCCACTAGGGCGGCTCGAGAGCAACCCGCGGTCTACCAGTATGCTTGACTTTTACAACCTCCCCATATTGTTTGTACTTGGTACAAATTCTTGACACAGTCGGAGTACAGCTCTGGGTACTCCAACTTCCTCCCACCTTCAAAGACATGCACCATGGGGATAGGCTGATTGGCAACACTAAAAGTGGCCCTAATTTGTTTCACGGTAAATTCCTGGCAAACACAGCTGCCAGTATTTTACCGTAAATTCTATAGGTTTTTTTGTAAACAGGTTAATAATATATTGTTGCGCTTGTAACGCGAAAGCAAGACAACTTGAAGTATCTTTGACACACAAAAACGTGTGCGCCGTTTATTCCATCAAAGACGAGAATGAATGACTGCTTGCATCAAAGAGACTCAAAAAGGCGGTCACAACAAACCCCCACCTTTGGGTAAATCTCCTGACGGTCACTTAAAGGGACCGCACCGAATTACTCACTCTTTACTGCATACTGTATATGAATACTAAACAAGAACAACACTGTTACCGTATTTCCTTGAATTGGCGCAGGGAATATAGTATTCGCACGTCTAGAATTACTGCCGGGTCAAACTCGTTTCTCAAAATAATTAACGCATGCTTGGCCTTATCGCCGGTTTATTATTGAAGCCGGATCAAATTCGTTTTGCAAAATATTAATTTTATTATCGCGTGTCTATAATTTTCACCGGGTCAAACTCGTTTCGCAAAATATTTAGCATATGGCTAGAACTTCCACCGGGTCAAATTCGTTACGTCACGAGTGACGCATCTGTCCTCATTTTCAAAATGGAGGAAGCTGTTTTCAAAGCTGTGAAGACGATTATGCTGTGTTCCAAATTTGAGTTGTTTACTGAAATTGAGTGAGCCTATGGCTTTGCACTTTGTTTATATTATATATATGTTTTTTTTGCATTCTATTTTAGTTACTTTGAATTTATAACCCCCTGGCGCTGCTTTGTATTCTTTTTGTACTGTTTTGTACTACTTTTGTACTTATTTGATTGTTGAAATGTTGAAATGTATAAATAAAACTTAAAAAAAAAAAAAAAAAAAAAAAAAAAAAAAAAAAAGGAAGCTGATTTCAGTAGTTTACAATCGCACAAAGGAAAAAAGATAAAGAGCTATTCAGTAGGATTTAAGGTCCAAGCTATTGAATTCTGGTACAGTATGTTAAAGAGAACAGTAAGCAGCTATGTTTTATTAATATACCGTAGCTGCGTGTGTGAAATACTGTATAAGTCATTAAATGACTCCCGCCTCCTGGTGGTAGAGGGCGCTGCCGCGCTAGTGATCCTTCTTGCGACTTCCGGTACTGCAGAAGAAGTGAACACACGCAGCAAGAGATTTTTTTTTTTAACAAGGAGGATTACATACCGGTATCTAAAATAAAACAGTTTTCTAAACTGGACTTTCAATGGAAGCAGGAGGTAATAATTAAAGGAATATCTCCATCGAGACAGAGACTTTTAAAACGGAAAAAAGAAAATAATGAAGACTTCTATAAACAAGTTATCGATGCTTTTGGTCAGAAGGAGCTGCAAATGGACTCCATTTATAAGTACAGGTAAGACCATAATAACGTTTTTTTTAATTAAATGTGCTTTTCATGATGGTATGCTTACATCACACTCAAAGCGCACGCCTAAATTGTATGGATTCTTTTGGTAAACGCCGGAGTGAGAAGAGGTTTTAAAATAATTACCGCATGCACGGCCATCCCGCCGGTTTCCGGTAAACGCAGGAGTGACAGGAGGTTTTAAATTAATTAACGCCCCTGCGGCTATTCAAGGAAATACGGTATGTGCACAATAGAACAATGGCAGTGAATAATGACGACAAAGTCAAGTAAACGGGTGTGGTGAATTATGTCCTTAAAGCAACCGCTACAATATCAGGTTTTCTCATAGTAATTACCGTAAACAAAAACAGTTATCAACTGTAAACTTAGCGGATTCAACATCAACATACTGTAATGTCCTATACATAGTGACTGTGTATTTTACGGTGAACTCCTGGCAACCACTATTTATGAAATGTGTAAAATTATATATTTTTGGCTGCAAAAAAGTATTTTTTACGCATTACTTTTATACGGAGCCCCTAAAGGGACATGGGGGGAAATTTTTTTTTAATAATTTTTATTTATTTATTTATTTTTTTTAGACATGTATCTCTTGCGCACAAGATAGTTTCTCGTGCGCATGAGATACATGTGTAAAAAAAAAATTAAAAAAAATAATAAATTTTTACAGATACATGTCTAAAAAAATATATCCATCCATCCATCCATTTTCTACCTTCGGGGTCGCGGGGGGCGCTGGAGCCTATCTCAGCTACAATCGGGCGGAAGGCAGGGTACACCCTGGACAAGTCGCCACCTCATCGCAGGGCCAACACAGATAGACAGACAAAATTCACACTCACATTCACACACTAGGGCCAATTTAGTGTTGCCAATCAACCTTTTCCCAGGTGCATGTTTTTGGAGGTGGGAGGAAGCCGGAGTACCCGGAGGGAACCCACACAGTCACAGAAAGATCCCGAGGCCGGGATTGAACTCACGACTACTCAGGACCTTCGTATTGTGAGGCAGACGCACTAACCCCTCTCCCACCGTGCTGCCCCTAAAAAAAATAAAAATAAAAATAAATATGTATATATATGTATATATATATATATATATATATATATATATATATATATATATATATATATATATATATATATATATATATATATATATATATATATATATATATATATTTATTTTTTTTTTATTTTTTTTTATTTATTTATTTATTTATTTTATTTTATTTTTATTTTTATTTTTTTAATTTTTTTAATTTTATTTTAATTTTAATTTTTAATTTTTATAACTTTATAAAAAGTTTCTTGTGCACACGAGATAGTTTCTCTTGCGCACGAGATACATGTCTAAAAAAAATAAATAAAATAAAATTATTAAAAAAAAAAAAAGTCCCCCATGTCCCTTTAGGGCAGGGGTGTCAAAGTCATTTTAGATGGGGGGCCACACGGAGAAAAATCTACTCCCAAGTGGGCCGGACTGGTAAAATCACGGCACGATAACTTAAAAATAAAGACAACTTCAGGTTGTTTTCTTTGTTTAAAAATAGAACAAGCACAAATGTACAAATCATAATGTTAGGTTTTTATTTTACACATACATGTTGCGGTTAATAATTTATTTGTCATTATCTATATTTTCTGAATAAATGATGTGATAATGTTCATCATTGGTGTTAATGTTCAATCTATCAAGATAAAAATAAGTATATCAAAATCAAATTACAGGATGTTATTTATGTAGTTTGATCACTTTCCTCGACTGATGTACTAATGTGGTTTATTTTGTACATATGTAGCATCATCTACAAAGATACAAATAATTGCTATTGTGACATCTAGTGGACACATTTAGAACAGCAGTTTCTTTCATTCAAACATTTCAGGTACATTTTTATACTTTGCAAACTCATCCCGCGGGCCGGATAAATCCTGTTCGCGGGCCTGATCCGGCCCTCGGGCCGTACGTTTGACACCCCTGCTTTAGGGGCTCCGTACTTTTAAAAATGAATGTTTTTCATTTAAAAAAAAAAAACAACAGAAAAAGAATGATCAGGCATTCATGATTTTTAAAATAATGTTATGGGTTAAATGTTATGGATGATCGATGTCTGAGAAGTGCAGAGACCCGCCTCAGGTGGTCGAAGCAGTGTGTGTGTGTGTGTGTGTGTGTGTGTGTGTGTGTGTGTGTGTGTGTGTGTGTGTGTGTGTGTGTGTGTGTGTGTTAGAATAATGTTGAGCCAAGTCGGTCGCCATTAAGTGTTTTTCATTGCACACACACTGACAGGCAGTGTAAGTACTGCCACTAATGGCTCCCTGTCTCTGCTATAGGGTCACCACGTTATAATGAGTGGATGAACTGTGCACACAATTACACACAATCACCACACAATTGTAGTCGGGGACAATTTGGGCCCTTCAGTGAAGAGCACACTAAGAGTGTGTGACAGTTTTAAGTAAAGTTAGACGTATTATCGGTGTTGTCAGCTGCTCTGATCCATATACAAATCACAAGCCACTCACTTGAATTGTTTTTTTTTGTTTTTTTTTAGGTTGTTATTTTCAACTGAGAACATGTAACACACGCGCGGGTGTCCGGATGTCAAACACCACCGAGTAATTATTGCGAGCACGCCAGTGATTGGCAGTAATTGAGCTGTGTTTGTGATGGGGGGCACCGATGGGAGGTCGCCGGAGACGTTGACCGGGTTTCTCACCTGCAGTCTGCAAATGACAGACCGCTGGCCACAAAAAAAAAAAAACGTGGCTGTTCACTGGCCTCTTGGCTGGCGGGGGACCTTTTAGCGCCAGTGATTAGCCTGAGTCCGAATGACTGTGATAATTATGTGAGTGTTTCCTGTTTCTCTTTACTCACACCCCCCCCACCCCCCACCTCTCAAAGGTGTCTTAACCCATCAGGGAAACAGTCGTGTTGTTGGAGGTAATTGCACCTACAATTTGAAGTGGCTTTGCGCTTACATGTCATTGTGCAATATTACATTTTCCCACACTTACCGGCAGTTCTACTAGAGACACTTTGTACGTTTCGTATTGCAACCCTTTTATTGAGGAGGCTTTTTTGTGTTCCAAATGGACCCTGAAGGGGTCATGGTGGGACAGTAGACCGCGGCTTCAGGCTATGTCTACACTAAGTCGTTTAACCCCTTAAACTAGGGATGTCCAAAGTGCGGCCCGCGGTCCATTTGCGGCCCGCAGGGAATTTTTTTAACGGCCCCACGGCACATTCTAAAAATACGATTAAAAAAATACAAAACATAAAATGTTGCAATGTTGACTCTAATAACACAAAGCTGCCATGCAGGCTGTTTCTTTCTTAAAAAAAAAAAAAAAGAATCAAAATCAATGTCATTATGAATTATTGACCTGTTCAAGGCTCCAATTACGTCACATTAAATATTCCACTTTGTTGCATATTTTGTGTTTGCCATACGTTTTTTTGTTTTTTTTAAAGAAGGGCCTAAAACGAACAAACAAAAAACATGAACAACAATAAAACGTATAATTGACGGATAGATCTGAAGTTGATCTCAACATTATTGTGTTAAAAGTAAACAGTAAAAAATAATTTTTAAATTTTTTTTAACACTTTAATGAGAAGGAGGACCCTTTTGGATCCCCAATCATTTTAGTGTGATTTTTTTTTTAAGTGTCATTGCTCAAAAATCAATGTTGTTATGACTTATTGACCTTTTTAAAGCTACAATTACTATATAATCTGAAATATTCCACTTAAAAATGTTATTGGGTGAAAATATTGCATATTTTGTTTTTTTTCTATAAAAAAAATGTTTTTCTTTGATAAAAAGAGCATACAACTTAAATTTTTGAAAATGTTATATTGACAGATAGACCTAATGTTGATCTAGAGATTTAAGCCTTGAATAATAATAATAATAATAATACTGAATAATGACACATTTTTTAAATTTTTTTGACCAAAACCCTTTGGTGTCCCCAGGATCAAGCCTGAGTGGAAGCCTAAATGTATATTTTTTATACATACACTACCGTTCAAAAGTTTGGGGTCACATTGAAATGTCCTTATTTTTGAAGGAAAAGCACTGTACTTTTCAATGAAGATAACTTTAAACTAGTCTTAACTTTAAAGAAATACACTCTATACATTGCTAATGTGGTAAATGACAATTCTAGCTGCAAATGTCTGGTTTTTGGTGCAATATCTACATAGGTGTATAGAGGCCCATTTCCAGAAACTATCACTCCAGTGTTCTAATGGTACAATGTGTTTGCTCATTGGCTCAGAAGGCTAATTGATGATTAGAAAACCCTTGTGCAATCATGTTCACACATCTGAAAACAGTTTAGCTCGTTACAGAAGCTACAAAACTGACCTTCCTTTGAGCAGATTGAGTTTCTGGAGCATCACATTTGTGGGGTCAATTAAACGCTCAAAATGGCCAGAAAAAGAGAACTTTCATCTGAAACTCGACAGTCTATTCTTGTTCTTAGAAATGAAGGCTATTCCACAAAATTGTTTGGGTGACCCCAAACTTTTGAATGGTAGTGTATATTGTATTGGGTTTTAAAATAAAAAACATCAAATTGGCCCCCGCTTGCTTTGATTTTTCAGTGTGCGGCCCTCAGTGGAAAAAGTTTGGACACGCCTGCCTTAAACGAATAATTATTTAGCCTAAGCCCCGTTTCAGCCACACTAAACCATCGTTTAAGGTTCCCCTCCTCGCACAAATTTTTACACAGCCGTGTAATTCTTGAATCTCCGGCTCTTAGTATCAGTATGGACTCATTGATGGTTTACAAAGTGAGTTCGGAGAGGAAGTGACGCCAGAAAGACAGCGCCCCACACAGGAAGTGACGTCAGAAAGGACACGCAACAGCCAGCTTCATAATGAAGCAATTTCGTAACTCGGAGGTAACCACTGAAAATATGACGGCGAGTCATCCAGATATGACTCGCCGTCATATACCCTTAAGACAGGGTTGTCCAAAGTGCGGCCCGGGGGCCATTTGCGGCCCGCAGGTAATTTTTTAACGGCCCTGTGGCACATTCTAAAACATACAATAAAAAAACAAACAAAAAACATAAACAGTGGTATAAAAGAACAAACAGGTGAAATGTAACAAGAACATGTTGCAATGTTTACTCTAATGCAGGCTATTTATTTCTACAAAATGTTCAATGTTATTATGAATTATTGACCCATTCAAGGCTCCAATTACTTCACATTAAATATTCCACTTTGAGATTTTTTTGGGGAAAATTATGCATATTTAGTGTTTGCCATTCAAAAAACAAAGTTTTTTTTATTGTTTTAAAAGAAGCGCCTGAAACGAACACACACAAAAACATAAAGAACAATAAAACTTATAATTGACGTATAGATCTGAAGTTGATCTTGAGACTATTGTGTTAAAAGTAAAAAAAAAAAGTATGATTTATTTTTTTAAACTTTACTGAGCAGGACCCTTTTGGATCCCCAATAATTTTAGTGGGACTTTTTTCAAGTATGATCGCTCAAAAATAATAATGAATACAAATCATTGTTGTTATGAGTTATTGACCTTTTTAAGGCTCCAATTATTATATAATCTCAAATAGTCCACTTTAAAATTTTATTGGGTGAAAATATTCCATATTTTGTGTTTTTTCCATAAAAAAACAGGGGTTTCTTTGACAAAAAGCGCATACAACTAAAATCTTAAAACACTTTATATTGACAGATAGACCTAGTGTTGATCTAGAGATTTAAACCTTGAATAATACTAAAAATAATAATACTAAATAAAGACACAATTTTAATATTTTTTTGACCAAAACCCTTTGGGGTCCCCGGGATCAAGCCTGAGTGGAGGCCTAAATGTATATTTTTTTATACATATATTGTATTGGTTTTTTAAAAATAAAAAATAAAAATCAAAATGGCCCCCGTTTGCTTTAATTTTCCGGTGTGCGGCCCTCAGTGGAAAAAGTTTGGACACCCCTGCCTTAAGAGAATGCGATTGCAGCTATTTAGGATACAACACTTCTCAGACGACAAGAGAACTTTCCGATGTCAGCTGTGATTCTACTTAGCGAAAAGCTTCGTCCATTTGTCGAAGGAGAGACAACGAGAATGCGTGCTCCCGTGGATGTGATAAAAAAGGTGCCGTGTGCTTTGTCGAGGAAAACGGCGAATGCTTTTGGACTGGCAAAGCAGACTGTATCAGTTATTGTCGCGGACTCAACGTCTAGGTTCAGAATATATAAAGTCACCAAAAACAAAAGGACAATGAAGGTGAAGGCAAAAGAGTGAGGAGTGTCCTGACCAGATATCTAGATCCCTAGTTTGATTGATGTAAAATGTTCTTTATCACATTGTTCACGTGTCTAATAAAGATTTGATTAATTTATGATGGCTCAGGTGTGATTCACTACAATAGGGCCCCACAGCACACTGGATTCCAGTTAATTGAAATACCACGACACTGGATATTGTTCAGATAAGTTACATTCAAGAACTTTAACACAAAGCAACACTGGAGGTGACTATGACGTGCGCATTTTCCTTGCATGCGTACTAGGTCGCGTTGCGTTGGTGGACAGAGGGGGCCGGGGGTCTTAAAAGGTGGCATTGTTGTGTGTGGACACGGATAAGGTTAGGTGTGATTTACCCTGAATAACCTTAGTGTAAACGGGGCCTAAGTCAAGTTTACCATACGTGTAACACAGGCAAAAGAAATAGACCATAAACAAATGTCCACTGCAGATGATGCTGGTTCTTAGGAAGATATTGTACCGATGCTAAATACTTTAGTACCTCAACTTCCAAGCCCACATGGGTCCACAACCGAGCTCATAAGTCAAAACACTTGCATCTCAAACCTGCACCACCCATTGAAATGGATTAAAATGAATTTGATTTAAAACACCACAATTTTAACACGTAACTGTCATGATCTGATACCCAATTCCTCCTGACTTCTTAAGCTCTCCAGTCCTTTCACTCGGCGCCAGTAAATTCCTGATGGTTCACCCTTCCAGTCGTGTCCATCTCCTCTGCCTTGGCTCCACTCACGCTTCTCGTTCATTTCTGTGCTTCCTTAGTTATTTTTCCTCAATCCTTTCTGAGTGCGTTTTTTGTTATTATCCTTATCTTTTCTCCTGCTAAAGCCGATTGTGACAGTTACATGGCTTCACAAAGAAAAACTGACATTTAGATACAACATTTTGAAAAATAATACAATATAATGTTCTGCAAACAATTACCGTCGTTGATCAAATGATGTAATATTAGAGTTGTCCCGATCCCGATCGTCAGAGCATTAATTGACTAACAAGCTAACGATCTTACCGGGTACAGATCACATCTCCAGATGTCCGGCATGACACCACTTTAAATACTCCCACAATATTCATGTAAATGACGTGTTATGGACAAAATGTTCCCATATTCTCCAAGTATTAACCACTTTTTTCTCTTCCTGTAGATGTCGATCACATTGGTTTCCGTTTTGAAAAAAAAACACGAGTGATGACGTCACAAATTAATCTGTCCATGACAAATTTTATTGCCGATTTTTGTCAACAGTGTGGACAAACGCCCAAGGTGAGTCATCCTCTCGCATTTATCTTGTAGAGCGAACTACCAAGGGTGCTCCAAAAAACTGATTAACATCCGAATTGCGATTGTTATTTATCCGATTCTAAATCAAGTCACAATTTTCGAAAAAATCGATTTAAAAAAACAAAAGTTTTTGGGCCATCTTAATGTTTTTTTTTTTGCAGTGCGTAAAAGCAGGTTTTGTAACCTGTAACCGGTTTTGAAAAGGTTTTTTTTAATAATTATTAGAGATGTCGCCGATAAATGCTTTAAAATGTAATATCGGAAATTATTGGTATCGGTTTCAAAAAATAAAATTAATGACTTTTTAAAAACGCCGCTGTAAGGAGCGGTACATATCCGGTAAAACACGGACGTAGGGCATACTTGCCAACCCTCCCGATTTTCCTGGAAGACTCCCGAATTTCAGTGCCCCTCCCGAAAATCTCCCGGGGCAACCATTCTCCCGAATTTCTCCCGATTTCCACCCGGACAACAATATTGGGGGCGTGCCTTAAAGGCACTGCCTTTAGCGTCCTCTACAACCTGTCGTCACGTCCGCTTTTCCTCCATACAAACAGCGTGCCGGCCCAGTCACATAACATATGCGGCTTTTACACACATGCAAGGCATACTTGATCAACAGCCATACAGGTCACACTGAGGGTGGCCGTATAAACAACTTTAACACTGTTACAAATATGCGCCACACTGTGAACCCACACCAAACAAGAATGACAAACACATATCGGGAGAACATCCGCACCGTAACACAACATAAACACAACAGAACAAATACCCAGAACCCCTTGCAGCACTAACCCCCCCCCCATCTCCCAAATTTGGAGGTCTCAAGGTTGGCAAGTATGCTCTAGTATACTCTGGACTGAAGTTGTGTGCCTTCATTGTTTTTGTAGCTGTTGTTTTGAGGCATGTTTAAAAAAAAATCTAAATTATGCAATTTGTGAAAGTCAAAGTATAGTATTTCCCATAGTTGTAATGGGTATCAGGATTATCTCAGGGAGAGCATGTCCCAAATTCCAAGCTGTTTTGAGGCATGTTAAAAAAAAATTATGCACTTTGTGACTTCAATAATAAATATGGCAGTGCCATGTTGGCACTTTTTTCCATAACTGGAGTTAAAGTTATTATCTTATTTTGGAAAACCTTGTTTTTGATTGATTGATTGAAACTTGTATTAGTAGATTGCACAGTACAGTACATATTCCGTACAATTGACCAATAAATGGTAACACCCGAATAAGTTTTTCAACTTGTTTTCATGGTAAAGTTACATTGTTTAATGCATCCAGCGGGGCATCACAACAAAATTAGGCATAATAATGTGTTAATTCCACGACTATATATATCGGTATCGGTTGATATCGGAATCGATAATTAAGAGTTGGACAATATCGGAATATCGGATATCGGCAAAAAAGCCATTATCGGACATCTCTAATAATTATTATATCAAATAATACATTGAGATAATTGGTTTGAATCGAGAATAGTGTTGAATCGATTCTGAATCAAATCGTCATCCCAAGAATTGGAATCGGGTCCAATCGTGAGGTGCCCAAAGATTCCCACCTCCACGTACTACTGCTGGCTGCCTCTCCGTTGTGTAACAATAGGAATTGTTATTGTTGTTTATGTTGCGCACGGATGTCTTTGAGGGGTCAGAGTTGGCAGCAAGCTGTGTCTGTGTACCAAGGAAAACACAAATTGAAACACGTCAAAACACAGCATTGTGGCAGCTTCTCAATATTTTCATGGATAAATGTGCGTCCTTTGGCCTGCACAGTAGCACATGTTTTTCATGGTTTGCTTCTCTGATTTACTGGGTGTCCACTTCTTCTCAGCAGTCTCCTTTGCACTCGCATACTCTGTTGCGGTGGTTGGAGGGCAGGGTGTGAAGAACGTTGCGTCAGACCAGTTCTTCCTCCCAGGGAATCTAAGTTACTGGTCAATCCCAAATTCTTTCGATGACATATATGCTGAGTAAGAAGGACCATCAAGACAGAATAGGAATATTTTCAAGTTTTACTAAAGCTTTAGGAGACATCTTAACCAATACTCTAGATGATCTGACATTCAAACGGAAAAGCCAACTTCTTGCACAAACCCCCCCCCCCCCCACCCCCTCTCCCCTTCGCAACACTGAAAAGGAAGATTTGGGGGTTTGGTTTCACATTCCTGATGGTTTAAGACACTAAACAGACAATCTGAAGACAAAGAGAGACTGGTAGAATATACAAAGCAAAAGTACTAGCCACTCTAAACATGGCTATGTAAAAAGAAAGAACTCTTAAACATATATGCATCCTCCACAAGAACAAAATAAAACTCAATTTAAAAGGGTCATATGATGATTGTTTTCTACATTGAAAACACTTCCTTGTGGTCTACATAACATGTAATGGTTCTTTGGTCAAAATGTTGCAAAAATTATGTTTTACGGACCATCTTCAAGCCGTTTTCTGACCGTCTCTTCAGGATGCGCCGTTTTATAGGCAGTCTTATTTACGTACCTCTACTTTGACTGCGTCGTCTTCTTTTTTTTTCTTTTTTATAAAATGGTTCTATTATCGTTTTTTTAATTGAAAACATGTGTTTATTGATTTTCAGACATACAGTAGGGAAGGAATTCAAATGGCCCCATTCCTGGGTGGATTCCGCATGAGAAGAAGTGGGGGTTGGGGTTGTAATCATTTTGAAATGAAGTCTGCTGAAAAGTATGGAAAGCGCCACTATACATAGCAACCGACTCCTTGGTCAAAGTTGGAATTGCCCCGAAACACATTTTAAGATATTCAACACTCAAAGTTTTCCACCCCCCAATTTTTGTCACGTTTCATGTGTCAGGTATAACCGTGACAAATGGGGCCATATGAATCACCTTCCTACTTTATACAACTTACATGAATTGTCCAACAAACATCAAATACTGTTTTTTTTGTTTTTTTCAAGTAAAATAAAAAAATAAAAAATCCACAACAACAAAAATAATAATAAATAAAGTAAAAAACCACAGAAATATGTCAACATAAAACCACAGACATGCTGCACTCCTGAATGGCCACCCACAAGCACACAAAAGTTGACTGCGTCTTCTACACCGCTTCCATAGCGAGTCTACAGACAGATTAAATTCAAACTATACGCTACTTTGTATTAGAAATGGCAAAAGCGGAGGATGCACCCCCACATACGAGACAGTCTGCCCCCAAGACAAAAGGATAGCGAAAAAGAAGGAGCTTATTGACTACAGCGTGGGACTACAATGGTGGACTCGTGCAAAGCACTTTGGGTAAATCTCTACTAGGTTTGTACGGTATACCAGTATTAGTATAGTACCGCGATACTAATGAATAATTTTCGGTACTATACCGCCTCTGAAAAGTACCGGTCCCCAAACGCCATTGGTGGATCTACACCTAACATCCACTGTAATGATACCAAGTACAGGAGCGATGCTACTATGATTGCATCAATATTTTGTGGCATCACAACATATTCTTCCGTTTTTTTTAAACTTATATTATGTTTATAAACTCAGGAAATATGTCCCTGGACACATGAGGACTTTGAATATGACCAATGTATGATCCTGTAACTACTTGGTATCGGATTGGCACCTAAATTTGTGGTATCATCCAAAACTAATGTAAAGTATCCAAACAACAGAAGAATAAGTGATGATTACATTTTAACAGAATGTAGATAGAACATGTTAAAAGACAAAGTACTATACGATATTAACAGTAAATGAACAAATATATTAATTATTCATTTTCTACCTCTTGTCCTTAATAATTTTGACAAAATAATAGAATGATAAATGACACAATATGTTACTGCATATGTCGGCAGACTAATTAGGAGTCTTTGTTTGCTTACCTACTAATAAAAGACACATTGTCTCGTATGTTCACTATTTTATTTAAGGAAAAACTTGCAATAAGAAACATATGTTTAATGTACCCTTAAATTTTTTGTTAAAATAAAGCCAATAATGCAATTTTTTGTGGTCCCCTTTATTTAGAAAAGTATCAAAAAGTATCGAAATAATTTTAGTACTAGTACCAAAATATTGATATCGGGACAACACTAATCTCTACTAGAGATGTCCGATAATATCGGACTGCCGATATTATCGGACGATAAATGCTTTAGAATGTAATATCGGAAATTATCGGTATCGGTTTCAAAAAGTAAAATGTATGACTTTTTAAAACGCAGCTGTACGGAGTGGTACACGGACGTAGGGAGAAGTACAGAGCAGTTGCGTCTCCCAGCCATACTTGCCAACCCTCCCGATTTTCCCGGTAGACTCACGAATTTCAGTGCCCCTCCCGAAAATCTCCCGGGGCAATCATTCACCCGAATTTCTCCCGATTTCCACCCAGACAACAATATTGGGGGCGTGCCTTAAAGGCACTGCCTTTGCATGTCGGCCCAATCACATAATATCTACGGCTTTTCACACACACAAGTGGATGCAAGGCATACTTGATCAACAGCCATACAGGGCACACTGAGGGTGGCCGTATAAACAACTTTAACACTGTTACAAATATGCGCCACACTGTGAACCCACACCAAACAAGAATGACAAACACATTTCGAGAGAACATCCACACCGTAACACAACCTAAACACAACAGAACAAATACCCAGAACCCATTGCAGCACTAACTCTTCCGGGACCCAGGGTGGACCGCTCGCCTGTGCATCGGTTGGGGACATCTCTGCGCTGCTGACCTGTCTCCGCTCGAGATCGTCTCCTGCTGGCCCCACTATGGACTGGACTCTCACTATTATGTTAGATCCACTATGGACTGGACTTTCACACTATTATGCTAGACCCACTCGATGTCCATTGCATCCGGTCTCCCCAAGAGAGGGGGGGGGGGGGGGGGGGGTGTCACCCACATCTGCGGTCCTCTCCAAGGTTTCTCATAGTCATTCACATTGACATCCCACTGGGTTGTGAGTTTTTCCTTGCCCTTTTGTGTCGTCGTGGCTTGTGCAGCCCTTTGAGACACTTGTGATTTAGGGCTATATAAATAAACATTGATTGATTGATTGATTGATTGATACCAATAGGTAAGAATTAGAGATGTCCGATAATATAAATTATCGGTATCGTTTTTTTAATTATCGGTATCGGTTTAATTATTATTATTATTATTATTATTATTTTTATTTAAATCAACATAAAAAACACTAGATACACTTACAATTAGTGCACCAACCCAAAAAACCTCCCTCCCCCATTTACACTCATTCACACAAAAGGGTTGTTTCTTTCCGTTATTAATAATCTGGTTCCTACATTATATATCAATATATATCAATACAGTCTGCAAGGGATACAGTCCGTAAGCACACATGATTGTGCGTGCTGCTGGTCCACTAATAGTACTAACCTTTAACAGTTAATTTTACTCATTTTCATTCATTACTAGTTTCTATGTTACTGTTTTTATATTGTTTTACTTTCTTTTTTATTCAAGAAAATGTTTTTAATTTATTTATCTTATTTTATTTTATTTATTTTTTAAAAAAAAGGACCTTATCTTCACCATACCTGGTTGTCCAAATTAGGCATAATAATGTGTTAATTCCACGACTGTATACATCGGTTTCGGTTGATATCGGTATCGGTAATTAAGAGTTGGACAATATCAGAATATCGGATATCGGCAAAAAAGCCATTATCGGACATCCCTAGTAAGAATATTTGCTTAATAGGGCACCTTTAATGCTTGCAATTTAAAGGCCTACTGAAATGAATTTTTTTTATTTAAACGGGGATAGCAGATCCATTCTATGTGTCATACTTGATCCATCCATCCATTTTCTACCGCTTATTCCCTTCAGGGTCGCGGGGGGCGCTGGAGCCTATCTCAGCTACAATCGGGCGGAAGGCGGGGTAGACCCTGGTCAAGTCGAGTGTTGCCAATCGACCTATCCCCAGGTGCATGTCTTTGGAGGTGGGAGGAAGCTGGAGTACCCGGAGGGAACCCACGCAGTCACGGGGAGAACATGCAAACTCCACACAGAAAGATCCCGAGTCCGGGATTGAACTCACGACTACTCAGGACCTTCGTATTGTGAGGCAGACGCACTAACCCTTCTGCCACCGCTCACAATATCATTTCACGATATTGCCATATTTTTGCTGAAAGGATTTAGTAGAGAACGACGATAAAGTTCGCAACTTTTGGTCGCTGATAAAAAAAGCCTTGCCGCTACCGGAAGTAGCGTGACGTCACAAGCTGGAGGGCTGCTCACATTTCCCTATTGTTTACAATGCAGCGAGAGAGATTCGGACCGAGAAAGCGACGATTACTCCGTTAATTTGAGCGAGGATGAAAGATTTGTGGATGAGGAACGTGAGAGTGAAGGACTACAGTGCAGTGCAGGACGTATCTTTTTTCGCTCTGACCGTAACTTAGGTACAAGGGTTCATTGGATTCCACACTTTCTCCTTTTTCTATTGTGGATCACGGATTTGTATTCAAACCACCTCGGATACTATATCCTCTTGAAAATGAGAGTCGAGAACGCGAAATGGACATTCACAGTGACTTTTATCTCCACGACAATACATCGGCGAAACACTTTAGCTACGGAGCTAACGTGATAGCATCGGGCTCAAATGCAGATAGAAACAAAATAAATAAACCCCTGACTGGAAGGATAGACAGAAAATCAACAATATTATTAAACCCTGGACATGTAAATACACGGTTAATGCTTCCCAGCTTGGCGAAGCTTAAAAATGCTGTTGCTAACGACGCCATTGAAGCTAACTTAGCAACGGGACCTCACAGAGCTATGATAAAAACATTAGCGCTCCACTTACGCCAGCCAGCCCTCATCTGCTCATCAACACGCGTGCTCACCTGCGTCCAGCGATCGATGGAAGGACGAAGGACTTCACCCGATCATCCGTGCGGTCGGCGGCTAGCGTCGGGTAGCGTCGGCTAGCGCGTCTGCTATCCAAGTCAAAATCCTCATGGTTGTGTTGCTGCAGCCAGCTGCTAATACACCGATCCCACCTACAACTTTCTTCTTTGCAGTCTTCATTGTTCATTAAACACACAGATGTCCAGAATACTGTGGAATTTTGCGATGAAAACAGAGCTTTTTTGTATTGGATTCAATGGGTCCCAATACTTCCGTTTAGCTAGTGACCTCACGCGCATACGTCATCATACATAGACGTTTTCAAGCGGAAGTTTAGCGGGAAATTTAAAATTGCACTTTATAAGTTAACCCGGCCGTATTGGCATGTGTTGCAATGTTAAGATTTCATCATTGATATATAAACTATCAGACTGCGTGGTCGGTAGTAGTGGGTTTCAGTAGGCCTTTAAAGCTTAAAAACAAGCAGAGAGGCAGCTCGTATCTCAAAATACTTGTAAATTAAGGTACCACAGTATTGGCTTGTACTTTAGCAAGGTTTTTTTTTTGTTTTTTTGCTGTTTTAATTTGTATCGTTTATTTCCACACCCCATGTATTTGTAATTACTTAGTCATTTATCACATTGTTGGCCCAACGGTCCTAGTCACTGGGGAGCGGGGCTCCCCATGTAAGCAGATGGTGCGTGATGATTACAGGCCCCCAGGGAGATCTCGGGGGTACTCCCTAATTGATTGTCATGAAAGGCTCTAATTGAATTGAACGACTTGGGGAAAACCACACGCTGTGTGCTCCATTTGATGCTCAGTGACCGGGGCTAAATCCCCGCCAAGGCAGTAGCAACAGGGGAACGGTTTGTTTATCCTGACAGGTCGGTGCGGTGTTACATCCGCAGTGCACAGAACCATGAGGGACTCCGTTTAGTACCCAGACAGAGAGGCGGAAGAACTGCTGAAGTGTGATGTGGAGGAGAAAGTGAGCCATCAGGGTGA
The DNA here is from genome assembly GCF_033978785.1 of Entelurus aequoreus. NCBI lineage: Eukaryota > Metazoa > Chordata > Actinopteri > Syngnathiformes > Syngnathidae > Entelurus > Entelurus aequoreus. Next base: position 88,815,283 of record NC_084731.1, on the reverse strand, counting down.
TGGTGGGAGTCAGCACCGCTAGTTCTCCTTTCGGAAGGTGGAGGGGGTAGCTCTCGGATTAGGAGGCTGGAAGATGGTGAAAACGTGTCAACGTGTAATTGCACGATAAGGCCCCCTTTCGTGAAGAATTTGTCTGCCCCGCTGCTATTTTCAATGGCGTCCCAGCTAATCTCCCCGCGCCACATTCAGTCTTGTGCAATCACACACACACACCCCCCCTTCCCCGTAATCTCCCATGACAGAAGCGGGTCCAACGACGGAGGTGCATGCTTTTATAGGACGAGAGGGAGGGAAAATATGCGCAGGCGTGATAAACTGACGCCGATTAGCCATGTTTAGGACACTGCAGGAAACATGCAGGGTTGAATAGGTGGGCGTAGGAGGGGGTGGCGTGTGAAATACCAGAGGAGCGGCGGCCGTGTGTTTCTCACAATATAGATGACGTCATCACGATCTGATGACGTCACTGAGAACTTCTCATCTTCTTCCCGCCATTTTTGGGAACGCAGAAGAACTTTTAGTTTTGTTGCTTTCACGTCCATCTGAGAACCAGCGTCCTCCGCAGCAGACTGTGAAAATGACTTTAATCAACATTTACTGTAACATTATAACAAATGGGATAGATAGGTCGATAGATAGCTCAGTGGCCTTGTGGTTAGAGCAGTGGTTCTTAACCTGGGTTCGATCGAACCCTAGGGGTTCGGTGAGTTGGGCTCAGGGGTTCCGTGGAGGTCAAGACACCCGACTCATCGTGTAAATAAAAATTTCTCCGTATTGGCGTATTACGGATACGGCAACAGCAGAAGTCAGACTGATTTGCAGGTGTGTAATTTGTTGTGAGTTTATGCACTGTGTTGGTTTTGTTCATGCACGGTTCATTTTGTGCACCAGTAATAAAACATGGTAACACTTTAGTATGGGGAACATATTCACCATTAATTAGTTGCTTATTAACATGCAAATTAGTAACATATTGGCTCTTAACTAGTCATTATTAAGTACTTATTAATGCCTTATTCGGCATGGCCTTATCATAACCCTAACCCTCTAACCCTAACCCTAACCAAATAACTCAATCAATCAATCAATCAATCAATGTTTATTTATATAGCCCTAAATCACAAGTGTCTCAAATGGCTGTACAAGCCACAACGACATCCTCGGTACAGAGCCCACATACGGGCAAGGAAAACTCACCCCAGTGGGACGTCAATGTGAATGACTATGAGAAACCTTGGAGAGGACCGCATATGTGGGTAACCCCCCCCCCCCCCCCCCCACCCCTCTAGGGGAGACCGAAAGCAATGGATGTCGAGTGGGTCTGACATAATATTGTGAAAGTCCAACACATCAGCGAAAGTCCAGTCCATGGTGGGGCCAGCAGGAACCATCCCGAGCGGAGACGGGTCAGCAGCGTAGAGATGTCCCCATCCGATGAACAGGCTAGCGGTCCACGCCGGAGCAGAGTAGAAAAGAAAAGAAAAGAAACGGCTGATCAACTGGTCTAAACAGGGAGTCTATTTAAAGGCTAGAGTATACAAATGAGTTTTAAGATGAGACTTAAATGCTTCTACTGAGGTAGCATCTCTAACTTTTACCGGGAGGGCATTCCATAGTATTGGAGCCCGAATAGAAAACGCTCTATAGCCCGCAGACTTTTTTTGGGCTCTGGGAATCACTAATAAGCCGGAGTTCTTTGAACGCAGATTTCTTGCCGGGACATATGGTACAATACAATCGGCAAGATAGGCAGGAGCTTGACCGTGTAGTATTTTATACGTAAGTAGTAAAACCTTAAAGTCGCATCTTAGGTGCACAGGAAGCCAGTGCAAGTGAGCCAGTATAGGCGTAATATGATCAAACTTTCTTGTTTTTGTCAAAAGTCTAGCAGCCGCATTTTGTACCATCTGTAATCTTTTAATGCTAGACATAGGGAGGCCCGAAAATAAAACGTTACAGTAATCGAGACGAGATGTAACGAACGCATGGATAATGATCTCAGCATCGTTTGTGGACAAAATGGAACGAATTTTAGTGATATTACGGAGATGAAAGAAGGCCGTTTTAGTAACACTCTTAATGTGTGACTCAAACGAGAGAGTTGGGTCGAAGATAATACCTAGATTCTTTACCGAGTTGCCTTGTTTAATTGTTTGGTTGTCAAATGTTAAGGTGGTATTATTAAATAGATGTCGGTGTTGAGCAGGACCGATAATCAGCATTTCCGTTTTCTTAGCGTTGAGTTGCAAAAAGTTAGCGGACATCCATTGTTTAATTTCATTAAGACACGCCTCCAGCTGACTACAATCCGGCGTGTTGGTCAGCTTTAGGGGCATGTAGAGTTGAGTGTCATCAGCATAACCGTGAAAGCTAACACCGTATTTGCGTATGATGTCACCTAGCGGCAGCATGTAAATACTAAAGAGTGCAGGGCCAAGAACCGAACCCTGGGGAACTCCGCACGTTACCTTAACATAGTCCGAGGTCACATTGTTATGGGAGTAGCACTGCATCCTGTCAGTAAGATAGGAGTTAAACCAAGACAAGGCTAAGTCTGACATCCCAATACGCGTTTTGATACGCTCTAATAAAATATTATGATCAACAGTATCGAAAGCGGCGCTAAGATCAAGAAGCAGCAACATAGATGACGCATCAGAATCCATCGTTAGCAATAGATCATTAGTCATTTTTGCGAGGGCTGTCTCCGTAGAGTGATTTGCCCTGAAACCGGATTGAAAAGGTTCACAGAGATTGTTAGACGCTAAGTGTTCATTTAGCTGCTGTGCGACCATTTTTTCGAGGATTTTCGAGATAAACGGAAGGTGGGACACCGGCCGGTAGTTCACCATGAGGTCAGGATCGAGGTTAGGTCTTTTGAGTAGAGGATGAATAACCGCTTTTTTTAATGCTAGGGGAACAGTACCAGAGGAAAGTGATAAGTTTATAATATTTAACACTGATGGACCTAATAAAACAAAAAGCTCCTTGATAAGTTTCCCAGGAATTGGGTCAAGTAAACATGTTGTTTGTTTTTTCCCATTTACACATTTTAACAATTCCTCCAATGTTATTTCATCAAAGAGGGGGAAACTATTTTGGAGGGCAGTGTCCGTCGTATATACAGTCGTATTTGTGTTAATAGAACCCAGTTGTAGCTGAGATGCATTGTCTTTAATCTCTTTTCTAATGACTTCAATTTTCTTATTAAAGAAATTCATAAAGTCATCTGCTGAGTGGATGGAGCTACTGGGAGGAGTCCCTTGTTGGGTTAGCGATGCTACTGTACTAAACAAAAATTTAGGATCATTTTTGTTGAGGTGGATGAGATTTGAGTAATATTTAGCTTTAGCTGAGGTAAGCATGCGTTTATAAGTTATTAAACTATCACTCCATGCTTGATGGAAAACCTCAAGTTTAGTCGCACGCCATTTGCGTTCCAGCTTTCTACATGATAATTTCTGGGCTTTAGTTTCTTCTGTAAACCATGGGGTACGCCTTTTAGGGGCCCTTTTTAGCTTTAGCGGTGCTACACTATCAATGGTGTCGCGCAGGGCGTCGTTAAAGTTGTTAGTGAGGTTATCAATAGAGCCCACATAATTTGGGAATGGTGCCATTACCGAAGGCAGTAGGTCAGTAAGAGTCGTCGTTGTGGCAGCATTAATGTTGCGGCTGCTATAGTAGTTATTATTATTATTATTAGTTTGTTGACAATGAGTCAGAACTTCGAATTTTATAAGGTAATGATCGGACATTACTTTAGTGTACGGGAGTATCGTAACTTTGGAGGTGGTGATACCCCTGACGAGCACTAGATCTATCGTATTACCGTTGCGATGCGTGGGTTCATTTATTATTTGTGTAAGACCACAGCTATCAATTATAGTCTGGAGCGCCACGCATGGAGGGTCCGATGGGGTATTCATATGGATATTAAAGTCCCCCATTATGATTATATTGTCGGCGTGCGTCACTAGATCAGCAACGAACTCTGAAAATTCATTGATAAAGTCCGAATAGGGCCCTGGGGGGCGGTAGATGACAGCCAGGTGTAGAGGCAGCGGTGTGACAAACCTCACAGTAAGCACCTCAAACGAGTTATATTTATTATTTAGGTCCGAGGTAAGGCTAAAGTTTTTGTTGTATATTAGTGCAACACCCCCACCCCTTTTAATGGGACGGGCAATGTGCGTTCCCGTATAGCCAGGAGGAGACGCCTCACCCAGCGCAAAAAATTTGTCTGGTTTGAGCCAGGTCTCGGCTAGACCAACGACATCAAGATTGTTGTCTCTAATGACTTCATTAACTAATAACGTTTTGGAAGACATAAAGCCCATATTATAGGTAGTGGGCTGTTTTGAGGAGTTTTTGTTGAAAGTATCCGTAGTAGCAATATTAATAATGTTACGTTTATTATGCGTAGTGCACTTTAAATAATTTCGACCATATCTAGGAATTGATATGACAGGAATTTTTTAGATTGTTTGCCACCTCAGTAAAATGCATGTCCACCTCTGACGCAGAAAAAACATTATGTGAGTTGTGTATTATTCTAAGAGAATTGCTATGTGTGCAGGGATTATCCAGCCTGGCGCTGGCTAGTTCTATTTTAACAGACTCCTTATTAGCGCTTCTTTGTGGATTAGCATTTAGCTTTTTCGTTAGCCCCGCTAACAACAACGCCTTTAGCTTTGTTGTTAGCCCCGCCCGACACCCCCGCTTCTGCTTCCGAGCGCACCGCTTACGTCTCTTTCGTTGACGGTCTCCGCTGGTAGTGAACGCCGCTGCTTCAAAGGCCACTGCTGGATGTAGCTCGCGAAGAATTCCCAAGCTAGCGAGTAGGTCCACCGTACACGCATCTTTCAGCCCAAAATGGCCCGATCTCTCCACATCCAGAATCGTAAGTCGGTCGTAAGTGATCACGGAGTGAACACGCTGTGAGCCAGCCATGAAATTGACTGAATTGAGGGGTATTTTTGCCAAATCGGTCTACACTTCCAGGAGCGCTCGCAAGAAGCTGCCGCCGTGAAGCGCCGCCATCTTGGAAAAAAAAGACTCTAAATTAAGTCTTTGTTACTTAGAATATGTTCCCCATACTAAAGTGTTACCAAAAACATATAACTTTGTCTTGAATTTGAAAAGATAAAACATTTTATTTTTCACTAAAGAAGGGCTCGGTGAATGCGCATATGAAACTGGTGGGGTTCGGTACTTCCAACAAGGTTAAGAACCACTGGGTTCGAGTGTCCGCCCTAAGATTGGTAGGTCGTGAGTTCAAACCCCGGCCGAGCCATACCAAAGACCTATAAAAATGGGACCCATTACCTCCCTGCTTGGCACTCAGCATCAAGGGTTGGAATTGGGGGTTAAATCACCAAAATGATTCCTGAGCGTGGCCACCGCTGCTGCTCACTGCTCCCCTCACCTCCCAGGGGGCGAAACATGGGGATGGGTCAAATGCAGAGAGTCATTTCACCACACCTAGTGTGTGTGTGACTATCAGTGGTACTTTAACTTTAACTTTTACATTTAACAGCAATTGCCTGTTATTTCAAAGTAAAATACTGTAATCATAGTCATCTGTGAGATCACAACAAATTACTGTCAACACAAACGTATTTGTCTCTGAAGCGATCCCGTAGGCTACATTGCACTCTCTTGGACAGTGAGTAAGTGGTGGTGTGCTGTTAAACCAAGAGGGTAATTGTGACTATAAAAACTAGGGCTGTCAAATCAATAAGATTAATCACATTTCGGAATAATCATGATTAATCACTCACTTTCATAATTCAAATTTGCTCAAGAAAAGACGCCGATATTTGTACACAAATGCAATTTTATTATCAGAATGTCATTTAGGGACTTTTTTGAAACGCTTTACCTGAATGCACGTCATTTCTTTGCACAAAATTTGGGAACAGTTTTAATGTAAAAGTCCTTTCAGGCTGTATTTGGGAGTGAAATTTGCCAGCGAGCACACTCTCCTCTCATTTTTGTACTGACGTACGCATTGATCTGACCACTGACCGTATAGTGGTTAATGTAAAATAAATGCATGATTAATCCGTGTGTACATGATTAATTCACTATTTGTTGTGATTAATCACCAGTTAACTTGTTAATCTTGACAGCCCTAATAAAACACATCTGTCTTGTTCATTTTATTGTAATAAACAATAAATTACAATTGTGAGGTTACGGAATTTAGTAATAACATTATTGTAAATGACCGTATAAAATCACAGCTCTGCAGTTAGAAATCACTGCTCACTCCCCTACCCTAGATGAACTGTACAGTGCCAGGTGCCTCAAAAAGGCCCAAAACATCATAAGGGACCCATTTCACCCTGGACATAAACTTTTTTGAACTGCTGCCCCTTTGGGCAGGAGATACAGGACGATAAAATGTCGGACAAACAGGTTCAAGAACACTATACCCGGGAGCAATAGTGTCGCTGAATACAAGGCATAAAAAAGAATGAGAATGTTTTTTTAATGTATTTATTTGTATCTATTTATCTTAGTACCAATGTTCTTATGTGTTTTTTATGTGTCATTATGCATTTGCACTAAATGAGTTTGCTTGCAATTTTGTTGTACAATGTACAATGACAATAAAGATCTATTCTATTCTTCTATTTTGAAAAATTTATGGAAATGTTACTGTGCCAGTAATGCAATTATTAGCCAGTAATTTGCTGTAAAGTTTTTTACAGTGTTCTTTTTTTTTTTGTCAGAGTCATGCCAAACATAAATGTTTACTTAGAGGACTCTGCATGGTTCTCATGTTATGGATTAATTATGTAGCCTTTTGTAGATGTATCCATATATATATATATTTTTTTTTTACCTCAGTATCCTTTACTGATGACTAAAACATTTTGGTACCAACAAAATGTATTCAATAATCTCATATTTTTTTAAAAGCCTAACCAGGGACAAGGGTTGCAAATTAGCCTATGGCTATAAGTCTTATGTACTTTGACATTAGTTGCTATAAGTAGCAATGTATAATTGTACTGTCCCTATCAAATAAATACATGAATGAATGACTTATCTGAAGCAATGTAAAAAGAAGTGTGATCAGCCATCCTGCATTAAGTATAAATATGCGAAATAATCACATTTGCCAGCAGCCACCTTAAACAAATAAAAAATAAATGACCTTACCTTAATATTTTGACATTAGTTTCCAAGTCTCAATTTTGTATGCATGTAATTCCCCAAAATGGTCCATGGGTCAGTTTCTTGTTGGTGGGGGTTTAATACATGTTATAGCAAAACAACTCCCCCCTTCTCCCTTCTATAGTAGAACTAATCCCCATTTTCCTCAAGACAAAACCCTCCTCCTCACCTTGGCCTCATCCTCCTCTGCTCATTCATCCTACAAACCCACACCGCCTCCCCATCCTGGGACTACAAGTTAAAAGAATGTCTCAATTGAACACAAGGACCCCATAGTGGAAGTGCAGGCTCTAAGTGGACCCAATTGAGGAGGTCTAGCAGATACCGTTGTCGTTGTTGCCGGATTTGATTTACTGAGGCCATGGCCCTGGTGGGTGGTAAATAAACATGGTTTTGCAGTTTTTAACATCCATCCGTCCATTTTTCTACCGCTTGTCCCTTTCGCATGTGAATTGAAAAATGAAAGAGGCCCATAGAGCCAGTGACACTGCAATTATTCAAGCTTTGGAGAAAAATATATAATTTAGCAAAAAGAAAAAATAGGCGTGGGTTACAGCAAAACTTTATGGGAATGCAGTTTAACCTTCAACATGTTATTCTGCATAACACAGAAAAAAAATATTACAATGGGATTTCAAACACCAAATAATGAATTAGATAAAGTAGTCCTGTTTGTATATTGAATCAACAATAAAGGAAAATAATATTGGCAAATATGTGATCAATGATTTTCTTTTTTTTTCGTCTCACAATTATGATCATGGAATCCTTGCACAGATATTAAAAACAATCTTAAAATAGAGTGCACTCATTAAAAAAACAAAACAATTCATATTCAAACTGCACTGTAAATTTTTTTTTTTACCAGGATTTCAAAGCATTTACCAGTATTATTTCACAGTGAAATACTGGAATCAAAATGTACTGTAACCTTACAACAAATGACTGTAAACATTACAATATATTTTCCACAGCATTTAACTTCACAGGAAATGACTGTAAATATAATGCAGTTATTAGCCAGTATTTTACTGTGAATTTACCAGGAAAATGTTTACAGCATAGACATGAGAAATAATGAGCTGAAGCATACAACAAGGATGAAAGAAGCAAATTGATACATGTTTTGTTTGCTGTCATTTTTCAGATCACTTTAAATTAAATGGCAAAAATAAATAATAAGGGGGGGAAAAAAACTAATAATGCATTTGTACAATTGCATAAAGCGTTTCCAGTGGCAATATTTATTCACAATTTACAAGACTTACAACAAAAACAAAACAAAAACAAAAATGAAAAAAAATCACACCGACCGACTGTTTTTACGATTAAAACTGGGAATCAGTTGAAATTGTCTGCCTGCAGTAAAGTAGTTTTAAAAACACATTTTCCACGCCTTCAATTCCACACAAACTTGCAGGATTATCATTTAAATGGTGTGAAAACTTGGAGCGAGTTGAAAGAAATCCGCGTGAGAAGGAGGGGGAAAAAAAAAGTTTGTTCAGGTGATTGCATTTTTACGGCTCTAAAAGCCTTCATTTACATGAGCGCAGCAGCGGCCCAAAAGTATTTGGTTGCGGTTTAGTGCCTTTATTTTTTTATTTTTTTTTGCTGATGATGATTTTTATATGTGCGTCAGAGGAACCGTCCCGTTCACCGCCGTGCTGCTGCCCTGGTAGTGCTGCGGGTGCAAGACGTGCAGGCGGCCGTGCACGGAGGAGTCTCCCGCCACCTCGCCCGTGGGCAAGTACATGCTGATCATGTCCCGGAGGTCCCCCGAGGGGCAGGTGGGGCGCCCCGCGGACACCGGGGGGCTGGCGCTCGGCTCGGACTTCACCAGCGGGCCCAGGGTACCTCCGTGCGCCCCCGACACGGGGGACACGCCGGCGCCCTGGTGCTGGTGCGTGTAGCCGGTGATGCCCCCGTAGCCCGGCGGTGAGGCGCTCATGTAGCTCTGGGAGTTCGAGATGGGGCTGTAACACAAGGCGCTCATGTCGTACCTGTGCGGGTTGTGGTGGTGCGGGTGAGTCCCGGTGCCCGGGTGCTGCTGCGTGTACGCCGCCTCCTGCATCATGGCGTGGGCCGCGGCCGCCGCAGCCGCCACCTGGCCCGGGTAGGCGCTGCTCGGCCAGCCGTTGACGTGCGCGGCGTAGCCCAGGTGCCCGCCTCCGCCGCCGCCGCCGCCGGGACTCTCCAGCCGCTGCCCGCCGCCCATCCCCACACCCGCCGCATGGCCCAGGAGTCCGCCGGCCAGCGAGTACTTGTCCTTCTTCAGCAGGGTCTTGGTCTTCCTCCGCGGGCGGTACTTGTAGTCCGGGTGCTCCTTCATGTGCATGGCCCGGAGCCGCTTGGCCTCGTCGATGAAGGGTCGCTTCTCCGCCTCGGTCATCACCTTCCACTCCGCCCCCAGCCGCTTGCTGATCTCCGAGTTGTGCATCTTCGGGTTCTCCTGGGCCATCTTCCGCCGCTGGCCCCGGGACCACACCATGAAGGCGTTCATGGGTCTCTTGATTCGCTCCTGGGGGACTTTGCCGCTCCCCCCCGGGTTGGACGCGTTGGTCTGCGGCCCCACCGGGGAGTGCAGGTCGGTCTCCATCATGATGCTGTACATTCACCTTATTGTCTCGGAAGAGCCGCTTAGACCCACACAATCATTGAATAGTGCCGGGAAAATAATGACAACTTCTTCCTCACTTCCCCCTTTTTGTCCTTTTCGCTGTCATCCGCCGAGAAGAATAGACCCCCTTTTTTTTTTTTTTTTTGGTTTGGAGCCCACTTTGCTGCGAGCTGTGCGGGTCAAAGTTAGTGGAGCGTGCCCGGGGCCGCGCACACTGACAGCGGCTAAATGAGCCCGGGCGGCCAATGGAGAGGCTCGAGCGTGGACGTGATTTGCATGCGCGGGCTCGAGCTTCTGGTGACGTCACAGCACGGGACTTGTGATTGGCTGCGGCTAAACCAGGGGTGTCCAAACTTTTTCCACTGAGGGCCGCACACGGAAAAATTAAAGCATGTGGGGGCCATTTTGATATGTTTCATTTTCAAACCATAACAAAATATATGGATTTTTTAATTTATTTTACCTTTAGGGGTCCCGGGGACCATAAAGGTTCTCAGTCATTAAAATGTTAAAAATAAGTCAGATTTTTTTTTTTAAATTATTTAACACTTACAGTAAATCTCTACATCAACTTCAAGTTGATATAAAGTAATACAAATTAAAAAAAATGTTTTATGGCTTTCTGTCAAAAACAACTTTTTTTTTTTATAGTAATACTGAAATATGCAGTATTTAGTAATTAGAGCCCTAAAAGATCAATAATGCAGGACACCATTGATTTTAATTATTTCATATTTTTGAGTAATCACAGTGAAAAGATATATAAAAAATCACTAAATATATTTGGGATCCAAAAGGTGCCCCGCTCATAAAGTGATACATTTTCATTAGGTTTTTCTTTTACTTTCAACACTTAAGTTACGAGATCAACTTCAGATATATCTGTCGATTTTATGCTGGAACTATTATTTTGTTTGTTTTATGCGCTTTTGTCAAAGAAAACTTTGATGTTTTTATATGGCTACTACACAATATATGCAATATTTACCACATAAAACATTTTAAAGTGAAATATTTGAAGTAATTGGAGCCCTGAAAATACTTCATTATAACATGGATTTTTTGTCATTGTTTTTTTTTTTTGAGCAATAACAAAATAAGAAAAATGAAGAAAGACAACAACAACAAAAAAAACAGCCTGCATGGCAGCTTTTGTGTCAACATTGCAACTTTTTCTCGTTAGATTTCACCTCATTCAAGTTTTTTTAATGTTCTTTTTATTTTTACAATAGCATTTCCAGAATGTGTGGCGGGCCGGTAAACAATTAGCTGCGGGCCGCAAATGGCCCCCGGGCCGCACTTTGGACACCCCTGGGCTAAACCTTCGGTTGTCAAACTAAATGTTGACACAATTTCAATGCATTTTGTACCCAATAAATAATTCAGCTCATACTGCTTTTAATAATTTCAAATAAAATACAAATTTAAAGGCCTACTGAAACCCACTACTACCGACCACGCAGTCTGATAGTTTAAATATCAATGATAAAATCTTAACATTGCAACACATGCCAATACGGCCGGGTTAGATTACTAAAGTGCAATTTTAAATTTCCCGCGAAATATCCTGCTGAAAACGTCTCGGTATGATGACGTCTGCGCGTGACGTCACGGATTGTAGCAGACATTTTGGGACAGCATTGTGGCCAGCTATTAAGTCGTCTGTTTTCATCGTAAAATTCCACAGTATTCTGGACATCTGTGTTGGTGAATCTTTTGCAATTTGTTCAATGAACAATGGAGGCAGCAAAGAAGAAAGCTGTAGGTGGGAAGCGGTGTATTAGCGGCCGGCTGCAGCAACACAAACACGTAGCCGGTGTTTCATTGTTTACATTCCCGAAAGATGACAGTTAAGCTTTACCATTGGCTTGTGGAGAACTGGGACAACAGAGACTCTTACCAGGAGGACTTTGAGTTGGATACGCAGACGCGGTACTGTGAGTACGCAGCTGCGGCTTCCAAACATTTGATCGCTTGCCCGTACGTGCGTGCCGCTATGTGCATGTCACGTACGTAACTTTGGGGACTTTGGGGAAATATATGTGCTGTATGAACTTTGCGGAGGTGAACGGTACTTTGGGCTGTGGGATTGAGTGTGTTGTGCGGGTGTTTGAGTTGTATTGGTGGGTTATATGGACGGGAGGGGGGAGGTGTTTGTTATGCGGGATTAATTTGTGGCATATTAAATATAAGCCTGGTTGTGTTGTGGCTAATAGAGTATATATATGTCTTGTGTTTATTTACTGTATTAGTCATTCCCAGCTGAATATCAGGTCCCACCCGCCTCTCACAGCATCTTCCCTATCTGAATTGCTTCCACTGCCCTCTAGTCCTTCACTCTCACTTTCCTCATCCACAAATCTTTCATCCTCGCTCAAATTAATGGGGAAATCGTCGCTTTCTCGGTCCGAATCGCTCTCGCTGCTGGTGGCCATGATTGTAAACAATGTGCAGATGTGAGGAGCTCCACAACCTGTGACGTCACGCACATATCGTCTGCTACTTCCGATACAGGCAAGGCTTTTTTATCAGCGACCAAAAGTTGCGAACTTTATCGTCGATGTTCTCTACTAAATCCTTTCAGAAAAAATATGGCAATATCGCGAAATGATCAAGTATGACACATAGAATGGACCTGCTATCCCCGTTTAAATTAGAAAATCACATTTCAGCAGGCCTTTAACACTGATTGTATTCAGGGCCTTTTTTAACATTTTTAATTGTGTAAACAGGCTAAACCCATTCACAAAAAATAGCCTCTATCACAGGCCTGGGCAATTATTTTGACTCGGGGGCCACATTTAGAGAAAAAAATGTGTCTGGGGGCCGGTATATCTATTTTTAGGAACACTAATACAAAACCTCACAATAATGTCTGATTGAATGCTAAAAACGTTATGACAGCCCGCCTTAAAAAACGTAAAGGAATTTTACATTTATCTATGAACGATAAAACACAGAATATTGACAAAATATGAATGTCACACCCCCTTTCGATCGACATATTTTGCAATCAAGTGAAACGCAACAAACAGTGAAATATGAACGCGAAGGATATAAAACAAACACACCAACTATCTGATATATCTGATATATCGGGGGCCACATTTGGAGAGAAAAAATGTGTCTGGGGGCCGGTATATCTATTTTTAGGAACACTAATACAAAACCTCACAATAATGTCTGATTGAATGCTAAAAACGTTATGACAGCCCGCCTTAAAAAACGTAATGGAATTTTACATTTATCTATGAACGATAAAACACAGAATATTGACACAATATGAATGTCACACCCCCTTTCGATCGACATATTTTGCAATCAAGTGAAACGCAACAAACAGTGAAATATGAACGCGAAGGGTACACAATAAAGCCACCAACTATCTGATACATCTGGTATTTGCTGAATTTCCCCCAGGGATCAATAAAATACTTTCTATACTATTCTATATATCACTAGACTTTAGAACTTTGTTGTGAAAATCTCCTTCCGCGTCTGTGGAAACGCTTCCCGCCCACACTGCTTGGTGCCTCGTCTGAGCTGCTGTGACGTAGATGACCATAGTAACTAATTAGATTACCATAGTAACTAATTAGATTACCATAGTAACTGGTATATCATCCATAAGCGCATATTCCAACCATTGAAATACTTTGTATAGTTGAAGACTTACGGTCATTAGAAAACATGACTGCACATCATAATGGCAGCTACACTTTCCATCTTAAAGATCTAAAAAAATTATTTGGGAATGTCCGGCGGGCCAGATTGAAAAACTCAACGGGCCGCATGTGGCCCCGGGCCTTAATTTGCCCAGGTCTGCTCTATCATATTAAATCAACATGTTTGTTGTTTGTTTATCCATCCATTTTCTACCGCCTGTCCCTTTTGGGGTCGCGGGTGATGCTGGAGCCTATAGCTCAGTATTTTTTGAATACAAAAGTTAAAAAGTTAAATTACCAATCATAGGCGGCGATCCCGTGGGTGCTTCGGGGCCCGAGCACCCACGGAGAATACCGAGCACCCACGTGGGATTGATGGCAACTTTCAATCTTTATAATAATTTTTGAAAAATCAATCTTGTTATCAATTTTGTGGCCTGTTTTACATGATATAAAAGTCACAAATCACATAGTCTGTAATTACTAAAGTCTAACCAAGATGTTAACGTGCCCGATTCGGAACAAATGACGCCATCACCTTCACTTTGAACACACTGCACACGGGCGAATGAAGGGCATACTTACTCAACAGCCATACATGTCACATTAAGGGTGGCAGTATGAACAATGCCAACACTGTCATAAACATGTGCCATATAGTGAAACCACACTAAACAACAACGACAAACACATTTTGGAAGAATATTTGCACCGCAACACAACATAAACACTACAGAACAAATTCCCAGAATTCCCTGCAGCACCAACTCTTCCGGGACGCTACAATATAAACAAACGGCATTGGTGGATCTACACCTAACATCCACTGTAATGATACCAAGTACACTAGCGTATCTAGTCGATACTACTATGATTACGTCGATATCTTTTAACATTACTAAATCTTCTTTCATTTTTTTTAAATTCATATTATGTTTATAAACTCAGGAAATACGTCCCTGGAAATATGACCAATGTATGATCCTGTAACTACTTGGTATCGGATTGATACCCAAATTTGTGGTATCATCCAAAACTAATGCAAAGTATCAAACAACAGAAGAATAAGTGATTATTACATTTTAACAGAAGTGTAGATAGAACATGTTAAAAGAGAAAGTAAGCAGATATTAACAGTAAATGAACAAGTAGATTAATAATTCATTTTCTACCACTTGTCCTTAATAATTTTGACAAAATAATAGAATGGAAAATGACACAATATGTTACTGCATATGTCAGCAGACTAATTATGACACTTTGTTTGTTTACTTACTACTAAAAGACAAGTTGTCTTTGTATGTTCACTATTTTATTTAAGGACAAACTTGCAATAAGAAACATATGTTTCATGTACCCTTAGATTTTTTGGTTTAAATAAAGCCAATAATAAAAAATTTTGTGGCCCCCTTTATTTAGAAAAGTACCGAAATCTTGCTATAAAAATTGGACCCATTACCTCACTGCTTGGCACTCAGCATCAAGGGTTGGAATTGGGGGTTAAATCACCAAAATTATTCCCGAGCGCGGCCACCGCTGCTGCTCACTGCTCCCCTCACCTCCCAGGGGGTGGAACAAGGGGATGGGTCAAATGCAGAGAGTAATTTCACCACACCTAGTGTGTGTGTGTGACTGTCAGTGGTACTCTAACTTTAGATACGTAATGTACAGTGAAGTAAAACATAAATAAATGTTACCGGATTACATTCTGACATTAAAATTGCATTTTTGTCAAAATATCGGGGTCTTTTTCAAGTTAATGTACGTGCTAGGGAGTGATTAATCCTGATTAATCCAAATTCAAAAACCTTACTAATGTGATTAAAATAGCACTTTTTTAAAATTGTAAATCCCAAATGCAATATTACCTATAATACTGTAATACTTACAGATGTTAAAAAAAAAGAGCTTTCCCAAACACTAAATTAATTAGGTGACTTTTATGAAGGTTTTTTAAAAAAAAAGGTTCCTGACAAGTTGTAGCTAAACCAGTGGTTTCCAAAGTGCGGCCCGGGGGCCATTTGCGGCCCGTAGCTAATGTCTTACCAGCCACATGCATTCTGAAAAAATACTATTGCAAAAAAGTGCAATAAAAGAGCAATTATGTGTTTTCTTTCAAAAGTATTGGTTGTGAAAGTGAAAAACATCAATATAGTCCCCACAGCTTTTGACTTTCTATAGTCTGAGACCCTCAGTGGAAAAAGTTTGGACACCCCTCATCTAAAAACACACAATTATAGGCTATAGAGATGTGTACATTTTTAAACAATGTGCAAAAAATTGGCTTTTGCCTTTGGATTTTTTAAAATTCCATTTTAATTTTAATTTTAATGTGGTTTATTTTGCATTGCTGCCATTGCTCTACGACGTTGCTGCTCCTGGAACCTTCATCGCCCCGAGAGTGCGTGCGCCCAATGGTTCAGTTCAATTGATACATAATTCATGTGTTTTAAACACACCAAGTTGTGTGTTTTGCATATCTTTGTTTTTCGGCCACCAACAGGTCCCCCATTCAGCGCCACAGGTGCATTTATGCTGCTCTGTTGCTAGGAAACGCTTGACTGACGCGGAGCACGTGCCATTCAAAGCGCCCTTTTGTTTGCTACCAGAGAGCGCCAGAGAGAACGGCATTTAACCCGCACATGCGCGTGCTAATGGGATCTTTTAATAGGTTTTAATAAGTGTATTTTTAAAGAACGCCGCAAGGCCTGTTACATGACTCACACTCCTTCACGTAATCAAAACCTATTTCCCCAAGTCTCTTATGACAGACCACGTATATGATATTTCATATTTTGCTTCCTAATTAGTGACAGTTGATCAACAGTCCTCGCTCTTTCTGTCATGCTGGATTTCTTAATTTCCATATGCATGCGCCCTCGCACATGCTGGTTATTGGCCTCCTGAGTGCTGATATTGGATACTCACTGAGTTGTTCCCTTTTTTTTTTTTGGGGTCTAACTGAATTAGACAAAGGTTATTTTAATCAATGAGCTGAGATTCTGGCTCCTTGTGGGTGTCCTGCAGACTTTTTCTGCCTAATGCCATTTCTGCATGTCTCATAATAGGCGCCGATCTACATTTCTGCCAGTAGGTGCTCGCTGTGTGTGTATTAGTGTTGTCCCGATACCAATATTTTGGTATCAAAAATATTTCGGTACTTTTCGGTACTTTTCCAAATAAAGCGTACCACAAAAAACGTCATTATTGGCTTTATTTTAACAAAAATCTTACGGTACATTAAACATGTTTCTTATTGCAATTTTGTCCTTATAGTGAACATACAAGACAACTTGTCTTTTATTAGTAAGTACACAAACAAAGGCTCCTAATTAGTCTGCTGACGTATGCAGTAACATATTGTGTCATTTTCCATTTTGTTATTTTGTCAACATTATGAGGGACAAGTGGTAGAAAATGAATTATTAATCTACTTGATCATTTACTGTTAATATCTGCTTACTTTCTTTTTTAACATGTTCTATCTACACTTCTGTTAAAATGTAATAATCACTTATTCTTCTGTTGTTTGGATACTTTACATTAGTTTTGGATAATACCACAAATTTGGGTATCAATCCGATACCAAGTAGTTACAGGATCATACATTGGTCATATTTCCAGGGACGTATTTCCTGAGTATATAAACATAATATACATTTTAAAAAAACGAATCAGCTGCTACTGACGGTCCCTGACACAAGGCTGAAGCTTAGAGGTGACAGAGCTTTCGCCGCTGCTGCTCCCAAGCTCTGGAACGGCCTACCTCTGAGTGTTAGACAAGCCTCCTCTCTTCCTGTTTTTAAATCTCTCTTAAAAACATACTTTTATTCCATGGCTTTTAACACTGAGTGATATCCATCCTGCAATGGCGCCCCATAATACACCTGCTGTTAACCTGTTTTTATGTTTTTATGTTTTATTTATTTTATTCATTTATTTTTTATCGTGTTCTGTTTGTGTTGTGTTGTGTTTGCTCGGTTCTCGTATTATCTTTTAACCTGCCCATTGTACAGCACTTTGGCTACCCCTGTGGTAAATTTGAAATGTGCTTTATAAATAAAGTTGATTTGATTTGATTTGATTTGATTTACTGTTAATATCTGCTTACTTTCTCTTTTAACATGTTCTATCTACACTTCTGTTAAAATGTAATAATCACTTATTCTTCTGTTGTTTGGATACTTTACATTAGTTTTGGACGATACCACAAATTTGGGTATTAATGCGATACCAAGTAGTTACAGGATCATACATTGGTCATGTTAAAAGTCCTCATGGGTCCAGGGACATATTTCCTGAGTTTATAAACATAATATAAATTTAAAAAAAACAAAAGAAGATTTTGTGAAGTTAAAAAATATCGATATAATCATAGTAGCATTAGATCAGTGGTTCTTAACCTTGTTGGTGGTACCGAACCCCACCAGTTTCATATGCGCATTCACCGATTGATTGATTTATTGATTGAGACTTTTATTAGTAGGTTGCACAGTGAAGTACACATTCCGTACAATTGACCACTAAATGGTAACACCCGAATAAGTTTTTCAACTTGTTTAAGTCGGGGTCCCTTCTTTAGTGAAAAATAAAATGTTTTTTTTTCAAATTCAAGACATAGTTATATGTTTTTGGTAACACTTTAGTATGGGGAACATATTCTAAGTAACAAATACTTAATTTAGAGTTTTTTGGACACTAGGGGAACATATTCTAAGTAACCAAGACTTAATTTTGAGTTATTTGCTAGGGTTAGAGGGTTAGGGCCAGGGTTAGAGGGTTAGGGTTATAATAAGGCCATGCCGAATAAGGCATGAATAAGTACTTAATAATGATTAGTTAAGAGCCAATATGTTACTAATTTGCATGTTAATAAGCAACTAATTAATGGTGAATATGTTCCCCATACTAAAGTGTTACCATGTTTTTTTACTGGTGCACAAAATGAACCGTGCATGACCATCACCTTGTTCAAAGAACAAAACCAACACAGTGCATACCGTATTTCCTTGAATAGCCGCAGGGGCGCTAATTAATTTAAAACCTCTTCTCACTCCTGCGCTTACCAAAAGCATGCGGGATGGGCAAGCGTGCGCTAATTATTTTAAAACATCTTCTCACTCCGGCGCTTACCTTATCATGAAAAGCACATTTAATAAAAAAAACGATATTATGGTCTTACCTTTACTTATAAATGATGTTCATGTGCAGCTGCTTCTGATCAAAGGCAGTCTTCCTTATCTTTCTTCAGTTTTAAAAGTCTCTGGAGATATTCCTTTAATTATTACCTCCTGCTTCGATTGAAAGTCCAGTTTAGAAAACGGTTTTATTTTAGATATGTAATCCTCCATGGTAAAAGTGCAAGCAAACGATCGCTGCTCATGCTTGCTGCTTGTTGTCTTCTTCTGCAGCACCGGTCTTCTGCAGTACTGCTAGTCGCAAGAAGGATCACTAGCGCCCTCTACCACCAGGAGGCGGGAGTCATTTAATGACTCATATTTGACCCGGCGGAAGTGCCAAGCATGCGCTAATTATTTTGCGAAATGAATTTGACCCGGCTGTGATTCTAGGCAGGCAGATACTATATTCCCCGCGGCAATTCAAGGAAATACGGTAAATTCACAAAAAATTACACACCTGAAAATCAGTGTGACTTCTGCTGTTGCCGTATCCGTAATACGCCGATAGGGAGAAGTTTTTATTTACACGATGAGTCGGGTGTGTCTTGACCTCCGCCGAACCCCTGAGCCAGACTCACCGAACCTCTAGGGTTCGATCGAACCCAGGTTAAGAACCACTGTATTAGATAGATACGCTATTGTACATGGTGGTATCATTACAGTGGATCTCAGGTGTAGATCCACCAATGGCGTTTGCTTATATTGTAGCGTCCCGGAAGAGTTGGTGCTGCAGGGAATTCTGGGAATTTGTTCTGTAGTATTTATGTTGTGTTGCGGTGCAAATATTCTTCCAAAATGTGTTTGTCGTTGTTGTTTAGTGTGGCTTCACTATATGGCACATGTTTATGACAGTGTTGGCATTGTTCATACTGCCACCCTTAGGGCTGTTGAGTAAGTATGGCCTTCATTTGTTAGTGGGCAGTGTGTTCAAAGTCAAGATGAATGTGTCATTAGTTTATTATCGGGCACAATAAAGCCTTGGTTAGATATTGTTAATTGTAGACTAATTGATTCGTGACTCTTTTATTATGTGAAACGGACCAAACACGCCACTAAATTCTCACCAGGATTGTTTTTTTCCAAAATTATGTATAAGAATGACAGTTGCCGTCAATCCCACGTGGGTGCTCGGCCCCGAAGCACCAACAGGATCGGCACCTATGTGTCTCATTATCTAAAACAGACATTATCAAACCAAATAAGAAGTAGTAAATCCATGGAGAGTTGAATGAGAATGCACAAGTTTGTTGTTTATATATTTTAATAGTTGAAGTACACGTGCAAGACAGGAAGTTATAGGTGTGCTGGATTCAGATGGGGGGGAGTCTTGCTCGGTTTACTTTCTGTAATGACAAAAAAACAACATTTTCTGTGAATTAACGACAAAAACGCATATGTAGCTGGATGGTCCTGCATATGGCCACGTTCACAGTACAGGGTCGAATGTTCAATTCGGATTTTATTTTTGTCAAATATGATAAAAAAATTTAAAAAAAAATTAAAAAAAAATTCTAATGTGAATGCAATCGGACCATGACGTCGCACGCACTGCCTTGTTTACGGACGTGAACATGGCTTCCACTCTAGTCGGTCACAGTGCTGGCGCATTTGTGGCAATTTCGAGGATTTTGTGCAATCAAAGTCAACATTTTCTGAATCAAATTTTTGCGTGTAGAAGATTAAGAAGGAAGAGGATAAGTATTTCGCAGTTTTATGGGATAATTTGCTTCGATGTCGGCTTGAAGAGCGTGTCTGTCGGCGAGCGGTCGGAGACAGAAGTGGTAAAACCTTCACGTGAGTTCCTAAAACATTTTAGTTTCACCTCTTTTCTGCACCTGTTTAATTTTTAACCGTCGAGTTTGGCGAATAATTATGACTCTTATGGCTTTCTGATAACGTTCTGGTCGGATGAATGCGACCTGAGGACGCATCGCATATACTGTATTTTTCGGACTGTAAGTCGGCAGTTTTTTTCATAGTTTGGCCGGGGGTGCGACTTATACTCAGGAGCGACTTATGTGTGAAATTATTAACACATTACCGTAAAATATTAAATAATATTATTTAGCTCATAGTAAGAGACTAGACGTATAATATTTTATGGGATTTAGCGATTAGGAGTGACAGATTGTTTGGTAAACGTATAGCATGTTCTATATGTTATACACTACCGTTCAAAAGTTTGGGGTCACATTGAAATGTCCTTATTTTTGAAGGAAAAGCACTTTACTTTTCAATGAAGATAACTTTAAACTAGTCTTAACTTTAAAGAAATACACTCTATACATTGCTAATGTGCTAAATGACTATTCTAGCTGCAAATGTCTGGTTTTTGGTGCAATATCTACATAGGTGTATAGAGGCCCATTTCCAGCAACTATCACTCCAGTGTTCTAATGGTACAATGTGTTTGCTCATTGGCTCAGAAGGCTAATTGATGATTAGAAAACCCTTGTGCAATCATGTTCACACATCTGAAAACAATTTAGCTCGTTACAGAAGCTACAAAACTGACCTTCCTTTGAGCAGATTGAGTTTCTGGAGCATCACATTTGTGGGGTCAATTAAACGCTCAAAATGGCCAGAAAAAGAGAACTTTCATCTGAAACTCGACAGTCTATTCTTGTTCTTAGAAATGAAGGCTATTCCACAAAATTGTTTGGGTGACCCCAAACTTTTGAACGGTAGTGTAGTTATTTGAATGACTCTTACCATAATATGTTACGTTAACATACCAGGCACGTTCTCAGTTGGTTATTTATGCGTCATATAACGTACACTTATTCAGCCTGTTGTTCACTATTTTTTATTTATTTTAAATTGCCTTTAAAATGCCTATTCTTGGTGTTGGGTTTTATCAAATAAATTTCCCCCAAAAATGCGACTTATACTCCGTGCGACTTATATATGTTTTTTTCCTTCTTTATTTTGCATTTTCGGCCGGTGCGACTTATACTCCGGAGCGACTTATAGTCCGAAAAATACGGTATATCCGATTCATTTCCACATACAAAATATGAAAAATTCATAATTGCACTGTTCACACTGACATGAAAAAATACAATACAGGTCGCATATGAGCCCAAAAATGAATTGATCTGTAATGTGAACAAGGCCTATGTGTCACCCCCACACACACACACACACTAGGATGCATTTATAGCACATGTGTTCAGAGTTCCAAACTTGATTTATCAGATGTTATTTAATCCCACGCTTCAAAGGCATTTCTCCTGTGCATTATGGCACAGCGAGTTGTTGTTGTTTTTTTTACTCTCTTGTCATAGCAAGCTGTCAACTCCACTGGAGCTCAGAGGCACTGACAGAGCAAACATGCACATATACGCCTAAAAAAGTCTTGCCGTTTCAATGCCGGCAGAGTGCAAACGAACCATTTACTGTCATTTTATGATGCAATTTCAATGAAAAGGTTTCTAGAATTAGAGGTTCTTGCATGTGTGGTCGCTGATACCTGACATGGGATGGATTCTTGTTGGTCTCAGTGTATAAGTTTGGTAACACTTAAGTATGGGGAACATATTCTAAGTAAAAAAGACTTAATTTAGAGTTATTTGGACACTAGGGGAACATATAAGGGTGAGGGTTAGGGTTACTAATAAGCAATAATTCTGAGGTGATTGAGGGAAGACTCTTAGTTAATGGCTTACTGGTTGTATAATAAGGCCATGCAGAAGAAGGCATTAATAAGTACTTAATAATGACTAATTAAGAGCCAATATGTTACTAATTTGCATGTTAATACGCAACTAATTAATGGTAAATATGTTCCCCATACTAAAGTGTTGCCAAAAGTTTATATGGCCTGTACATCAAATTTGATTTTTTTGCCCTCAAGTGACACAAATCAGACTTTTTTTTTTTGCCAGTCTAAATGCTCCAAAGTCCTTCAAACCTGATCTTTTCCCATTAAATTCAGGCCACATCAGGAGGTAGTCCGAATCCGAATGATCTTTTCAAATGTGTGCACAAACAATATGGGGTATATTATAAATATATATGAATATATATTTTTATTCATAAGAAATAGAGGTAACACTTTAGTATGGGGAACATATTCTAAGTAAAAAAGACTTAATTTAGAGTTATTTGGACAGTAGGGGAACATATAAGGGTTAGAGTTAGGGTTAGGGTTACTAATAAGCAATAATTCTGAGGTGATTGAGGGAAGACTCTTAGTTAATGGCTTACTGGTTGTATAATAAGGCCATGCAGAAGAAGGCATTAATAAGTACTTAATAATGACTAGTTAAGAGCCAATATGTTACTAATTTGCATGTTAATACGCAACTAATTAATGGTAAATATGTTCCCCATACTAAAGTGTTACCAAAAGTTTATATGGCCTGCACATCAAATTTGATTTTTTGGCCCTCAAGTGACACAAATCAGACTTTTTTTTTGCCAGTCTAAATGCTCCAAAGTCCTTCAAACCTGATCTTTTCCCATTAAATTCAGGCCACATCAGGAGGTAGTCCGAATCCGAATGTAATATGTAATATATTTAATATATGAATATATATTTTTATTCATAATAAATAGCGGTAACACTTTAGTATGGGGAACATATTCTAAGTAACAAAGACTTAATTTAGAGTTATTTGGACAGTAGGGGAACATATAAGGGTTAGGGTTAGGGTTACTAATAAGCAATAATTCTGTGGTTATTGAGGGAAGACTCTTAGTTAATGGCTTACTGGTTGTATAATAAGGCCATGCTGAATAAGGCATTAATAAGTACTTAATAATGACTAATTAAGCGGCAATATGTTACTAATTTGCGTGTTAATAAGCAACTAATTAATGGTGAATATGTTCCCCATACTAAAGTGTTACCAAAAGTTTATATGGCCTGCACATCAAATTTGATTTTTTTGCCCTCAAGTGACACAAATCAAACTTTTTTTTTGCCAGTCTAAATGCTCCAAAGTCCTTCAAATCTGATTTTTTCCCATTAAATTCAGGCCACATCAGGAGGTAGTCCGAATCCAAATGTAATATGTAATATATTTAATATATGAATATATATTTTTATTCATAATAAATAGCGGTAACACTTTAGTATGGGGAACATATTCTAAGTAAAAAAGACTTAATTTAGAGTTATTTGGACAGTAGGGGAACATATAAGGGTGAGGGTTAGGGTTACTAATAAGCAATAATTCTGAGGTTATTGAGGGAAGACTCTTAGTTAATGGCTTACTGGTTGTATAATAAGGCCATGCAGAAGAAAGCATTAATAAGTACTTAATAATGACTAATTAAGCGGCAATATGTTACTAATTTGCATGTTAATAAGCAACTAATTAATGGTGAATATGTTCCCCATACTAAAGTGGTACCAAAAGTTTATATGCCTTGCACATCAAATTAAATTTTTTTGCCCTCAAGTGACACAAATCAGACTTTTTTTTTTGCCAGTCTAAATGCTCCAAAGTCCTTCAAATCTGATCTTTTCCCATTAAATTCAGGCCACATCAGGAGGTAGTCCGAATCCTGAATGTAATATATTTAATATATGAATATATATTTTTATTCATAATAAATAGCGGTAACACTTTAGTATGGGGAACATATTCTAAGTAAAAAAAGACTTAATTTAGAGTTATTTGGACAGTAGGGGAACATATAAGGGTTAGAGTTAGGGTTACTAATAAGCAATAATTCTGAGGTTATTGAGGGAAGACTCTTAGTTAATGGCTTACTGGTTGTATAATAAGGCCATGCAGAAGAAAGCATTAATAAGTACTTAATAATGACTAATTAAGCGGCAATATTTTACTAATTTGCATGCTAATAAGAAACTAATTAATGGTGAATATGTTCCCCATACTAAAGTGGTACCAAAAGTTTATATGCCTTGCACATCAAATTAAATTTTTTTGCCCTCAAGTGACACAAATCAGACTTTTTTTTTTGCCAGTCTAAATGCTCCAAAGTCCTTCAAATCTGATCTTTTCCCATTAAATTCAGGCCACATCAGGAGGTAGTCCGAATCCTGAATGTAATATATTTAATATATGAATATATATTTTTATTCATAATAAATAGCGGTAACACTTTAGTATGGGGAACATATTCTAAGTAAAAAAAGACTTAATTTAGAGTTATTTGGACAGTAGGGGAACATATAAGGGTTAGAGTTAGGGTTACTAATAAGCAATAATTCTGAGGTTATTGAGGGAAGTCTCTTAGTTAATGGCTTACTGGTTGTATAATAAGGCCATGCAGAAGAAAGCATTAATAAGTACTTAATAATGACTAATTAAGCGGCAATATGTTACTAATTTGCATGCTAATAAGAAACTAATTAATGGTGAATATGTTCCCCATACTAAAGTGTTACCAAAATAGCAATTGTTGAAAAACCGGAAATGACACAGTGGCGTATTTGCTTACATGTTACGTGCATTGCGTAAGTTGTTTACTATACATTTTTTTATTTGCAAAAAAAAAAAAAAAAAAAAAAAAAGTCAGATGCATATAATTCTTTCAAAACCGCACATTCTTCAAGCAATGCTCCTGTCTTTCAAAATGTTTTATGGGAAATGACATAAAGGTCGGATAAAAGCTGGAAAGGTTTTAACAGCGGGGGCTCTATTGATTGTCCCTTTTGGAACACTATTTCGATGTCATGTGATGTGACATCATCCGCAGTCTCTACAATTTTCCACGTCAGATGGAATGCCTAAATTGCATGGACTCAACAAAATGTAACTTGTCAATCATTTTAGGACTCACACTGTTCTTATGAATCAATGATTTGTGGCAGCGCTGGTGATTGTGTGCAGAGATGACAAACTTTTTTTGAGTTCAGTAATGACTACTCCGACTTTAAGGGGAACTGCACTTTTTTGGAGTTTTGCCTATCGTTCACAATCATTATGAAAAAAAGACAAGATGTATATATTTTTTTAACATATTCTAAATTTTAAATAAATGCGATCAAAAGCTTACAATGGAGTCTATAGAAGTTGCTCTATTCTGGCAATAAAAACCCTTCAAAACATCCAAACACCTCCATTAAGGATTTATTTACATGATCTAAATACAAACCCCAATACCAGTGAAGTTGGCACGTTGTGTAAATCGTAAATAAAAACATATCAAATGATTTGCAAATCCTTTTCAACCTATATTCAATTGAATAGACTGCGAAGACAAGCTACTTAACGTTCGAACTGGAAAACTTTGTTATTTTTTGCAAATATTAGCTCATTTGGAATTTGATGCCTGCAACAAGTGGCAAAAAAGACTGAGAAAGTTGAGGAATGCTCATCAAACACTTATTTGGAACATCCCACAGGTGAACAGGCTAATTGGGAACAGGTGGGTGCCATGATTGGGTATAAAAGCAGCTTCCATGAAATGCCCAGTCATTCACAAACAAGGATGGGGCGAGGGTCACCAATTTGTGAAAAAATGCGTGAGCAAATTGTCCAACAGCTTAAGAACAGCATTTCTCAAACAGCTATTGCAAGGAATTCAGGGATTTCACCCTCTACGGTCCGTAATATCATCAAAAGGTTCAGAGAATCTGGAGAAATCACTGCACGTAAGCGATGATGTTACGGACCTTCGATCCCTCAGGCGGTACTGCATCAAAAAGCGACATCAGTGTGTAAAGGATATCACCACATTGGCTCAGGAACACTTCAGAAAACCACTGTCAGTAACTACAGTTGGTTGCTACATGTGTAAGTGCAAGTTAAAACTCTACTATGCAAAACGAAAGCCATTTATCAACAACACCCAGAAACGCTGCCGGCTTCGCTGGGCCCGAGCTCATCTAAGATGGACTGATGCAAAGTGTAAAAGTCTTCTGTGGTCTGACAAGTCCACATTTCAAAAAGTTTTTGGAAACTGTGGACGTCGTGTCCTCCGGACCAAAGAAGAAAAGAACCATCCAGATTGTTATAGGCGCAAAGTTCAAAAGCCAGCATCTGTGATGGTATGGGGGTGTTTTAGTTCCCAAAACATGGGTAACTTACACATCTGTGGAGGCACCATTAATGCTGAAAGGTACATACAGGTTTTGAAGCAACATGCTGTATATTGCCATCCAAGCAACATTATCATGGACGCCCCTGCTTATTTCAGCAAGACAATGCCAAGCCACGTGTTACAACAGCGTGGCTTCATAGTAAAAGAGTGCGGGTACTAGACTGGCCTGCCTGTGGTCCAGACCTGTCTCCCATTGAAAATGTGTGGCGCAATACGAAGCCTAAAATACCACAACGGAGAATGTACTGTACACACTGTGAACCCACACCAAACAAGAATGACAAACACATTTCGGGAGAACACCCGCACCGTAACACAACATAAACACAACAGAACAAATACTCAGAACCCCTTGAAGCACTAACTCTTCCAGCACTAACCTCAACCCCGCCCCCCTCAACCTCCTCATACTCTCTCAGGGAGAGCATAACCCAAATTCCAAGCTGCTGTTTTGAGGCATGTTAAAACAAATAATGCACTTTGTGACTTCAATAATAAATATGGCAGTGCCATGTTGGCATTTTTTTCCATAACTTCAATCAATCAATCAATCAATCAATCAATCAATCAATCAATCAATCAATGTTTATTTATATAGCCCTAAATCACAAGTGTCTCAAAGGGCTGTACAAGCCACAACGACATCCTCGGTACAGAGCCCACATACGGGCAAGGAAAACTCACCCCAGTGGGACGTCAATGTGAATGACTATGAGAAACCTTGGAGAGGACCGCATATGTGGGTAATCCCCCCCCTCTAGGGGCGATTGAAAGCAATGGATGTCGAGTGGGTCTGACATAATATTGTGAAAGTCCAACACATCAGCGAAAGTCCAGTCCATAGTGGAGCCAGTAGGAACCATCCCGAGTGGAGACGGGTCAGCAGCGTAGAGATGTCCCCATCCGATGAACAGGCTAGCGGTCCACCCCGGGTTGGGAGCAGAGTAGAAAAGAAAAGAAAAGAAAAGAAACGGCAGATCAACTGGTCTAAAAAGGGAGTCTATTTAAAGGCTAGAGTATACAAATGAGTTTTAGGGACTGGCAGGCCTTGGAGGGAACTCTAAGCCAGGACATGGAGACTTTAGTGGCTTACCTCCATAACTGGAGATTGAAGCTCAGCGAATCCAAGACAGTGACACAAGCTTTCCACCTATACAATTGGGAAGCGGATCGTGAGATCAGGTTCGAGGTGCGGAAGCTGGATGGGGCTTCCCTTACCCTATGCCGGCCTCGTCCTACACCTGAAGACCCTCGTCCTGACCCTAAATACCTTGGGGTCACCCTGGACAGGTCGCTCACTTTCCGTAAACACCTCTTGGCAACACGCAAGAAACTCAACACCCGCGTCTCACTGCTGAGACGGTTGGTCGGGTCCGGTTGGGGTGCCGGGGCAAGAACTCTGCGAACAGCAGCACTTGCCCTGGTCTACTCAACTGCTGAGTACTGCGCACCTGTCTGGGCGCGCAGTGCTCACTCTAAACAACTTGATGTCCCGATCAACGAAGCCTTGCGTGTTATCACTGGATGCCTGTGCCCCACCCCTGTGGAGCTACTGCCCATCTTAGCAGGCATCCAACCCGCTGAGCTTCGTCGCCAAGGTGCTGTAGCAACTCTGGCGGGCCGGGCAAACATGGATGAGAACCACCTGCTCCATGAAAGGCTCACACTCTCCTCAGAGCCAACGCCCCGCCTCCCCTCCAGAGACCCACTGGTACCAGCCGCCCTGAAGCTCCTGCAGCAATGCAGTGACAACAACATCAGGGCGGCTCACTGGGCGAATCACAAATGGAGCACGGACCTGGAGCATACCATCTCCTCCAGACTCCGTGACTTCATACCTGACACCGGCTCAATACCAGGCCTCTCACTACCACGAGTGGCCTGGGTGAGGCTTAACCGCCTCCGAACTGGTGTCGGTCGCTTTCGCTCAAACATGTTCCAGTGGGGCTTAGCACCTAACGCGACGTGTGAGTGTGGCGCGGAGGAGCAGACTGCCGACCACGTGATCCTGCGTTGCCCGATTTATCGTGCTCCTAATGGTTTGCGTGGCCTGGCGGACCTGGATGACTGCTCGGTGACCTGGCTCACTTCTGTGTGTCCTGACATATGAACGGGAGGGCCCCCCGGGCCTGGGGTGGTAAAAGGCATAGACCCTCGGCCTCAGGTCCGGGTGCCGGAAAACAGCTGCCCATACGATGAAGATGAGTTTTAAGATGAGACTTAAATGCTTCTACTGAGGTAGCATCTCTAACTTTTACCGGGAGGGCATTCCATAATATTGGAGCCCGAATAGAAAACGCTCTATAGCCCGCAGACTTTTTTTGGGCTCTGGGAATCACTAATAAGCCGGAGTTCTTTGAACGCAGATTTCTTGTCGGGACATATGGTACAATACAATCAGCTAGATAGGCAGGAGCTTGACCGTGTAGTATTTTATACGTAAGTAGTAAAACCTTAAAGTCGCATCTTAGGTGCACAGGAAGCCAGTGCAAGTGAGCCAGTATAGGCGTAATATGATCAAACTTTCTTGTTTTTGTCAAAAGTCTAGCAGCCGCATTTTGTACCATCTGTAATCTTTTAATGCTAGACATAGGGAGGCCCGAAAATAAAACGTTACAGTAATCGAGACGAGATGTAACGAACGCATGGATAATGATCTCAGCATCGCTTGTGGACAAAATGGAACAAATTTTAGCGATATTACGGAGATGAAAGAAGGCCGTTTTAGTAACACTCTTAATGTGTGACTCAAACGAGAGAGTTGGGTGGAAGATAATACCCAGATTCTTTACCGAGTCTCCTTGTTTAATTGTTTGGTTGTCAAATGTTAAGGTGGTATTATTAAATAGATGTTGGTGTCTAGCAGAACCGATAATCAGCATTTCCGTTTTCTTAGCGTTGAGTTGCAAAAAGTTAGCGGACATCCATTGTTTAATTTCATTAAGACACGCCTCCAGCTGACTACAATCCGGCGTGTTGGTCAGCTTTAGGGGCATGTAGAGTTGAGTGTCATCAGCATAACAGTGAAAGCTAACACCGTACTTGCGTATGATGTCACCCAGCGGCAGCATGTAAATACTAAAGAGTGCAGGGCCAAGAACCGAACCCTGGGGAACTCCGCACGTTACCTTAACATAGTCCGAGGTCACATTGTTATGGGAGACGCACTGCATCCTGTCAGTAAGATAAGAGTTAAACCAAGACAAGGCTGAGTCTGTCATCCCAATACGCGTTTTGATACGCTCTTGAGTTGATTTATTTTGGAAATGTATCCAGCGGGGCATCACAACAAAATTAAGCATAATAATGTGTTAATTCCACGACTGTATATATCGGTATCGGTTGATATCGGAATCGGTAATTAAGAGTTGGACAATATCGGAATATCGGATATCGGCAAAAAAGCCATTATCGGACATCTCTAGTTGTAATGGGTATCAGGATTAACTCAGGGAGAGCATGTCCCAAAGTCCAAGCTGTTTTGAGGCATTTTTTTAAAAAAAAAAGCACTTTGTGACTTCAATAATAAATATGGCAGTGCCATGTTGGCACTTTTTTCCATAACTGGAGTTGAAGTTGTTCTCTTATTTTGGAAAACCTTGTTTTTGATTGATTGATTGAAACTTTTATTAGTAGATTGCACAGTGAAGTACATATTCCGTACAATTGACCACTAAGTGGTAACACCCGAATACGTTTTTTCAACTTGTTTTCATGGTAAAGTTACATTGTTTAATGCATCCAGCGGGACATCACAACAAAATTAGGCATAATAATGTGTTAATTCCACGACTGTATACATCGGTATCGGTTGATATCGGAATGGGTAATTAAGAGTTGGACAATATCGGAATATCGGCAAAAAAGCCATTATCGGACATCCATTTTCTACCGCTTATTCCCTTCGGGGTCGCGGGGGGCGCTGGAGCCTATCTCAGCTACAATCGGGCGGAAGGCGGGGTACACCCTGGACAAGTCGCCACCTCATTTTCGGACATCTTTAGTTTATATACGAGTTAGAATGCATTAAAAAAAAAAATACATCCGTCGTCATGTCTTTCATAATGATTGTGAACGATGAGCAAAAAAAAAAAAGAAAAAAAAAAGTGCAGTTCCTCTTTAAACACACTTTGTTTAATCACCACCATGATCACGGTTGTTCAATCTAAGTGGACATGTCAGCTTGAAGTAGCCACGTGCGCTCAACACATTTAATCATCATACCTTGTGCTCTGATTGACGCCTAATGAATCGCCGGGTCTTGCTTTTGCTAATGGAATCTTGTCAGACCGCCGATTGATGCTCCAATTAAAAGTACTTTTCCTGCTTGTGTAAGTGAGGAAACACCTTGTGGATTTAGTCGTATTGTTTCCGGGACTGTCGGAGCTTGTGCGGGGAAAAATGTGACATTTCGGTCCTTTTTGGGATTGCGCTCATTTCAATTTGCAGCAAAAGTTGCGATGTTTTGAGGTAGGCCTGCACGATTTTGAGACAAAGCCTAATTGCGATTTTTTTTCCCTCCAAAATTACGATTTTTTTATATTTCATACATAAAAATGCATACAACTGTGAAAATAACAAGGAAGACATGTTACTTTTAGACTGTCAATCAACATATTTTTGTTTCTAGGTGCCACACATAGGAACAATATGCAATAATTTACTTTTAAAAATATTTGGTTTCATGCAGACAGAGTCAGGGGCCGTACTTATCAAGCTTCTTAGAGAGCCATTTTACACTTAAGTCCTGAGAATTTGCGAAATTTAGTCCTGCTCTCAAACTTAAGAATAAAAGCTTTTTATCAACGTTCTTAAGTCTAAGAATCACTCCTACTCTCCACGATATTTAAGAGACCTTCAGAGGTGTCTTAAGTGGTTAGGAGTTGCCAGCAGGGGATGGCACTGAGGCGAGAGAGACGTGCGCGAACGTTCAGGGAACGGAACAATGTTGTTGTTTTTTTTATGACGAGCAGCTGATCAAACGGTGTCGTTTAGACAGAGCGGATATTATTTTTGTCACAGATTTAATACTTTTCGATTCCTTGTTGATTTCTGCATGTGTCTGCAGTGGGCTAGTATATATAGAGCCACCCACACCAGTTTCAAATTAGTTGCCTAATGAATGAATTGGAAAGAAAATGTTATGAGAGTAGCGTATGTGTGTGGCCGTGAGGTGAGTGACGTCAGTGAGTGTGTGGGCGAGAGAAGAGAGGGAGCGGTAGCGTGAGTGCCGGCGGGGACTAGTTTGTTTTGTATTATTTTGTAGTTTATTGTCAAAATATACACTCCCATTGTACACTTAAATATTTCCAAGATATTTTTTTATTCTTAGACAACGGATTCCTTTCCGTGATTGGTCATTTCTATGGACACAGAAATGACGTCACCTAAAATTCCGTTTACGGCACATAGTAATGTCGTAATTCAGCTCTGAGTGTGACACTTAAGATTCAGTCCTACACTTCGCTGAAAGTGTGAGTAAGACGCTTGATAACTAACTTTTAAGTGAAGCTTTCAGCGAAGAATTTATTTACTCTTAAGTCAACTCTTAGCAGACTTCTTAGGAGTAATTCTAAGAAGCTTGATAAGTACGGCCCCAGAGCTTCTGTTTACATCTTAAACTGAAGAAATAATCAATACAACTATACTCGTCCTTTGAGGCATTTTTATTAAGAGCTACATAAATAAACTCTGATTGATTGATATACAGTGATTATGATGTAATGTAATTAGAGATG
Source organism: Entelurus aequoreus (assembly GCF_033978785.1). Classification (NCBI taxonomy): domain Eukaryota; kingdom Metazoa; phylum Chordata; class Actinopteri; order Syngnathiformes; family Syngnathidae; genus Entelurus; species Entelurus aequoreus. The sequence goes on along the minus strand of NC_084731.1, from coordinate 88,782,876 downwards.
TTCGATAATGGCTTTTTCGCAGATATCCGATATTCCGATATTGTCCAACTCTTAATTACCGATTCCGATATCAACAGATACCGATATGTACAGTCGTGGAATTAACACATTATTATGCCTAATTTTGTTGTGATGCCCCGCTGGATGCATTAAACAATGTAACTTTACCATGAATTGATTAACGTGGACCCCGACTTAAACAAGTTGAAAAACTTATTCGGGTGTTACCATTTAGTGGTCAATTGTACGGAATATGTACTGTGGTACCAGGGATGTATATTGTAGCGTCCCGGAAGAGTTAGTGCTGCAAGGGGTTCTGGGTATTTGTTCTGTTGTGTTTATGTTGTGTTACGGTGCGGATGTTCTCCCGAAATGTGTTTGTCATTCTTGTTTGGTGTGGGTTCACAGTGTGGCGCATATTTGCAACAGTGTTAAAGTTGTTTATACGTCCGCCCTCAGTGTGACCTGTATGGCTGTTGACCAAGTATGCATTGCATTCACTTGTGTGAGTGAAAAGCCATAGATATTGTGTGAATGGGCCGGCACGCAAAGGTTTATTGGCGTTCTGTCCTTCTCCCTACGTCCGTGTACGCAGCGGCATTTTAAAAAGTCATGAATTTTACTTTTTGAAACCGATACCGATAATTTTGAAACCGATTCCGATAATTTCCGATATCACATTTTAAAGCATTTATCGGCCGATAATATCGGCCAAATGTAATCATAACATATACTATTAATGCAAGTAACCATTTAAAAGGAAATACACTTTTATTTGTCATTACTGTAGAATTGTTTACCCTTGTAATGCAATTGGAATGTTAAGAATCCTATCACAAATAAATGAACAAAAAAATAAAATGAACTCATTTCTGTAAGCAAAAATGTAACTTGAATAAATATTGAACATTTTAAAGGATAACCGCACTTTTGGGGGGGCATTTTGCTCATTGTTGTCAATACTTATGAGAGACAAGACGACCGAGGGTTTTATTTTTTTTTGCATTCTAATTTGTAATAATCGGCTCGTTGGAGGTGGCTAGTAATGCAGCTAATGGGATCTTTACATTCTGCCTCTAAATGACTTTAAAATTGCATCCAAAAACCGCCGTTCCGTAACCTGTATTATAACCAAGCTGTAGCAACATTGTTATCGTAAGAGCTATAAAACTAACACTTTGTATACCAGCTGTACACTGACTACTCTTGACACATACAAACTATTATGCTAATGTTAACATGCAAACTTTTTCCTGCAAATTTTGCACTTTTTTAGCTCATTTTGTAGGTGTACACCTATGTCATATAACCTAATCAGAGTCATACAACTGGGTAATTTATACTTGTAACTGCTAGCTAACTTTTCTCGAAATGTTTCACTTATTAAGCTAATTTTGCATGTTTACACCTCAGAGTCATAACATGGTACTTGATGCATGCTAACTGTTAGCATGCTAACTTTGTATTGCACTTTTTAGATACTTTTGCAGGTGTACATCTTAGCCATACAACTTGGTACTTGACACAAACTGTTAGCATGCTAAAGTTAACATGCTATTTATTTATTTTTTTTTTTACAAATGTTGCACTTTTATTTAGCTAATTTTGCAGGTGTGCACCTCAGAGTCATACAACCTGGTACTTGACATGTGCTAACTGTTAGCATGTTAACTTTTTTTTAGCTAATTTTGAATGTGTACACCTCAGAGTCATATAACTTGGTACTTTATACTTGTAACTGCTAGCATGCTAATGTTAACATGCTAACTTATTTTTGTAAAATGTTTCATTCATTTAGCAAATTTTGCAGGTGTACATGTCAGCCATAAAACTTGGTAATTGACACATACAAACTGTTAGCATGCTAAAGTTAACATGCTAACTTTTTTCACAAATGGCACACTTTTTTAAAATTAATTTAGCAGGTGTACAACTCTGAGTCATATAACCTGGTACTCGACACATGCTAACTGTTGGCATGTTAACTTTTTTAGCTAATTTTGAAGGTGTACACCTAAGAGTCATATAACTCGATAATTTATACTTGTAACTGCTGGCATGCTAATGTTAACATGCTAACTTATTTTTCGAAATGTTTCATTCATTTAGCAAATGTTGCAAGTGTACATCTCAGCCATATAACTTGGTACTTGACACATACAAACTGTTAGCATGCTAAAGTTAACATGATAACTTTTTTCACAAATGTTGCACTTTTTTAAAACTAATTTTGCAGGTGTACAACTCGGAGTCATATAACCTGGTACTCGACACATGCTAACTGTTGGCATGTTAACTTTTTTAGCTAATTTTGAAGGTGTACACCTAAGAGTCATATAACTCGATAATTTATACTTGTAACTGCTGGCATGCTAATGTTAACATGCTAACTTATTTTTCGAAATGTTTCATTCATTTAGCAAATTTTGCAGGTGTACATCTCAGTCATATAACTTGGTATTTGTCACATACAAACTGTTAGCATGCTAAAGTTAACATGCTAACTTTTTTCACAAATGTTGCACTTTTTTTAAACTAATTTTGCAGGTGTACACCTCAGAATCATATAACTTGGTACTTGACACGTGCTAACTGTTAGCATGTTAACTTTTTTTTTTTTAGCTAATTTTGAAGGTGTACACCTCAGAGTCATACAACTCGGTACTTTATACTTGTAACTGCTAGCATGCTAATGTTAACGTGCTAACTTATTTTCGAAACGTTTCACTTATTTAGGTAATTTTGCAAGTGCACATCTCAGTCATATAACTTGGTACTTGACCCATACAAACTGTTAGCATGCTAAAGTTAACATGCTAACTTTTTTTTTTTTACAAATGTCGCACTTTTTTTTTTAAAACTAATTTTGCAGATGTACACCTCAGAGTCATATAACTTGGTACTTGATGCATGCTAACTGTTAGCGTGCTAACTTTTGTTGCACTTTTTAGATAATTTTGCAGGTGTACATCTCAGTCATATAACTTGGTACTTGACACATAAAAACTTTTAGCATGTTAAAGTTAACATGCTTTTTTTTAACATGCTAACTTCTTTCGCAAATTTTGGACAATTTTTTTTAGCAAATTTTCAGGTGTACACCTCAGTCATATAAGCTGGTACTTGACATGTGCTTTACTGTGAGTATATTACCTTATTTTGGCTAATTTTGAAGGTGTACACCTTAGAGTCATATAACTTGGTACTTTATAGATGCCAACTGCTGGCATGCTGATGTTAACATGCTATTTGTTTTTCAAATTTTTTCTCTTCAAAACCATATAACTTTGTATTTGATGCATGCTAAAGTCACCATTTCATTTCGGCTTTGGCATGTCAGCATTTTTACCCAATTTTTCCCAAATTCACAAAATGGACAAAATTGCGAGGCCACACATAATTCGCGAAAATGGTGGAATTTGCGTGAATTGAGGCGATCGCAACATGCGTTTTTCTTACACCTTAATTTAATTAGTGCATATGGGTAAAAGAGGAGTGGGTAATTGAGGAAACATGCACATTTAAATGCAGACCATCCAAAAAATGTGTTTGGAAATAAAGCAAAGGGATTAAGGTCATTGATGTATCAATATTAACAAAAAAAAAAAAAGTTAATTTTTTTTTTTTTTTAATGGGCGTCAGGTAAACACAGATAATATTAGCTAATTTCAAGGGGCAAAATGAAGACATAACCTTGATGGAATGAGGTAAGTGGAGCAGGAGGAGAACCTGAACATGAGTAGTGAATAGAGGGAGGGGGTGATGATGCAGGGTGGGTGTAGTAAGTAACCCCAGCGAAAACAGATTAGTCGACCATGAAGAGGATTACCAACAATGATAGTCCCTCCGAGGGACCCGCGAGTTGGTCGGAGCCAATGCAAACACACACACACACACACACACACACACCTACACACACACACACCCGTACATACATACAAATGCTGTGTTTAACCCACCGCTGCTTTATAGTTGCTTTTTGGAGGTCACTTTACAAACCATTACATTTACACATGCAGTGTTATCTTTACAGGGAACTTCTTGTTTTATTATTATTAATAACTTGAACTAATAACCCAGAATATTATTTAGGGGTGTAATGGTATGCTGCAATCATGGTTCGGTTCATTTTCGATACATTATGGGAACAAAATGCGAAACATGAAAAGTTTTGATGATTTTTTAAAATGAAACAGCTAATTTTTTAATAAATGCAAATATAGATGTGGCATAGAGAAAAATTGATGGATGTTTAAGACACTTTGTGCAGTAAAAGAGTTGTACGTATACCGGTATTAGTACAGTACCTCGATACTAATTAGTCATATTCGGTACTATACCGCCTCTGAAAAGTTTGTTTATTTTGATTTTTTGGTATCACAACATCTTCTTTCTTTTTAAAAAAAAAAAAAGTATATTATGTTTATAAACTCAGGAAATATGTCCCAGGACACATGAGGACTATCAATATGACCAATGTATGATCCTGTAACGACCCAAATTTGTGGTATCATCCAAAACTAATGTAAAGTATCAAACAACAGAAGAATAAGTGATTATTACATTTTAACAGAAGTGTAGATAGAACATGTTAAAAGAGAAAGTAAGCAGATATTAACAGTAAATGAAGAAGTAGATTAATAATTCATTTTCTACCACTTGTCCTTAATAATGTTGACAAAATAATAGAATGATAAATGACACAATATGTTACTGCATATGTCAGCAGACTAAATTAGGAGTCTTTGTTTGCTTACCTACTAATAAAAGACAAGTTGTCTTGTATGTTCACTATTTTATTTAAGGACAAACTTGCGATAAGAAACATATGTTTAGTGTACACTAAGATTTTTTTTGTTAATATAAAGCAATTTTTTGTGGTCCCCTTTATTTAGAAAAGTACCGAAAAGTGCCAAAAAGTATCGAAATAATTTTGGGACCGATACCAGTACCAAAATATTGGTATCGGGACAACACTAGTTCATATACTGTATTAAAAGCTATACCGTATACAGTAAGCCTTGTTTTATAGGTGACAAAGCCAATTAATGTATAATATATATTAATTAGGGCTGTCAAACAAAAACAACAAGTTGACTCATGTGATTAATCAAAAAAAATATTCAAATATTTATGTATAAACGCAAATTTATCACAATTGTTTTTGACCGCACATTACTTTAACCGTGGATAGTCAATGGTCAAATCAGTGCATATACGTCAGTGCAAAAATAATTGAGGAGACTGACTGGTGTGCTTGCTCATTCAACAATAAACAGGACATTAGATAAAACTGTCTCAAAGTTTTGTGCAAATAAGTGTGAGTAAGTACAAACCCCAAAACCAGTGAAGTTGGCACATTGTGTAAATCGTAAATAATAACAGAATACAATGATTTGTAAATCCTTTTCAACCTATATTCAATTGAATAGACTGCAAAGACAAGATATTTAGCGTTCGAACTGGAAAACGTAATTTTTTTTAGCTCATTTGGAATTTAAAGCCTGCAACATGTTTCAAAAAAGCTGGCACAAGTGGCAAAAAAGACTGAGAAAGTTGAGGAATGCTCATCAAACACTTATTTGGAACATCCCACAGGTTTTGCGACCTGTAGGTTATCATGGACGCCCCTGCTTATTTCAGCAAGACAATGCCAAGCCACGTGTTACAACAGCGTGGCTTCATAGTAAAAGAGTGCGGGTACTAGACTGGCCTGCCTGTAGTCCAGACCTGTCTCCCCATTGAAAATGTGTGGCGCATTATGAAGCCTAAACGGAGACCCCCCGACTGTTGAACAACTTAAGCTGTACATCAAGCAAGAATGGGAAATAATTCCACCTGAAAAGCTACAAAAATGTGTCTCCTCAGTTCCCAAACCTTTACTGAGTGTTGTTAAAAGGAAAGGCCATGTAACACAGTGGTAAAAATGCCCCTGTGCCAACTTTTTTGCAATGTGTTGCTGCCATTAAATTCTAAGTGAATGATTATTTGTAGGGATGTCCGATAATGGCTTTTTGCCGATATCCGATATTCCGATATTGTCCAACTCTTTAATTACCGATACCGATATCAACCGATACCGATATCAACAGATATATGCAGTCGTGGAATTAACACATTATTATGCCTAATCTGGACAACCAGGTATGGTGAAGATAAGGTACTTTTTAAAAAAATTAGTAAAATAAGATAAATAAATTTAAAAAAGTTTCTTGAATAAAAAAGAAAGTACAACAATATAAAAACAGTTACATAGAAACTAGTAATGAATGAAAATGAGTAAAATTAACTGTTAAAGGTTAGTACTATTAGTGGAGCAGCAGCACGCACAATCATGTGTGCTTACGGACTGTATCCCTTGCAGACTGTATTGATATATATTGATATATAATGTAGGAACCAGAATATTAATAACAGAAAGAAACAACCCTTTTGTGTGAATGAGTGTGAATGGGGGAGGGAGGTTTTTTGGGTTGGTGCACTAATTGTAAGTGTATCTTGTGTTTTTTATGTTGATTTAATAAAAAAAACAACCAAAAAATGTTACTGATAATAAAAAAAACGATACAGATAATTTCCGATATTACATTTTAACGCATATATCGGCAGGCCGATATTATCGGAAATCTGTAATTATTTGCACAAAAAAAAATTACGTTTCTCAGTTCGAACATTAAATATCTTGTATTTGCAGTCTATTCAATTGAATATAAGTTGAAAAAGATTTGTAAATGTTTGTATTTACGAATTACACAACGTGCCAACTTCACTGATTTTGGGTTTTGTAAAAGATGAAAAAAAAACGTTCCTACATCACATTCCAACAATAAAATTGTATTTGTGTCCAATTATTGGGGTCTTTAGTTCAACTAAAATACGCAAGCGAGTAGTAACCCGTGATTAATCATGATTAATCCAATTTCAAGTGTGATTTGTCTGAACAATTCAATCATTTAACAGCACTAATAATAATACAACTTATTATTAACTACAAAAGCACTCAGAGAACGCTTGCATACCTCCGCCAAGTCCTATTTCCCAATCGCAAAAAAATCCTTTAAAAAAATCCTGGATCCTAATCACCTGCTCCTTATCCCATTTGTGACATTTTTTGAAAGTTTAATCAAAATCCCCACATGCATTTTTGAGTTATGTTGCTAACTAACTAATACAAACCTCAGCAAAATACATAACAAACTTTCTAGCGGACATAATGGACCTATTTTATTTTAGATTATGCTGGTGGCTAATTAAAACAAGGTGGTTAACAGTTATTATTTGTTCCTAAAGTGCGAAAAACAGTTTTAGTTTCTTTTTTTGTTCAGATAATTAGTTCCAGTTTGTACAATATCAAAAGGAATCAGAAATACTTTTAACATTTTGTGGAAAGGGTTTGATCAAGTGAAATGACTCCAATAGAAAACAATGATAGGTATGAAAAATACTAACCTATTTATTAACTGGAATTGACTTCAATTATATTGAAGTGGAGTGGTAATTTGTTTTTACGACAAAAATTAACTTAAGTGAATGACTCTGACACAGGAATTTGAAAAGATGCGGACACATTTGTTACTGAATACTTTCTCATACACTTCGGCCTTGGAGACTTTGTATCTAACACGCAACCCATGATTATAAGATACTTGTTTATCATATAAACAAATGTGGTGTTTTAGACTGCAATATTGTTATTCGTGACTTATTCGACACGGCTAGCTTGTGTGCTATTGTGCGCTTAGCTTTGGTGTAGCTGCTAGCTCCTAGTAGACTACAGCCTACCATGTTTACCTTTTTGTAAATGACTTCACTAAAATAGAAGAAAATACCAACCTTGTGTACTTATTAGGGGGGCATTTACAGTAGGGATGGGATTCATATGGCTCCATTCCTGGATGGGGGTTAATCATTTTGCAATGCAGTCTGCTGAAAATGATGGAAAGCGCCACTTTACGTAGCAACTTTCTTTTCTTTTCCCTTAATGATTGTCACACACACACACTAGGTGTGGTGAGATTATCCTCTGCATTTGACCCACCACCCTCACCCCCTGGGAGGTGAGGGGAGCAGTGAGCAGCAGCGGTGGCCGCGCCCGGGAATCATTTTGGTGACACTGTGGTCAAAGTTGGAATTGCCACAAAACACATTTTAAGATATTCAGCACTCTACTGCCGTCTGGCAGCTGAAGTGGATCGCGCATCCCCACAATTCGTCACGATTCATGTGTCAGGTAAAACGTCACAAATGAGGCCGTATGAATCCCCTTCCTACTGTAGATGTTAACTGGCTTTGCAGAAGTAAACACGCTGCAGGACTGCAAGTATCGGAGCTCATATCAGACATTTTTTTAAAATGCAAGCTAATTGTTTGTTTGTTTTTGTTGCTGATATCTGACCGATATCGGATATCAATATCTAAATCAGTACACCCCTAAAAGAATCCCACGTGTTGGTGACTCAGTCTCTGCGCTTTTTGTATTGAGTTCGACTGCAAAATAAGGGGTCAAAGGAAGTTGCGAGTGACAGCACGTTTGAATTCAAGACAGAACTCGTAGAAAAGTACGAAAGTGGCGTCCCTATTTACCAAAAGATGGTAAATAGGGATGTCCGATAATATCGGCAGTCCGATAAATGCTTTAAAATGTAATATCGGAAATGACCGTACTTGGTCAACAGCCATACAGGTCACACTGAGGGTGGCGTATAAACAACTTTAACACACTGTTACAAATATGCGCCACACTGTGAACCCACACCAAACAAGAATGACAAACACATTTCGGGAGAACATCCGCACCGTAACACAACATAAACACAACGGAACAAATACCCAGAACCCCTTGCAGCACTAACTCTTCCGGGACGCTGCAATATATTTTGGAACAGATTGCTGTTACACTGTATTGGCTTTCTGTGACTGGCCACCAGTGCCTCCATGGAAATGCCCCCCTCTACCTCAAAGAACTACTCAACCCCCAAATCCTCCACACGACACCTCCACTCCGGACAGGCTAACCTCCTCCAACCTCCGAGGAAAAAGCTACGAACAATGGGAGACCGGGCTTTCTGCTCCGCCGCTCCCAGTCTGTGGAACGCTCTCCCTGACCACCTGAGGGCACCACAGACTGTGGATGCTTTTAAATAGACTCCCTTTTTAGACCAGTTGATCTGCCGTTTCTTTTCTTTTCTTTTCTTTTCTACTCTGCTCCGGGGTGGACCGCTAGCCTGTCCATCGGATGGGGACATCTCTACGCTGCTGACCCGTCTCCGCTCGGGATGGTTCCCGCTGGCCCCACCATGGACTGGACTTTCGCTGATGTGTTGGACTTTCACAATATTATGTCAGACCCACTCGACATCCATTGCTTTCGGTCTCCCCTAGAGGGGGGGGTTACCCACATATGCGGTCCTCTCCAAGGTTTCTCATAGTCATTCACATTGACGTCCCACTGGGGTGAGTTTTCCTTGCCCGTATGTGGGCTCTGTACCGAGGATGTCGTTGTGGCTTGTACAGCCCTTTGAGACACTTGTGATTTAGGGCTATATAAATAAACATTGATTGATTGATTGATTGAGACTTTTATTAGTAGGTTGCACAGTGAAGTACATATTCCGTACAATTGACCACTAAATGGTAACACCCGAATAAGTTTTTCAACTTGTTTAAGTCGGGGTCCACTTAAATTGATTCATGATACAGATATATACTATCATATATACTATCATCATAATACAGTCATCACACAAGATAATCACATTGAATTATTTACATTATTTACAATCAGGAGTGTGGAGGGGGGGTGGGGTGGGGGGGGTGGGGATATGGACATCAAGTAGTGGACATAGAGAGAGAGAGAGAGAGAGAGAGAGAGAGAGAGAGAGAGAGAGAGAGAGAGAGAGAGATCAGAAGGCATAAGAAAAAGAATCTGCATTTGATTGTTTACATTTGATTATTAGCAATCCGGGGAGGGTGTTAGTTTAGGGTTGTAGCTGCCTGGAGGTGAACTTTTATAGCGGTTTTGAAGGAGGATAGAGATGCCCTTTCTTTTATACCTGTTGGGAGCGCATTCCACATTGATGTGGCATAGAAAGAGAATGAGTTAAGACCTTTGTTAGTTCGGAATCTGGGTTTAACGTGGTTAGTGGAGCACCCCCTGGTGTTGTGGTTATGGCGGTCATTTACGTTAAGGAAGTAGTTTGACATGTACTTCGGTATCAGGGAGGTGTAGCGGATTTTATAGACTAGGCTCAGTGCAAGTTGTTTAACTCTGTCCTCCACCTTGAGCCAGCCCACTTTAGAGAAGTGGGTAGGAGTGAGGTGTGATCTGGGGTGGAGGTCTAGAAGTAACCTGACTAGCTTGTTCTGAGATGTTTGGAGTTTAGATTTGAGGGTTTTGGAGGTGCTAGGGTACCAGGAGGTGCATGCGTAATCGAAAAAGGGTTGAACGAGAGTTCCCGCCAGAATCCTCAAGGTGCTTTTGTTGACCAGAGAGGAAATTCTGTAGAGAAATCTCGTTCGTTGGTTAACCTTTTTGATTACCTTGGTTGCCATTTTATCACAGGAAAGGTTATGATTGATTGATTGATTGATTAAAAAAGGCTTAAAAACCCTTCTTTATTTTATTTTTTATTTTTTTAGATACATGCATACTAGTTTTAGCTATTTGGCTGTTCTAGTTTTTATTTTTATTTATTTATTCATTTATTTATTTGTATTATTATTATTATTATTATTTATTTTGTATTATTTATTTATTTTATTTTTTTTAAATCTTTTTTTTCTTTTCTAATACACTGTAGCACTTTGAGGTTGTTTACTAAATGTAAAGTGCATTTTAAAAATAAAATATATTATTATTATTATTATTATTATTATTATTATTATTCTTTAGAGGCGTTAACAGGGGCTGCGAACATTTGTTGCATCTAATCGTGTCTCTTTTCTTTTTAAACACGGAAATCTCACAAAATCGTGTGGATTGCAAGGTTTGTGTGCACAAATAATTAGCAGATAAACTGCTGCTTATACTGTCCCTGACATTTCCCCGGGATTAACAACACACACTCCCACTCCACACCTCACAGAGAAGAGGAGGACGGGGTCTCTCCCTCCCTCCCTCGGTCGCAAATTAGGCTTTTTTGTTGCGGCTGCCGCTGCTGTGGAGAAGAATGAGGACTTCCTGCAGAGGACCTTTAAGTGCAGGTCTGAGGAGTCTCTCTCTCTCTCTCCCCCCTCTTCAGAGCGCTCTCGCTCATCCTAAATGGGGTCAAGCTCCCAGTCAGGACCTGCTGCTTTCAATGATCCCAAAGAACGACACCCCTCCACCTGGCCTTTCCTCCCTCCCATCAGTAACCTTTTTTCTCTTCCCTCTCCCCGCATCACTCAGCCTATCCCGCTTCCTTCAGTCTTGTGTCTGATTTTCCGCAGCTTTGTGTGATTGCATCCGAGTTGCACATCGGCAAAAGTGCCAGTGGAGTCCTGATCGAACAATAGCGCTCTTCCCCACATGGTCAATTAAAAAGAGTCAACGGAAAAGTCGACAACCCGTATATGTCAATAAACTCATCGAGTCTCGCTCCACCGTGTTCTTTGTATTGCTAAAAATGTTGATGTTCATGAAGTTTGGTTCTTTTATGAATTTACTATGGGTCAACTGAAAATGTGACCAAATCTGCTGGGTCAAAAGTATACATACAGCAATGTTAATATTTGGTTACATGTCCCTTGGCAAGTTTCACTGCAATAAGTGTCACGAGGGGGGTTTGCGGCTCACTGCGGGGTCGTTCTCCCGGGAATGCAGAACGGATAACTCCGGACGACAGCGTGAGGTAGGAGATGATTTTAATCTCCTCAAGAAATCTTGGCAGGGCATGAGGTAAACAAACATAAACTATGGCGTGGAACAAACACGAGAATGTGGCATGAAACAAACAGCATACACTATGGCGTGGAACAAACACGAAACTGGCATGAAACAAACAGCATAAACTATGGCGTGGAACAAACACGAAACTGTGGCATGAAACAAATGGCATAAACTATGGCGTGCAACAAACACGAAACTGTGGCATGAAACAAACAGCATAAACTATGGCGTGGAACAAACACGAGACTGTGGCATGAAACAAACAGCATAAACTATGGCGTGGAACAAACACGAAACTGTGGCATGAAACAAACAGCATAAACTATGGCGTGGAACAAACACGAGACTGTGGCATGAAACAAACAGCATAAACTATGGCGTGGAACAAACACGAAACTGTGGCATGAAACAAACAGCATAAACTATGGCGTGGAACAAACACGAAACTGTGGCATGAAACAAACGGCATAAACTATGGCGTGGAACAAACACGAAACTGTGGCATGAAACAAACAGCATAAACTATGGCGTGGAACAAACACGAAACTGTGGCATGAAACAAACAGCATAAACTATGGCGTGGAACAAACACGAAACTGTGGCATGAAACAAACAGCATAAACTATGGCGTGGAACAAACACGAAACTGTGGCATGAAACAAACGGCATAAACTATGGCGTGGAACAAACACGAAACTGTGGCATGAAACAAACGGCATAAACTATGGCGTGGAACAAACACGAAACTGTGGCATGAAACAAACGGCATAAACTATGGCGTGGAACAAACACGAAACTGTGGCATGAAACAAACGGCATAAACTATGGCGTGGAACAAACACGAAACTGTGGCATGAAACAAACGGCATAAACTATGGCGTGGAACAAACACGAAACTGTGGCATGAAAGAAACGGCATAAACTATGGCGTGCAACAAACACGAAACTGTGGCATGAAACAAACAGCATAAACTATGGCGTGGAACAAACACGAGACTGTGGCATGAAACAAACAGCATAAACTATGGCGTGGAACAAACACGGAACTGTGGCATGAAACAAACAGCATAAACTGGCGTGGAACAAACACGAAACTGTGGCATGAAACAAAGCATAAACTATGGCGTGGAACAAACACGAAACTGTGGCATGAAACAAACAGCATAAACTATGGCGCGGAAAAAACACGAAACTGTGGCATGAAACAAACAGCATAAACTATGGCGTGGAACAAACACGAAACTGTGGCATGAAATAAACACGACTTACGTGGACACGGCATGAATCAAACAATGACGCCAGGCCGACTGACTGGCAAAGGCAGGCTTAAATGATGCCTCTGATTAGTGCTCGCGAAGCAGGTGAGCGGGCGAACACTAATCAGAGCCAGGTGGAAATAATAAGTAACCATGGTAACCAAACCAAACTCAGAGATGTCACAAACAGGAACTAAGAGAGTCCAAAGCTAACAGAAAATAACAAAAACATGATGCGGACCACGGATCATGACAATAAGGCGCTTTTGGTAGCCATCCACAAGCTTCTGGATGAATTTTGGACCACTCCTCTTGACAAAATTGGTGCAGTTCAGCTAAATGTGTTGGTTTTCTGACATGGACTTGTTTCTTCAGCATTGTCCACACGTTTAAGTCAGGGCTTTGGGAAGGCCATTCTAAAACCTTCATTCTAGCCTGATTTAGCCATTCCTTACCACTTTTGATGTGTGTTTGGGTCATTGTCCCGTTGGAACACCCAACTGCGCCCAAGACCCAACCTCCGGGCTGATGATTTTAGGTTGTCCTGAAGAATTTGGAGGTAATCATCCTTTTTTTCATTGTCCCATTTAAAGCACCAGTTCCATTGGCAGCAAAACAGGCCCAGATCATAATACTACCACCACCATGATTAAAGGTAGGATTGGTGTTCCCTGGATTAAAGACCTCACTTTTTCTCCTCCAAACATATTGCTGGGTATTGTGGCCAAACAGCTCAATTTTTGTTTCATCTGACACCACATGGACAAAGATAAAACCTTCTGGAGGAAAGTTCTGTGGTCAGATGAAAAAAAAAAAAAAAAAAAATTTATAATTGGTTCTTGAACAGGGTTTGTAAATCGAAAAGTTAGTATATTGAAGCAAATTTCTCCATCAAAAACAATGTAAACATGAACAATGAGTTCCAGCCCTGACAAAAGTCCATGTTTTAGTGAAGGTTTGTACATAATATACAGTAAAGTGTTATATAGTATTGTATAGCAAAATAAACATCACAAAGAATTTGTTAAAAACGACAACAACAAGAAGCTGGACTGTTTCGTATGGCCAACACACGCATGTTCACTCAAAAGTCCCTTTGGTGCCCTCACAAACAATCAAAAATCACAAAAACTTTAACAACCATATTGTTTCAATTACAAACATTTTAAAAAGTAAAATGCACTTTTACTTTTGTAAAGGTTTCAAATAATAATTTAAAAGAGGAAAACTATACTGGGCAGGAAGGCAAAAGGGCTTAAAGAAACTGGAATGGAAAAGAAGAATCCCGAGCATGAATCCAAAGTTCTTTGTCCATGTGGAGTAATCAGCCAGTCTCAACAAACAAACAACCAATGTCCCGACAAAGAATGGTGGCTCACACTCAACGTAAATAGTCTTAATCACCAACAGAAAACAGGTGAGAGGAAAAGTGCTTCAAGTTTGTGTAAAGCAGTTATAAAAAAAAAACACAAGCACAACAGGAAGTGCCACCAAAATAGGAGCACAGGACAGGAACAAGCACTAAACACAGAAGAACACTAACAAAAGCCAGAGAGATTTGTTTCACTATATAAACTTTTTAATTTACAAACTGTCAAGACGTGGACTATGGGGGGTTTGTTTTCCCGAGTTGCAAGGAAAGTTGGATCGGACATGGCGTGAAGGTATGTACATGATTTATTTTAACACTAACAAAAGGAACAAACAAAAGGCGGGCACAAGGCGTAGAACAAATTTGGCTATGAACAAAAACGTACACTTGACGTAGACTAATGACATGAAACAAAAGAACTGTTAAACGTAACATGAATAAACAAAACTTACTCGGTCAAGCATGGAAAGATCATGGAACTATGGCATGGAACGCGTAATCATGGGAGTAACAGGGGTAATGTCGCCAGGCCGACTGCTTGGCAACTGCAAGCTTAAATAATGGTGACATGATTAGTGACAACAGGTGCGTGACTCAAAATGTGAAACAGGTGAAACTAATGGTTGCTATGGTGACAAAACAATGGAGTGAAAACAGGAACCAAAAAGAGTCCAAAAACCAAACTGGACATAACTTAAACAAAACATGATCACAGACATGACACACACCCTGCTCAAGAACCAATTAAGTTCCTAAATCGAGGTTCCACTGTATTTAAATGTATTAAAAACAACAACAACAAGAAGCTGGACTGTTCTGTATGACCAACACATGCGTATTCACTCAAAAAGTCCCTTTGGTGCCCTCACAAACGATCAAAAATAAAAAAAAACCTTAAACAACCGTATTGTTACGATCATAAACATTTAAAAAAGTAAAAACCCACTTTTAATTTTGTAAAGGTTTCAAATAATCATTTAAAAGAGGAAAATCCACTTACATTCAAAGGTCCTCTTGGCAGCTGCTTTCTTCCCAAAGGAAAGAAAGGAGAAAAGGGAGGGGGCGAGGGTGAAGGGCCGTGTGTGCGTGCTCTTGGAAGAATGAGAGGTAGCCCTCTCCTCCTCTGTGAAATAAGTTTGCTTTGGCTTCTTTTTCCAGAAAACGTTGTTCTCATCACAATTAAAAAACGTGCTGTGGTACAGCAAGCAAGCACAAAATGGCGGCCAGCGGGATACAAAATGAATGAAGGAAGTGTTCGTACACCGAGGCATACATGGACTGTATGTGGCCCAATCTAAAAAATTGTAAACTGAAAAGTTTGCAAATAGAAGAGTTCCTAAATTCAGGTTCCTCTGTAGGGTGTACCGGTACCCTCTAAGGTGCGCGCCTGTGCAATTGCGCACTGCTCAAGCGTCCTCTGCGCACGGCAAATCTATGCCACGCACAAAATCAAATAAAAAAAATAAGCGCATAACAATTTGGGACAGAGAAAACAGTTTTCGTCATCATTGTTCAAATATTGTAACGTCTGTCGAGACGCTTCGAGGACATGAATTCCATCCATCACTTTACTGAGCAAAACTCTTTATTGTCGGCCATAAACACATCACCAAAACATTAGTAAAAAAAATGATATCTAGCAAAAACTGTAATTTTCTGCAGTACAAACCAGACCAAAAGCAACTTTGTTATATCAACAGCGGCCGCTCGCTCTTTCTCACTTGCGCCAACACATGCACATATGGCACTTAGCCAGTGATGCGTTTACAGCCACATAAAAAGTCAGACAACTCCAACACCACGCATAAAGTGTCATTCCAGGTCGTTGCACTATGATTTACCAATCAAATGTGTGCTTATTCTAGTGTCATTTATTGGGAATCTTAATTTATAAATATTAATCATGAAATGCTGTTAGTATATTAAATAAATACTAATACAAATATATTTTTTACAAACAGGAAGTTGCAGGAATGTACACATGATCCCCTGCTTACATCTCATTGTGCAACATGTGAATGTTTTAATGGGAACTAAATGCAATGTCTGAAAGGGGTACAAACTATTTCCAAAGCAGGACCTCCACCCAGACAAACAATACAAGTACACAGTTCACGAAAACAATATTTGTTGTTATTGTCATTGTAAGTGGGCCTAAACACTTATATTAGAAAATAACCTCATGGAAATGACTGCTGTCATTTGATTATAATAATAAGAGAATGTTGTCTGTCTATCTGTGTTGGCCCTGCGATGAGGTGGGGACTTGTCCAGGGTGTACCCCGCCTTCCGCCCGAATGCAGCTGAGATAGGCTCCAGCGA
This sequence comes from Entelurus aequoreus, assembly GCF_033978785.1. Lineage (NCBI taxonomy): Eukaryota > Metazoa > Chordata > Actinopteri > Syngnathiformes > Syngnathidae > Entelurus > Entelurus aequoreus. The sequence goes on along the minus strand of NC_084731.1, from coordinate 88,766,060 downwards.
CCCCGAAAGGTACAAGCGGTAGAAAATGGATGGATGGATGGAGATGTAACTTGTTATTTAGCCAGGTTTGGGACAGGTGTGCTGCTGGTGTAGCCACAGTGTGTACGTCTGATGGGCTCCACTGAATGCTCAGGGAGTTTTTGCGTTTGCTCACACACATGAACAATTAGAGGGAACATTGCTCACGAGTCGTCATTAATACCACCGTTCGGTTAATCTTTGATACGGTGAGGCACAGGTGTCAAACTCAAGGCCTGGGGGCCACATCATTTTACGTGGCCCACGAAAGCCTGTGTCAATAAGGCATCTTTCTTGATAAACCTACGGTTGAACTTAAATTCACGGACACCTCAATTTGCAAACTTTTAGATGTACAAGATTTTTGATCGAGCCAAATATGCCTCCGCGTTCAAACCAAGGGGTTCTGGGTATTTTTTCTGTTGTGTTTATGTTGTGTTACGGTGCTGATGTTCTCCCGAAATGTGTTTGTCATTCTTGTTTGGTGTGGGTTCCCAGTGTGACAGTGTTAAAGTTGTTTATACGGCCACTCTCAGTGTGACCTGTATGGCTGTTGATCAAGTATGCTTTGCATTCACTCATGTGTGTGCAAAACTCGCATATATTATGTGAATGGACCGGCACGCTGCTTGTATGGAGGAAAGGCGGACGTGACGACAGGTTGTAGAGGACGCTAAAGGCAGTACCTTTAAGGCACGCCCCCAATATTGTTGTCCGGGTGGAAATCGGGAGAAATTCGGGAGAATGGTTTCCCCGGGAGATTTTCGGGAGGGGTACTGAAATTCGGGAGTCTCCCGGGAAAATCGGGAGGGTTGGCAAGTATGGCGTATGTGCCTTTTTTTTTTTATCCTTTGGACAGGTTTTGTCCTTTTTGCTAACTCGAGTCCCAAAAAGACAATAGACCAGCACGGAAAGAAGAAGGGAATTGCTATGGAGTAAAAAAAAAAGAAAAAAAGAAAAGTATTTGTACATTAATGGCGCTCACAAGTATGGAATTCAAGTTTTAATTGTGATGAGACCGGACTTTTCTGGAAAAATATGCCAAAGCAGACTTATTTCACAGCGTAAGAGAAGAGTTCAGCTGTGCCTCTTTCAAAGCCGACACACACAGACGCACACACGGCCCCTCCCCCCGATCCCTTCTTTCTTTCAATCTGTCTGTCTGCTCCTTTCTCGTCAGCTTTTTGCCAATGCTAATGTAAGAGGTTTTTACTTTTACAAATGTTTATTATCGTAGCAATATGAATTTTGCCTATCGTTCACACTCATTATGAGAGACAGGATTTTACATCAAGTGGCACTGGGGAGGCTCGTAATCTCAATTTTTGCTCGCAACATAAAGCATGACAATTAGCCGAGTGACAGCTCGTATCCCCAAAAATTGGTAAGCTGGGGCAGTCCTATCCCAAGGACATTTCGCCGTTTTTATGCTTGAAAATGCCTAATTTCAATCAATCAATCAATCAATGTTTATTTATATAGCCCTAAATCACAAGTGTCTCAAAGGGCTGTACAAGCCACAACGACATCCTCGGTACAGAGCCCACATAATTTGAGACCACAAATGGTAGAATATGCTTTAAAAAAGTAAAATATCAAAAAGAAATCTGCAAAGTGGTAAAGTCACAATAATGGTGGTAAGGGACGACTGTATTGTGAATGTAAACGGGACATGCGACTCTGTGAGATAAAAGTCTAAAACATCATTAGTAGGGATGTCCGATAATATCGGACTGCCGATATTCTGGGCCGATAAATGCTTTAAAATGTAATATCGGAAATTATCGGTATCGGTTTCAAAAAGTAACATTTATGACTTTTTAAAACGCCGCCGTGTACACGGAAGTAGAGAGAAGGACAGAGCGCCAATAAACCTTTGCGTGCCGGCCCAGTCACATAATATATGCGGCTTTTACACACACACAAGTGAATGCAAGGCATACTTGGTCAACAGCCATACAGGTCACACTGAGGGTGACCGTGTAAACAACTTCAACACTGTTACAAATATGCGCCACACTGTGAACCCACACCAAACAAGAATGACAAACACATTTCGGGAGAACATCCGCACCGTAACACAACATAAACACGACAGAACAAATACCCGGAACCCCTTGCAGCACTAACTCTTCCGGGACGCTACAATATACACCACCACCCCCCCCCCCACATCAACCCCGCCCACCTCAACCTTCTCATGCTTTCTCAGGGAGAGCATGCCCCAAATTCCAAGCTGCTGTTTTGAGGCATGTTAAAAAAAATAATGCACTTTGTGACTTCAATAATAAATATGGCAGTTTTTCCCATAACTTGAGTTGATTTATTTTGGTAAAACCTTGTTACATTGTTTAATGCATCCAGCGGGGCATCACAAGAAAATTAGGCATAATAATGTGTTAATTCCACGACTGTATACGGTATATCGGTATCGGTTGATATCGGAATTGGTAACTAAGAGTTGGACAATATCGGAATATCGGGACATCTCTAATCATTTAAAAACAGTACAATAAAGACATGCAAACTCCTTTAACCGTTCTATTGAGGTCTCTAGTCAAGGTCAGGAGTTAATGTGCATGCAATGGCTAATTTTGCTCAGGCGGTGACCCAGAATTAGCGTCATGACTACAGTACGGCCTGCTGAAAGGTATGAACCACACCTACTCAAACATTTACTCTACATTTGAGGCCCTTTTTTTGGTCCCGGTGTGGGTTCTTCGCAAACAACAACCGTGCAAACAGTCCAAATTTGAATACAGCCGATCGTCAACTCAGCCGTGTCTGACACGCACGCACGCACGCAGACGCACGCCCGGCTGAGAAAGGCCTGTCAGGACTGGAGTAGTGACATACCTTCCCTCCTCTCACCAGGCCTCAGGCGTCAGTTTGCAGGACAAGCAGAAAAAGGACTCAACAAAGTCGCCTCGCATCTTTTGGTTCAGGTGGCGTCCACCGTCATCGAGGGTGTTCTCGGCGCTTCCCTCTCCTCTCGCTCCACCGAGCTCCTCCCGGGCCGGAGCGCCACTGTCGGTGGTCAGCGGCGCTCTCAGCCCTCCTCCGTGCCCATACTGGCTTTTATTTAATTTCTCTGTATAATGGATGTGAATGAAGCCAAGGGAGGGGCAGGCCTCTCAGCCAAAGAGTAACAATAAGTGCCATTATTTTTGATTGGCTTCCCCACTTTTTGAAAATGACTTTCAAAGTGTGATTTCCCATTGTCGGGGCACAATAATGGCGAACAATGCGGCCGTGGGGGCGAGGCGGGGTAGGTTTAGTCTTATACACGCAAGCTTATATTGAAGGGGGCTTTGGCAGCGGCGGCCGGTGTGCACTGGGTAACCCTGCAGGGCCGCGACTGGGCCCGGGGTTAGTCTCATAATGGGAGGCCTTTAGCTGCCATTGTGGCGGCTGTGTCAACAGAGAGGCCGCTGGGAGTTTCCTGGCATGGCGGGGGTGGGGAAGAATCCTTTTAGGCCAGGGGTGTCAAACTCATTTTAGATCGGTGGGCCACATGGAGAAAAATCTACTCCCAAGTGGGCCGGACTGGTAAAATCACGGCACGATAACTTAAAAATAAAGACAACTTCAGATTGTTTTCCTTGTTTAAAAATAGAACAAGCACATTCTGAAAATGTACAAATCATAATGTTGTTGGTTTTTTTTTCACACTTACATGTTGCGGTTAACGGTATTCTATCTTTATTTGTCATTATTTATACTTTCTGAATGAATTATATGGTAATGTTCATCAGTCAACTCATTGGGGTTCATTTTCAATCTATCAAGTAGAGATGGCTTTTTTGCCGATATCTGATATTCCGAATTACCGATTCCGATATCAACCGATACCGATATATACAGTCGTGGAATTGACACATTATTATGCTTAATTTTGTTGTGATGCCCCGCTGGATGCATTAAACAATGTAACAAGGTTTTCCAAAATAAATCAACTCAAGTTATGGAAAAAAATGCCAACATGGCACTGCCGTATTTATTATTGAAGTCACAAAGTGCATTATTTTTTTTAACATGCCTCAAAACAGCAGCTTGGAATTTGGGACATGCTCTCCCTGAGAGAGCATGAGGAGGTTGAGGTGGGCGGGGTTGGGGGGGGGGGCGTGGTTGAGGTGGGGGGGAAGGGTAGCGGGGGTGTATAATGTAGCGTCCCGGAAGAGTTAGTGCTGCAAGGGGTTCTGGGTATTTGTTCTGTTATGTTCATGTTGTGTTACGGTGCGGATGTTCTCCCGAAATGTGTTTGTCATTCTTGTTTGGTGTGGGTTCACAGTGTGGCGCATATTTGTAACAGTCTTAAAGTTGTTTATACGGTCACCCTCAGTGTGACCTGTATGTGTGTTGATCAAGAGTGCTTGCATTCACTTGTGTGTGTGTCAAAAGCCTTTTATATTATGTACGTGGACCGGCACGCAAATGCAGTGCGAAGTTGGTAGAGTGGCCGTGCCAGCAATCGGAGGGTTGCTGGTTACTGGGGTTCAATCCCCACCTTCTACCATCCTAGTCACGTCCGTTGTGTCCTTGGGCAAGACACTTCACCCTTGCTCCTGATGGGTGCTGGTAGCGCCTTGCATGGCAGCTCCCTCCATCAGTGTGTGAATGTGTGTGTGAACGGGTGAATGTGGAAATACTGTCAAAGCGCTTTGAGTACCTTGAAGGTAGAAAAGTGCTATACAAGTATAACCCATTTATCATTTAATTTAAGGATTATTGGCGCTCTGTATTACACCCTCCGTCCGTGTACACAGCGGCGTTTTTAAAAGTCATAAATTTTACTCTTTGAAAAAAAAAAGTCTGCGGGCTATAGAGCGTTTTCTATTCGGGCTCCAGTACTCTGGAATGCCCTCCCGGTAACAGTTAGAGATGCTACCTCAGTAGAAGCATTTAAGTCCCATCTTAAAACTCATTTGTATAATCTAGCCTTTAAATAGACCCCCCCTTTTTTAGACCAGTTGATCTGCCGTTTCTTTTCTTCTCTCCTCTTCTCCCCTGTCCCTTGCGAGGGGGAGTTGCATAGGTCCGGTGGCCATGGATGAAGTGCTGGCTGTCCAGAGCCGGGACCCCGGGTGGACCACTAGCCTGTGCATCGGTTGGGGACATCTCTGCGCTGCTGACCCGTCTCCGCTCGGGATGGTTTCCTGTTGGCCCCGCTGTGGACTGGACTCCCGCTGATGTGTTGGATCCACTGTGGACTGGACTTTCACAATGTTATGTCAGACCCACTCGACATCCATTGCTTTCGGTCTCCCCTAGAGGGGGGGGTTACCCACATATGCGGTCCTCTCCAAGGTTTCTCATAGTCATTCACCGACGTCCCACTGGGGTGAGTTTTTCCTTGCCCGTATGTGGGCTCTGTACCGAGGATGTCGTTGTGGCTTGTACAGCCCTTTGAGACACTTGTGATTTAGGGCTATATAAATAAACATTGATTGATTGATTGATTGAAACCGATACCGATAATTTCCGATATTATATTTTAAAGCATTTATCGGCCGATAATATCGGCAGGCCGATATTATCGGACATCCCTAGTATATATATATTTATTTATTTATATATGTACCTTATTGCTTTTTTTTATCCTGCACTACCATGAGCTTATGTAACGAAATTTCGTTCTTATCTGTGCTGTAAAGTTCAAATTTGAATGACAATAAAAAGGAAGTCTACGTCTAAGTCTAAAAAAAATATATATATATATATATATATATATATATATATAAATTTTGTGGAATAGCCTTCATTTCTAAGAACAAGAATAGACTGTCGAGTTTCAGATGAAAGTTCTCTTTTTCTGGCCATTTTGAGCATTTAATTGACCCCACAAATGTGATGCTCCAGAAACTCAATCTGCTCAAAGGAAGGTCAGTTTTGTAGCTTCTGTAATGAGCTAAACTGTTTTCAGATGTGTGAACATGATTGCACAAGGGTTTTCTAATCATCAATTAGCCTTCTGAGCCAATGAGCAAACACATTGTACCATTAGAACACTGGAGTGATAGTTGCTGGAAATGGGCCTCTATACACCTATGTAGATATTGCACCAAAAACCAGACATTTGCAGCAAGAATAGTCATTTACCACATTAGCAATGTATAGAGTGTATTTCTTTAAAGTTAAGACTAGTTTAAAGTTATCTTCATTGAAAAGTACAGTGCTTTTCCTTCAAAAATAAAGACATTTCAATGTGACCCCAAACTTTTGAACGGTAGTGTATATATATATATATATATATACTGTATATATAAATATATATACACTACCGTTCAGTTTAGCTCGTTACAGAAGCTACAAAACTGACCTTCCTTTGAGCAGATTGAGTTTCTGGAGCATCACATTTGTGGGGGTCAATTAAACGCTCAAAATGGCCAGAAAAAGAGAACTTTCATCTGAAACTCGACAGTCTATTCTTGTTCTTAGAAATGAAGGCTATTCCACAACATTGTTTGGGTGACCCCAAACTTTTGAACGGTAGTGTATATATAGTGATATGAGTTTAATTGGTTTCTGTGATGGAGCTCTTTACTCAAAAGTACTTGTATCTCAAATCAATTAAAGACAAAATATTATGCTAAACCAACTTTTCTTACCTATTGGTACCTCTTTTTGTGTATTTGGGATCTGCATAAATCCGGAAAATTTGAAATCAAGCCATGGAGACAAGATTATAGCGGATATATTTAGAAAACAGTCTGTCCTTCCTTCATACTTTCTTTCCTTTTGCCCCATTAGCGATGTTTTTTCCTAACTGTCACGTTAGCTGATATCTCCATATATGCTAGAGATTTATCCAAGGTGCTTTTGCGCGAGTTCGCCATTATAGTCCGCGCTGTAGTCAATATGCTCCTTTTTCGCTATCCTCTTGTTGTGGGGCAGACTGGCTCGTACATGCACATGCATCCTCCACTGTTGCTATTTCTAATACAAAGTAGTGTATAGTTTAAAATTGAATCTGTCAGTCCACTCTAAACGCTAAAAACTACAACATGATTGACAGGGAGAAGACACAGTCGAAGTGGAGGCACGTAAATAAGACCGCCCACAAAACAGCGCATCATGAAAGGACAGTCAGAAAGCAGCTTGAAGACGGTCCGTAAAACAAAAACCCCACCATTACGTGTTATGTAGACCACAAAGAAGTGTTGTAAATGTTGAAAAAAACCCATCATATTTTTTGGGCCTCCCAAAATCACCACCAACATGTAACATGCTTTTAAAACAATTTAATTTTGCTTATTAGTTGGTCTGGAACTCCAAGATGCAAAGACAGCAGCTAAAAATTAGCTTAACTACAAAAAACCAAGATTGTGCAGCTGGGAAGTGCACAGGAAACACAGAAAACGATCCAGCATAAAAAGCATCCTGATTGGCGATCAGAGACAGGTGTGCCCTAATTGCCAATCAGGGACAGGTGAGGGAGCCAGCGCTCAGACAAGAAAAGTGGTGGAGGCAAACAGGAAGTGGAAAGCAAAAATAAGAGTGCTAGACAGGCAATGAATACAGAAACTTAGGAAACTAATAATAACTAAACTATTATGACATTACTCGTACATATTGTGTATTGCAGGGGTCACCAACGCGGTGCCCGCGGGCACCAGGTAGCCCGTAAGGACCAGATGAGTAGCCCGCTGGCCTGTTCTAAAAATAGCTCAAATAGCAGCACATACCAGTGAGCTGCCTATATTTTTAAAATTGTATTTATTTACTAGCAAGCTGGTCTCGCTTTACCTGACATTTTTAATTCTAAGAGAGACAAAACTCAAATAGAATTTGAAAATCCAAGAAAATATTTTAAAGACTTGGTTTTCACTTATTTAAATAAATTCATTAATTTTTTTTACTTTGCTTCTTATAACTTTCTGAAAGACAATTTTAGAGAAAAAATACAACCTTAAAAATGATTTTAGGATTTTTAAACACATATACCTTTTTACCTTTTAAATTCCTTCCTCTTCTTTCCTGACAATTCAAATCAATGTTCAAGTAATTTATTTTTTTTATTGTAAAGAATAATAAATACATTTTAATTTAATTCTTCATTTTAGCTTCTGTTTTTTCGACGAAGAATATTTGTGAAATATTTCTTCAAACTTATTATGATTAAAATTCAAAAAAAATATTCTGGAAAATCTAGAAAATCTGTAGAATCAAATTTAAATCTTATTTCAAAGTCTTTTAAATTTCTGTTTAAAATTTTGTTCTGGAAAATCTAGAAGAAATGATGATTTGTCTTGGTTAGAAATATAGCTTGGTCCAATTTGTTATATATTCTAACAAAGTGTAGATTGGATTTTAACCTATTTAAAACATGTCATCAAAATTCTAAAATTAATCTTAATCAGGAAAAATGACTAATGATGTTCCATAAATCCTTTTTTTAATTTTTTCAAAAAGATTCAAATTAGTTAGTTTTTCTCTTCTTTTTTTCGGTAGAATTTTGAATTTTAAAGAGTCGAAATTGAAGATAAACTATGTTTCAAAATTTAATTGTCATTTGTTTCGTGTTTTTCTCCTCTTTTAAACCGTTCAATTAAGTGTAAATATCATTCATTATTAATCATAACATAGAGTTAAAGGTAAATTGAGCAAATTGGCAATTTCTGGCAATTTATTTAAGTGTGTATCAAACTGGTAGCCCTTCGCATTAATCAGTACCCAAGAAGTAGCTCTTGGTTTCAAAAAGGTTGGTGACCCCTGGTGTATTGTATCAAAGACAACACAATACAATATACTACAAACATGTGGAGCAGTTTTATTAAAACACTTCCTTGATAATACATGTTGGATATGCTTTTTCTATGCATTTTATGTAAATGTTGCTCCACTATTACTTTTATAACCCACTTTTTGAGTCTGTCTGCAAAATGACTGTTAGTGAAGGTGTTCCCAGATTGCAAATGAAACCACACCCCACCCTCTCCAAAAGTATTATAATTCATCTTTTGAAAATATACACTTTTTAAAATATATCTTGAAGACGAATGTAACTGCATTTTTTTCCCCCCCAGATATGTTCGAAAATAAACATAAACATTATATAGATTCACCCGGTCACTACATTAGGTACACCCGCAAACTCATCCATCGATTCAGTTGCACGTCGGTGTTATTATGCTCCTGCTGCGATTACATTAAAATAATACTTTATTGTGCCTATTTGTGTGTTTCTTCACGCTCAGCTGGCCTTGTACAGGACCCTCCTGCCCACCCCCCCCCCCCCCGCCCACACCCCCTGGCTGATTGCTTTACTTAAAAGGAATGTTTGCAACTTGCTAACAGTCCCGTTTTTCAAACCCAAAAATATGTTACCGTGACATATATTTTTTAAAAGTGTGTAGTTTTTTTGTTGTTTTTTTTGCAATTTCTAATTATCGTATTTTTCGGAGTATAAGTCGCTCCGGAGTATAAGTCGCACCAGCCGAAAATGCATTAAAAAAAAGGAAAAAAACATATATAAGTCGCACTGGAGTGTTAGTCACATTTTTTGGGGAAATGTATTTGATAAAACCCAACACCAAGAATAGACATTTGAAAGGCAATTTAAAATAAATAAAGAATAGTGAACAACAGGCTGAATAAGTGTATGTTATATGAGGCATAAATAACCAACTGAGAACGTGCCTGGTATGTTAACGTAACATATTATGGTAAGAGTCATTCAAATAACTATAACATATAGAACATGCTATACGTTTACCAAACAATCTGTCACTCCTAATCGCTAAATCCCATGAAATCTTATACGTCTAGTCCAGGGGTCGGCAACCCAAAATGTTGAAAGAGCCATATTGGACCAAAAATACAAAAACAAATCTGTCTGGAGCCGCAAAAAATTAAAAGCCATATTACATGTGTCATGAGATATAAATGTAATTAAGATGACTTAAAGGAAACTAAATGAGCTCAAATATAGCTACAAATGAGGCATAATGATGCAATATGTACACATCGCTAGCCTAAATAGCATGTTAGCATCGATTAGCTTGCAGTTATGCAGTGACCAAATATGTCTGATTAGCACTCCACACAAGTCAATAACATCAACAAAACTCACCTTTGTGCATTCATGCACAACGTTAAAAGTGTGGTGGACAAAATGAGACAGAAAAAGTGGCATAAAACACGTCGTAGAAAGTCGGAGAAAGTTATACCAGTTATATCAATCAATACATGTAAACAAACTATACGGTGAGTTCAAGGACCGCCAAAATAAGTAGGACAAAACGGCGCTCGCCAAATACTCGAATCAGTGAAGCATGTTTAATATAAACAGTGGGATTTATAACAATTAGGGAGGTTTGTGTCATGTTTGTCCTCCTACAGAAACCATACTAAAACAAAAAAATAGATTTTTTTTCCCCCTCATCTTTTTCCATTCTTCATACATTTTTGAAAAATCTCCAGAGAGCCACTAGGGCGGCGCTAAAGAGCCGCATGCGGCTCTAGAGCCGCGGGTTGCCGACCCCCGGTCTAGTCTCTTACGTGAATGAGCTAAACAATATTATTTGATATTTTATGGTAATGTGTTAATAATTTCACACATAAGTCGCTCCTGAGTATAAGCTAAACTATGAAAAAAACTGCGACTTATAGTCCAAAAAATACGGTATACGAAATAGATAAATTGCTCATTAGCACAAGGAATTTGTTTGTATTTCACCCTGCCACTCCCCCTGTCTCCTCACACGTACGCGCAGGAAGCACGTGAACACAAACAAAAGCAGTCCTTGAGAAGCAGCTAACAATTTGCAGTCATGTTGTTGTTATGATAGAATGTACATTCAATGATAGCTAACCTTAGCTATACAAATCACTGTCATTGGCTGACAACACACAAAGCCACTGCGCATGCACATGTACATACGAGCGTAGTTATTTCATTATGCTAAAATGCAAAAAATTGTAATGCTTAAAATACAATGGAACATTAGCAAACATCTCATCATTCGGTTTTCAGATAAGTAGGTGCACCTCACTGTGACGTCACAATGTAGCCAGGATGCAAAACACCAGATGAATCCAAAACTGCGTGAAAGCTCGCCCCCAAACGCATGAACCTTGTTATCTGAGACATTGTCAAACACGACTATCCAACATTAGAACATTTATAAATCAGAAAAGACTAAATTCATCATAAGTCCACTTAAAGCAGGGGTGTCCAAACTTTTTCCACTGAGGGCCGCACACGGAAAAATTAATGCATGTGGGGGCCATTTTGATATTTTTCATTTTCAAACCATAACAAAATATATGGATTTTTTATTTATTTTACTTTTAGGGGTCCCGGAGACCATAAAGGGTCTCAGTCATTAAAATGTTAAAAATAAGTCAGATTATTATTATTTTTAAATTATTTAACGCTTACAGTAAATCTCTACATCAACTTCAAGTTGATATAAAGTGATACAAATTAAAAAAAAATGTTTTATGGCTTTTCTGTCAAAAACAACTTAGTTTTTTTTTTTAATAGTAAAACTGAAATATGCAGTATTTAGTAATTAGAGCCCTAAAAGATCAATAATGCAGGACACCATTGATTTTAATTTTTTCATATTTTTGAGTAATCACAGTGAAAAGATAAATAAAAAATCACTAAATATATTTGGGATCCAAAAGGTGCCCCGCTCATAAAGTGATACATTTTTATTAGGTTTTTCTTTTACTTTCAACACTTAAGTTACGAGATCAACTTCAGATATATCTGTCGATTTTATGCTGGAACAATTCTTTTGTTTGTTTTATGCGCTTTTGTCAAATAAAACTTTGATGTTTTTATATGGCTGCTACACAATATATGCAATATTTACCACATAAAACATTTTAAAGTGAAATATTTGAAGTAATTGGAGCCCTGAAAATAATTCATTATAACATGGATTTTTTTGTCATTATTTTTTTTTTTGAGCAATGGCAAAAAAAAGAAAAATAAAGAAAGACAAAAGAAAAAAAACAGCCTGCATGGCAGCTTTTGTGTCAACATTGCAACCTTTTCTCGTTAGATTTCACCTCATTCCACTTTTTTTAATGTTCTTTTTTATTTTTACAATAGTATTTCCAGAATGTGTGGCGGGCCGGTACACAATCAGCTGCGGGCCGCAAATGGCCCCCGGGCCGCACTTTGGACACCCCTGACTTAAAGCATTGTAATAATGTACAGTAAGTAACATTCGAGAACGGACTTCTACGGTCTTTCCTCTGAGCAGCTTCCCGATATTTTCATGGATACATGTCTGCCAAAAAAATCGGATCGGTATCGTAGGCCGAAAATGTCGACGAGGACATCTCTCACATGAATGTTAGCTATTTTACTTGCTGTGCTGGGCTGTGGTCTTTCCCAAGGGAGTCTTTGCTTGCCTAATGACCGCAGTGTGCGGGTACGTTTACTTCAATAAATCTGCAGCGAGGTGTTCACGTTCCCCACCCGCAGTGGTACATTTGCAGCTTCAATCCGTCAACCTATTCCACTCAAACATGAGATCATGTGGATTCAGTTTCTTCGAGCAAGCACACATTCACTCGAGTTTTTGTCGATACGGAAACCTTGAGAAAGCAGTGGAAGCTGAACAAATAGCCGCATACACAACACACACACACACACACAACACACACAACACACACACACACACACACACACACACACACACACACACACACACACACACACACACACACACACACACACACACGCCTACTCTTAATGTAAATATACATGTTTAGGTCACCAACCCCTAAACAAAGAGGCCCAGCACAAGTGGCTCTCATTACTTTAAGCAAGCATACGCAGCAGGGATGTGCGGTCAGGGTAGACGGGTAAGGTAAAGCCTCACTTGTCATGATGAAAAAAATAAATAAAACCATAAAATACATGTAAATATGTATCCAATAAACTGTTGTTATTGTATTTTCTGTATTATTAACATTTCTTTCTAACATGCACTTAAGTAAAAATCACTCAATCTGCACACAAACCAATCATGAGGCCTCATGATCAGCACAATTTCGCCCAAAATAATGTTTGCCGATACATTTTCACACCACGACTAGAGTTTTGTACGCTGTAGAATCTACAGTTTGTTCATCAAATCAAGCTTTATTGTCATTTAGCTGTTACGAGTCACGACTGAATGAGAAAGTGTTTCTCGAGGGACTGAGAGGACACAATCCCAGCAGGCACAAGGCATTAAAACAACGTTGAGAACTTGTTGGATTAGGTCATGACGTTGACCAACTCAAACACAACGTTGAAACAACATGCTTTTTGACAACGTTTGTTCAATGTTGAGTTCTGACGTTGATTTGACCATTGAAATGTGGTCATTTTCCAACCAATATTCTACAACAGTGGTCCCAACCAACCAACCAACAAGAAATTAAAGAAAAAAAAAAAAAGATTTATTTTTTATTTTTTATTTGATCTTTTATTTTTTATTAAATCAACATAAAAATCACAATATATACATTATATATCAATATAGATCAATACAGTATGCAGGGATACAGTCCGTAAGCACACATGATTGTATTTCTTTATGACAAAAATAAATAAATACATTTTAAAAAAATACCACAACCCCCCCACTTCCCGGTCCGTGGGACAAATTTTCAAGTGTTGACCGGTCCGCAGCTACAAAAAGGTTGGGGGCCACTGTTCTACAACACAAACAACGTTGAAACAACATGCGTTTTGACAACGTTTATTCAATGTCAGGTTGTGACGTTGAATTGACCATTGAAATTTGGTCATTTCCTAACTAATATTCTACAACACAAACGCAACGTTGAAACAACATGCTTTTTGACAACGTTAAATCAATGCTGGGTTGTGACGTTGATTTGACCATTGACATTTGGTCATTTCTTAACTGATATTCTACAACACAAATGCAACGTTGAAACAACATGCTTTTTGACCATGTTTATTCAATGTCAGGTTGTGACGTTGATTTGACCATTGAAATTTGGTCATTTCCTAAGTAATATTCTACAACACAAACGCAACGTTGAAACAACATGCTTTTTGACAACGTTAAATCAATGTTGGGTTGTGACGTTGATTTGACCATTGACATTTGGTCATTTCTTAACTGATATTCTACAACACAAATGCAACGTTGAAACAACATGCTTTTTGACCATGTTTATTCAATGTCAGGTTGTGACGTTGATTTGACCATTGAAATTTGGTCATTTCCTAAGTAATATTCTACAACACAAACGCAACGTTGAAACAACATGCTTTTTTATCAACGTTGGGTTCTGACGTTGATTTGACCATTGAAATTTGGTCATTTTCCAACCAATATTTTACAACACAAATACAACGTTGAACCAACATGCTTTTTGACAACATTTAATCAATGTTGGGTTCTGACGTTGATTTGACCATTGAAATTTGGTCATTTTCCAACCAATATTCTACAACACAAATACGTTGAAACAACATGCTTTTTGACAACATTTATTCAATGTCAGGTTGTGACATTGTTTTGACCATTGAAATTTGGTCATTTCTTAACTAATATTGTACAACACAAATGCAACGTTGAATCAACATGCTTTATGACAACGTTTAATGTAATGTTGGGTTCTGACGTTGATTTGACAATTGAAATTTGGTCATTTCCAAACTAAAATTCTACAACACAAACGCAACGTTGAAACAACATGCTTTTTGACAACGTTTAATCAATGTTGGGTTCTGACGTTGATTTGACCATTGAAATTTGGTCATTTTCCAACCAATATTCTACAACACAAATACGTTGAAACAACATGCTTATTGACAACATTTATTCAATGTCAGGTTCTGACGTTGATTTGACAATTTAAATTTGGTCATTTCCTAACTAAAATTCTACAACACAAACGCAACGTTGAAACAACATGCTTTTTGACAACGTTTAATCAATGTTGGGTTCTGACGTTGATTTGACCATCGACATTTGCTCATTTTCCAACCGATATTCTACATTACAAATACGTTGAAACAACATGCTTATTGACAACGTTTATTCAATGTCAGGTTCTGACGTTGATTTGACCATTGAAATTTGGTCATTTTCCAACCAATATTCTACAACAGTGGTCCCAACCAAAATTAAAGAAAAAAAAAAAAGATTTTTATTTTATTTTTTATTTTATCTTTTATATTTTATTAAATCAACATAAAAATCACAATATATACATTATATATCAATATAGATCAATACAGTCTGCAGGGATACAGTCCGTAAGCACACATGATTGTATTTCTTTATGACAAAAATAAATAAATACATTTAAAAAAAATACTATAACCCCCCCACTTCCCGGTCCGTGGGACAAATTTTCAAGTGTTGACCGGTCCGCAGCTACAAAAAGGTTGGGGGCCACTGTTCTACAACACAAACAACGTTGAAACAACATGCGTTTTGACAACGTTTATTCAATGTCAGGTTGTGACGTTGAATTGACCATTGAAATTTGGTCATTTCCTAACTAATATTCTACAACACAAACGCAACGTTGAAACAACATGCTTTTTGACAACGTTAAATCAATGTTGGGTTGTGACGTTGATTTGACCATTGACATTTGGTCATTTCTTAACTGATATTCTACAACACAAATGCAACGTTGAAACAACATGGTTTTTGACCATGTTTATTCAATGTCAGGTTGTGACGTTGATTTGACCATTGAAATTTGGTCATTTCCTAAGTAATATTCTACAACACAAACGCAACGTTGAAACAACATGCTTTTTTATCAATGTTGGGTTCTGACGTTGATTTGACCATTGAAATTTGGTCATTTTCCAAACAATATTTTACAACACAAATACAACGTTGAAACAACATGCTTTTTGACAACATTTAATCAATGTTGGGTTGTGACGTTGATTTGACCATTGAAATTTGGTCATTTTCCAACCAATATTCTACAACACAAATACGTTGAAACAACATGCTTTTTGACAACCTTTATTCAATGTCAGGTTGTGACATTGTTTTGACCATTGAAATTTGGTCATTTCTTAACTAATATTGTACAACACAAATGCAACGATGAATCAACATGCTTTATGACAACGTTTAATTTAATGTTGGGTTCTGACGTTGATTTGACAATTAAAATTTGGTCATTTCCAAACTAAAATTCTACAACACAAACGCAGCGTTGAAACAACATGCTTTTTGACAACGTTTAATCCATGTTGGGTTCTGACGTTGATTTGACCATTGAAATTTGCTCATTTTCCAACCAATATTCTACATTACAAATACGTTGAAACAACATGCTTATTGACAACGTTTATTCAATGTCAGGTTCTGACGTTGATTTGACCATTGAAATTTGGTCATTTTCCAACCAATATTCTACAACAGTGGTCCCAACCAAAATTAAAGAAAAAAAAAAAAGAATTTATTTTTATTTTTTATTTTATCTTTTATATTTTATTAAATCAACATAAAAAATCACAATATATACATTATATATCAATATAGATCAATACAGTCTGCAGGGATACAGTCCGTAAGCACACATGATTGTATTTCTTTATGACAAAAATAAATAAATACATTTAAAAAAAATACCATAACCCCCCCACTTCCCGGTCCGTGGGACAAATTTTCAAGTGTTGACCGGTCCGCAGCTACAAAAAGGTTGGGGGCCACTGTTCTACAACACAAACAACGTTGAAACAACATGCGTTTTGACAACGTTTATTCAATGTCAGGTTGTGACGTTGAATTGACCATTGAAATTTGGTCATTTCCTAACTAATATTCTACAACACAAACGCAACGTTGAAACAACATGCTTTTTGACAACGTTAAATCAATGTTGGGTTGTGACGTTGATTTGACCATTGACATTTGGTCATTTCTTAACTGATATTCTACAACACAAATGCAACGTTGAAACAACATGCTTTTTGACCATGTTTATTCAATGTCAGGTTGTGACGTTGATTTGACCATTGAAATTTGGTCATTTCCTAAGTAATATTCTACAACACAAACGCAACGTTGAAACTACATGCTTTTTTATCAATGTTGGGTTCTGACGTTGATTTGACCATTGAAATTTGGTCATTTTCCAACCAATATTTTACAACACAAATACAACGTTGAACCAACATGCTTTTTGACAACATTTAATCAATGTTGGGTTCTGACGTTGATTTGACCATTGAAATTTGGTCATTTTCCAACCAATATTCTACAACACAAATACGTTGAAACAACATGCTTTTTGACAACATTTATTCAATGTCAGGTTGTGACATTGTTTTGACCATTGAAATTTGGTCATTTCTTAACTAATATTGTACAACACAAATGCAACGTTGAATCAACATGCTTTATGACAACGTTTAATTTAATGTTGGGTTCTGACGTTGATTTGACAATTGAAATTTGGTCATTTCCTAACTAAAATTCTACAACACAAACGCAACGTTGAAACAACATGCTTTTTGACAACGTTTAATCAATGTTGGGTTCTGACGTTGATTTGACCATTGAAATTTGCTCATTTTCCAACCAATATTCTACATTACGAATACGTTGAAACAACATGCTTATTGACAACATTTATTCAATGTCAGGTTCTGACGTTGATTTGACCATTGAAATTTGCTCATTTTCCAACCAATATTCTACATTACAAATACGTTGAAACAACATGCTTTTTGACAACATTTATTCAATGTCAGGTTCTGACGTTGATTTGACAATTTAAATTTGGTCATTTCCAAACTAAAATTCTACAACACAAACGCAACGTTGAAACAACATGCTTTTTGACAACGTTTAATCAATGTTGGGTTCTGACGTTGATTTGACCATTGAAATTTGCTCATTTTCCAACCAATATTCTACATTACAAATACGTTGAAACAACATGCTTATTGACAACGTTTATTCAATGTCAGGTTCTGACGTTGATTTGACCATTGAAATTTGGTCATTTTCCAACCAATATTCTACAACAGTGGTCCCAACCAAAATTAAAGAAAAAAAAAAAAGAATTTATTTTTATTTTTTATTTTATCTTTTATATTTTATTAAATCAACATAAAAAATCACAATATATACATTATATATCAATATAGATCAATACAGTCTGCAGGGATACAGTCCGTAAGCACACATGATTGTATTTCTTTATGACAAAAATAAATAAATACATTTAAAAAAAATACCATAACCCCCCCACTTCCCGGTCCGTGGGACGAATTTTCAAGTGTTGACCGGTCCGCAGCTACAAAAAGGTTGGGGGCCACTGTTCTACAACACAAACAACGTTGAAACAACATGCGTTTTGACAACGTTTATTCAATGTCAGGTTGTGACGTTGAATTGACCATTGAAATTTGGTAATTTCCTAACTAATATTCTACAACATAAACGCAACGTTGAAGCAACATGCTTTTTGACAACGTTAAATCAATGTTAGGTTGTGACGTTGATTTGACCATTAACATTTGGTCATTTCTTAACTGATATTCTACAACACAAATGCAACGTTGAAACAACATGCTTTTTGACCATGTTTATTCAATGTCAGGTTGTGACGTTGATTTGACCATTGAAATTTGGTCATTTCCTAAGTAATATTCTACAACACAAACGCAACGTTGAAACAACATGCTTTTTTATCAATGTTGGGTTCTGACGTTGATTTGACCATTGAAATTTGGTCATTTTCCAACCAATATTTTACAACACAAATACAACGTTGAACCAACATGCTTTTTGACAACATTTAATCAATGTTGGGTTCTGACGTTGATTTGACCATTGAAATTTGGTCATTTTCCAACCAATATTCTACAACACAAATACGTTGAAACAACATGCTTTTTGACAACATTTATTCAATGTCAGGTTGTGACATTGTTTTGACCATTGAAATTTGGTCATTTCTTAACTAATATTGTACAACACAAATGCAACGTTGAATCAACATGCTTTATGACAACGTTTAATTTAATGTTGGGTTCTGACGTTGATTTGACAATTGAAATTTGGTCATTTCCTAACTAAAATTCTACAACACAAACGCAACGTTGAAACAACATGCTTTTTGACAACGTTTAATCAATGTTGGGTTCTGACGTTGATTTGACCATTGAAATTTGGTCATTTTCCAACCAATATTCTACAACACAAATACGTTGAAACAACATGCTTATTGACAACATTTATTCAATGTCAGGTTCTGACGTTGATTTGACAATTTAAATTTGGTCATTTCCTAACTAAAATTCTACAACACAAACGCAACGTTGAAACAACATGCTTTTTGACAACGTTTAATCAATGTTGGGTTCTGACGTTGATTTGACCATTGAAATTTGCTCATTTTCCAACCGATATTCTACATTACAAATACGTTGAAACAACATGCTTATTGACAACGTTTATTCAATGTCAGGTTCTGACGTTGATTTGACCATTGAAATGTGGTCATTTTCCAACCAATATTCTACAACAGTGGTCCCAACCAAAATTAAAGAAAAAAAAAAAAGAATTTTTTTAAATTTTTTATTTTATCTTTTATATTTTATTAAATCAACATAAAAAATCACAATATATACATTATATATCAATATAGATCAATACAGTATGCAGGGATACAGTCCGTAAGCACACATGATTGTATTTCTTTATGACAAAAATAAATAAATACATTTAAAAAAAATACCATAACCCCCCCACTTCCCGGTCCGTGGGACAAATTTTCAAGTGTTGACCGGTCCGCAGCTACAAAAAGGTTAGGGGCCACTGTTCTACAACACAAACAACGTTGAAACAACATGCGTTTTGACAACGTTTATTCAATGTCAGGTTGTGACGTTGAATTGACCATTGAAATTTGGTCATTTCCTAACTAATATTCTACAACACAAACGCAACGTTGAAACAACATGCTTTTTGACAACGTTAAATCAATGTTGGGTTGTGACGTTGATTTGACCATTGACATTTGGTCATTTCTTAACTGATATTCTACAACACAAATGCAACGTTGAAACAACATGCTTTTTGACCATGTTTATTCAATGTCAGGTTGTGACGTTGATTTGACCATTGAAATTTGGTCATTTCCTAAGTAATATTCTACAACACAAACGCAACGTTGAAACAACATGCTTTTTTATCAATGTTGGGTTCTGACGTTGATTTGACCATTGAAATTTGGTCATTTTCCAACCAATATTCTACAACACAAATACGTTGAAACAACATGCTTTTTGACAACCTTTATTCAATGTCAGGTTGTGACATTGTTTTGACCATTGAAATTTGGTCATTTCTTAACTAATATTGTACTACACAAATGCAACGATGAATCAACATGCTTTATGACAACGTTTAATTTAATGTTGGGTTCTGACGTTGATTTGACAATTAAAATTTGGTCATTTCCAAACTAAAATTCTACAACACAAACGCAACGTTGAAACAACATGCTTTTTGACAACGTTTAATCAATGTTGGGTTCTGACGTTGATTTGACCATTGAAATTTGCTCATTTTCCAACCAATATTCTACATTACAAATACGTTGAAACAACATGCTTTTTGACAACATTTATTCAATGTCAGGTTCTGACGTTGATTTGACAATTTAAATTTGGTCATTTCCTAACTAAAATTCTACAACACAAACGCAACGTTGAAACAACATGCTTTTTGACAACGTTTAATCAATGTTGGGTTCTTACGTTGATTTGACCATTGAAATTTGCTCATTTTCCAACCAATATTCTACATTACAAATACGTTGAAACAACATGCTTATTGACAACGTTTATTCAATGTCAGGTTCTGACGTTGATTTGACAATTAAAATTTGGTCATTTCCAAACTAAAATTCTACAACATAAACGCAACGTTGAAACAACATGCTTTTTGACAACGTTTAATCAATGTTGGGTTCTGACGTTGATTTGACCATTGAAATTTGCTCATTTTCCAACCAATATTCTACATTACAAATACGTTGAAACAACATGCTTTTTGACAACATTTATTCAATGTCAGGTTCTGACGTTGATTTGACAATTTAAATTTGGTCATTTCCTAACTAAAATTCTACAACACAAACGCAACGTTGAAACAACATGCTTTTTGACAACGTTTAATCAATGTTGGGTTCTGACGTTGATTTGACCATTGAAATTTGCTCATTTTCCAACCGATATTCTACATTACAAATACGTTGAAACAACATGCTTATTGACAACGTTTATTCAATGTCAGGTTCTGACGTTGATTTGACCATTGAAATGTGGTCATTTTCCAACCAATATTCTACAACAGTGGTCCCAACCAAAATTAAAGAAAAAAAAAAAAGAATTTTTTTTAATTTTTTATTTTATCTTTTATATTTTATTAAATCAACATAAAAAATCACAATATATACATTATATATCAATATAGATCAATACAGTCTGCAGGGATACAGTCCGTAAGCACACATGATTGTATTTCTTTATGACAAAAATAAATAAATACATTTAAAAAAAATACCATAACCCCCCCACTTCCCGGTCCGTGGGACAAATTTTCAAGTGTTGACCGGTCCGCAGCTATAAAAAGGTTGGGGGCCACTGTTCTACAACACAAACAACGTTGAAACAACATGCGTTTTGACAACGTTTATTCAATGTCAGGTTGTGACGTTGAATTGACCATTGAAATTTGGTCATTTCCTAACTAATATTCTACAACACAAACGCAACGTTGAAACAACATGCTTTTTGACAACGTTAAATCAATGTTGGGTTGTGACGTTGATTTGACCATTGACATTTGGTCATTTCTTAACTGATATTCTACAACACAAATGCAACGTTGAAACAACATGCTTTTTGACCATGTTTATTCAATGTCAGGTTGTGACGTTGATTTGACCATTGAAATTTGGTCATTTCCTAAGTAATATTCTACAACACAAACGCAACGTTGAAACAACATGCTTTTTTTTTATCAATGTTGGGTTCTGACGTTGATTTGACCATTTAAATTTGGTCATTTTCCAACCAATATTTTACAACACAAATACAACGTTGAACCAACATGCTTTTTGACAACATTTAATCAATGTTGGGTTCTGACGTTGATTTGACCATTGAAATTTGGTCATTTTCCAACCAATATTCTACAACACAAATACGTTGAAACAACATGCTTTTTGACAACATTTATTCAATGTCAGGTTGTGACATTGTTTTGACCATTGAAATTTGGTCATTTCTTAACTAATATTGTACTACACAAATGCAACGATGAATCAACATGCTTTATGACAACGTTTAATTTAATGTTGGGTTCTGACGTTGATTTGACAATTAAAATTTGGTCATTTCCAAACTAAAATTCTACAAAACAAACGCAACGTTGAAACAACATGCTTTTTGACAACGTTTAATCAATGTTGGGTTCTGACGTTGATTTGACCATTGAAATTTGCTCATTTTCCAACCAATATTCTACATTACAAATACGTTGAAACAACATGCTTTTTGACAACATTTATTCAATGTCAGGTTCTGACGTTGATTTGACAATTTAAATTTGGTCATTTCCTAACTAAAATTCTACAACACAAACGCAACGTTGAAACAACATGCTTTTTGACAACGTTTAATCAATGTTGGGTTCTGACGTTGATTTGACCATTGAAATTTGCTCATTTTCCAACCGATATTCTACATTACAAATACGTTGAAACAACATGCTTATTGACAACGTTTATTCCATGTCAGGTTCTGACGTTGATTTGACCATTGAAATTTGGTCATTTCCTAACTAAAATTCTACCACCCAAAAGCAACGTTGAAACAACATGCTTTTTGACACATTTAATCAATGTTGGGTTCTGACGTTGATTTAATAATAATAATACTAACAATGGATTAGATTTTATATCGCGCTTTTCTATTGTTAGATACTCAAAGCGCTCATAGAGAAGTAGGAACCCATCATTCATTCACACCTGGTGGTGGTAAGCTACATTTGTAGCCACAGCTGCCCTGGGGTAGACTGACGGAAGCGAGGCTGCCAGTTTGCGCCTACGGCCCCTCCGACCACCACCTACCATTCATTCATCATTCATTCACCGGTGTGAGCGGCACCGGGGGCAAGGGTGAAGTGTCCTGCCCAAGGACACAACGGCAGCGATTTTGGATGTCAAGGTAACACGGACATAGTGACGTTACTATCATAGAAGGGGGAAATGACACCATCTTGTGGAATGTTTACAATGGAAACATCCATGATTAATACCAATATCTAAAAAATATTTTTCTCCTATATGTTTATATTGATTTGATGTAATGCAAACTTTTGGATTTACTGACCAAACTTTTATCTTATTTACTGCTACGAGAGATGATTCCCGTAATGAAAACAAGTTATTAAAAAAAAAAAAATGTTACGATTGGGTCGCGGATCGTTCTCCCAAGATGCAGCAGGAACTCCGGAGGCAAGACAATCATTTATTCTCATAAATCATTCAAAAATACAAACAATCGTGCTGATAGCACTGGGGGCTAAGGCGAAACTTAGCACAGGAATCAAAAGATAAACAGGCATAGGCACCTGTCAGGTTCAAACACTGATGACATCTGTTAATCAGACAAGAAGCAAGGAATCATGCACACACAGAGTTCAATTTAGCTCATGGGGAGAACGCATGGAGCTGCACACTTAGTCACAGTCTCGCCCTACGCTCTACGGTTCAGCTCCTGCGTCCCTCTTTTTATTCAGGAGTTCCACAGTCAACAATACTAAGGCCGCCTCTAAAAGGAGTGGTCACATATATTATGCAAAGCAGGTCCAGGATGCACAATATGTGACGGAATGTGCTGGGGGCCTTGTGATTTCGCCTTGTCCCCGCTTCGTCTGCATGTTGTCATCTTATCTTCGTTGAGGTCCTTGAAGGCTCTGCTTCGTCTGCGTGCTGTCATCTTATCTTCGTTGAGATCGTTGAAGTCCTTGGCTGTTAGCGGGCTAAAACAAAGATAACATCTGCGGCTAATGCCACCCCTCAGACAAGAAGTCTTTGTCCTTGCACAGATTGGAAAAGTCCAACTTGAGCACAATAGCTAAATAACTAAAGCAACGGACTTTAAGCATACTAAAATTAGTGTGTTAATATATACATCATTATTATAACAGCACCAGAAGCAAGATATACACAAATGTAACTTGTTGCTTACAGCAAACAAAACAGCCAGACCGTGTGTGACGAAAGGCAGAAATAAATATCTCTCTGATTAGTGCCCAGGAGCAGTTGAGCGTCCCGAACACTAATCAGAGGCAGGTGGGAATAATCAGCACCTATGACAACCAAGAAACACAAACCCGGAGTTGCTGAAACAGAACTAAGGGAGTCTTAAACTAAAACAAAACATGATCCGGGCAACGGATCATCACAAAATAAATATAGGAACAAGCTAGTCTTTTGGACGGCTCCTTTAAAGATCCGGAGCTAACGTGATAGCATCGTGCTTGACTGCGGATAGAAACAGAAGAAACATGCCCCTGACTGGAAGGATAGACAGAAGATCAACAATACTATTATTACTTCTACTATCAGGAGACACCAAACCAAACCCTGGTCCTGTAACTACACGGTTAATGCTGTCCAGCCTGGCGAAGCCTAGCAATGCTGTTGCTAACAACGCCATTGAAGCTAACTTAGCTACGGGACCTCGACAGGGCTATGCTAAAAACATCAGCGCTCCACCTACGCCAGCCCTCATCTGCTCATCAACACCCGTGCTCACCTGCGTTCAAGCGATCGACGGCGCGACGAAGGACTTCACCCGATCATCGGTGCGGTCGGCAGCTAGCGTCGGATAGCGCGTCTGCTATCCAACTCAAAGTCCTCCTGGTTTTGTTGCTGCAGCCAGCCACTAATACACCGATCCCACCTACAGCTTTCTTCTTTGCTGTCTCCATTGTTCATTAAACAAATTGCAAAAGATTCACCAACACAGATGTCCAGAATACTGTGGAATTTTTCGATGAAAACAGAGCTGTTTGTATTGGAACACAATGGTGTCCCAATACTTCCGTTCAATCCGTGACGTCACGCGCAAACGTCATCATACCGAGACGTTTTCAGCCGGATATTTCCCGGGAAATTTAAAATTGCACTTTATAAGTTAACCCGGTCGTATTGGCATGTGTTGCAATGTTAAGATTTCATCATTGATATATAAACTATCAGACTGCGTGGTCGCTAGTAGTGGGTTTCAGTAGGCCTTTAAGATAAACATTTTGGTTATAAATTTTGAGAATTAGCATTTTTCTTGACAATTGGACTCTGAAATGGAGAAAAGAGAAGCTGGAGTCTCAGGTCCTCCAATGCCTAAGCTGCACTGGGAGAAGTGGGGGCCCGATCGAGCTATCATGTCTCTCAGCTCCTTGGAGCTTTTTCAAAAATATATAAAAATGGGAAAAGATGGGGGAAAAATATATTTGCTGTTTTAATAATGTTTCTGTAGGAGGACAAACATAACATAAACACAAACCTTCCTAATTGTTAGAAAGCCCACAGTTTAATATGTTTGTGTTTATGCTTCACTCATGACAGTATTTGGCCAGCGCCGTTTTGTCCTACTAATTTTGGTGGACCTTGAACTCACCGTAGTTTGTTTACATGTACAACTTTCTCCGACGCTGCCACAGAAAGACGTGTTTTACGCCACTCCTCCTTCGTCTCATTTTGTCCACCAAACGTTTCATGCTGTGCGTGAATGCACAACGATGAGCTTTGTTGGTGTTGTTGACTTGCGTGGCGTGCTAATAATCCATGCTAACATGCTATTTAGGCTAGCTGCATGTGCATATTGCATCACTACGCCTCATTTGTGGGTATATTTGAGTTCATTTAATTTCCTTTACGTATGTCCTCTGTGTATTTAATTTATATTTGCTTGTCTCATGACACATTATCTGTATGTAATGTTGGCTGCATTTCTGATTGTGTGTCATGTTGTTCCAGACCACAGCAAACGTTACCCAGCTTGCAAAGATTGTAATAAATCCATTAGAAGAAGACAGCCTATACCTTTGGCAGTTTTAAGCCAGTAATTTCCAGGAGTTATCTCACCCTCTGTGACACTTACTTCATGTGTTGCCTTCATTACACTTACATAAGGCTTTTAACTTTTTGCGGCTCCAGACAGATTAGTTGATTTTTTATTTTTGGTCCAATATGGCTCTTTCAACATGTTAAAGTTAAAGTTCAAGTACCAATGATTGTCAAAGGCTATAAAAATGGGACCCATTACCTCCCTGCTTGGCACTCAGCATCAAGGGTTGGAATTGGGGGTTAAATCACCAAAAATGATTAAAGGGCGCGGCCATCACTGCTGCTCACTGCTCCCCGAACCTCCCAGGGGGTGATCAAGGGTGATGTTGGGTTGCTGACCCTTGATCTAGCGGAAGCCAGTGTTGTTTTTTTCCCAAACAATTTAGTTTTGTGACGATCGGTCACTTCATTTCAGTTTGTTTCCTGGTTTTTGTATTACTTCCTGTCAGTGCTCTTATTTTTACTGTGAGGAACTCGCATGGCTGCCGTTTGTGTGTCCCCAAGATGCAAGAACCAGGAGGAGGATTAGCAGGTAAATGATTTTAATGATCATAAACAGAAAATAAAGCAGTCTTGCATAAAAAGTTCCAAACGTAGAGAGTCTATCATCGAGCCCTGAGGAGTGCTCGAGAGAAAACATAAATAGACATATGCTGATTGGCAGCAGGTGTGGACCGGCTGCCAATCAACGGCAGGTGAGGAGAAAACAGTGCTCAGCGGAACAAACAGGAAATATAACAAAATAAGAGCACTGACAGGAAGTAATACAAAAACCAGGAAACAAACTGAAATGAAGTGACCGATCGTCACAAATTTGTTAACAAAAATGGCATTAATAATACAAAAAGCTAGGGTTTGTTATTGTTTTAGGTCAGTTGCAAAAACATGCCTGCCAATATGGAGGCTCATATATTTAAACATCCAAAAAAATATATATATTTTTTTTTTCTCAAGCAAATGGGACCAAAAAGTATTTGATAACGATAACCGTCCAATTAATCATATCTTAAACTCATTATCATAATGTTTTTATGAAAGTGAAGCGTCCTTTCTTTTTCTTCTTATTCTAATGTGCAGCCTGTATTAACAATGATTAGAGCATATGAATTTAAGTAAAAAAAAAAAAAGGAAAACAACTTCCAAGGTATCTAGGCCTCACCTGGTGTTAACCGCACGTCACTGACACGCAAGCACAAAAACGTTGTGCAAAACATTAGCACAGATTGTTGGAAGCACGTGTGAGCAAAGAGCGCATGAAACAGCCGAACCAGGCAGGCGGGTGGATGGCACCAGATGAGGTTTGTTTGCAAGCGGAGCACAGTCAGCAGTTTCTGCGGCTGCACCCGGGCGACAATGGCCAGTCAGCATGGAAAGCGTCCGAAAGCAGGAAAATCCCAGGCGAGCGTCTGCAAAAACACTGTGTGTGTGTGTGTGTGTGTGTGTGTGTGTGTGTGTGTGTGTGTGTGTGTGTGTGTGTGTGTGTGTGTGTGTGTGTGTGTTTGTTCTTGTATTTATATCCTTCTTGAGACATCAACATGGAAAAGTAGCTTCCATATGAGGACCGGTGAACAAGTTAGGACATAAATCATGGTCCCAATACAGGAAAACCATTGCATCTAATAGAGAATGTCTCATTTGCACCCCTGGTGGTGAAATCTATCAAAAAGGAAGGATTTTTCAAATTGACTGTGTGTCGGTTTTAAAAGTGCTCTGGTCAACATATGAAATAACAAGTGTGTGTAAGAAATTGAAATGCGCCCCCTTTGGCCAAAATTAATTAAAATAAATAAATAAATAAATACTTACAGTATATAGAGAGATATTGTAATAACTTGAAGTGAATAATGAAGATTAAAAAACAATTACAAACAAAAAATTAAAGAACAACAAAAATGCAGTCATTTTCTCACAATTTGTGGACTTTTTTCTTATAAAATTGGGAACAATTTCTCATATTCTTTCTGTTTCTGTAATAATGCAATATTTTCTCGTAAAATTATTACTTTTTCATATAAAATTATTACTTTTTAGTGCAAAATGGTGACATTCGTAACATAAAATTCGGACTTTTATCACAATATTGCCAATTTTTGTTGTTGTTCCTGTAAAATAGTGATATTTTTTGAGTAAAATGATGGCTTTTGTCATAATCTTGCCAAGTGAAATTCCGATTATTATTATAATATTGCCAACATTTTATAATTTTTATTTTTATTGTATAAAATTGTGACTTTTGTCCAGTAAAATTACGAGTCTTTTCATAAAATTGCCAACATTTTGAGCTTTTCTTTTAAAATTGTGACTGTTATTGAGTAAAATTCCAACTTTTATCATAATATTGCACACATGTTCAGTTTTTCTTGTAACATTTTGACTTGCGTTGAGTAAAATTACGACTTTTATTGTAATACTGCCAAAATTCTAAGTTTTTCTTGTGAAATTGTGACCTTTTTCTTGTGAAATTCCAACTCATATTAATGTTGTAAATACAAATCTTTATATATCTAGAAAGGGTGGTCCTAAAGAGAGAGGCATTTTTCAGAGGTCTCAAGACGGTGACAAATACAAGAATGTGTGTGCGTGTGTGTGCGTGTGTTTGTTTGTTTGTTTGTTTGTTCTTGTTTTTATATCCTTCTTGAGACACCATCAAGGAAAAGTACCTGTCATATGAGGACCGGTGAACAAGTTAGGACATAAATCATGGTCCCAATAAGGAAAACAATTGCATCTAATAGAGAATGTCTCATTTGCACCCCTGGTGGTGAAATCTATCAAAATTAGGGTGGTCCCAAAAAGGAGGGATTTGTCAAATTGACTGTGTGTCGGTTTTAAACGTGCTCCCCCTCTGGTCAACATATGAAATAACAAGTGTGTGTAAGAAATTGAAATGCGCCCCCTTTGGCCAAAATTTATTAAATAAATAAATACATACAGTATATAGAGACATATTGTAATAACTTGAAGTAAATAATGAAGATTAAAAACCTATTAGAAACAAAAAATTCAACAACAACAAAAATGAACTAGAACCAGTCTTTTTCTCACAAAGTGTCGACTTTTTTCTTATAAAATTGGTAACAATTTCTCATATTCTTTCTGTTTCTGTAATATTGCAATATTTTCTCGTAAAATTATTACTTTTTCATGTAAAATTATTACTTTTTAGTGCAAAAGGGTGACATTCGTAATGTTGCCAATTTTTTTGTTGTTCTTGTAAAATAGTGATTTTTTTGAGTAACATGATGGCTTTTGTCATAATTTTGTCAAGTGAAATTCCAATTATTATTATTATAATATTACCAACATTTTACATTATTATTTTTTCAAAAATGAAATTGTGACTTTTGTCGAGTAAAATTACGACTCTTTTCATAAAATTGCCAACATTTTTAGCTTTTTTTTTTAAAATTGTGACTGTTATTGAGTAAAATTCCAACTTTTATCATAATATTGCACAAATGTTCAGTTTTTCTTGTAACATTTTGACTTTCGTTGAGTAAAAATACGACTTTTATTGTAATACTGCCAAAATTCCAAGTTTTTCTTGTGAAATTGTGACCTTTTTCTTGTGAAATTCCAACTCATATTAATGTTGTAAATACAAATCTTTATATATCTAGAAAGGGTGGTCCTAAAGATTTTTCAGAGATCTCAAGAAGGTGACAAATACAAGAATGTGTGTGTGAGTGTGTGTGTGTGTGTGTGTGTGTGTGTGTGTGTGTGTGTGTGTGTGTGTGTGTGTTCTAGTATTGCTACCCTTCTTGAGACATCAACAAGGATAAGTACCTTCCATATGAGGACCGGTGAACAAGTTAGGACATAAATCATGGTCCCAATAAGGAAAACAATTGCATCTAATAGAGAATGTCTCATTTGCACCCCTGGTGGTGAAATCTATCAAAATTAGGGTGGTCCCAAAAAGGAAGGATTTTTCTAATTGACTGTGTGTCGGTTTTAAACGTGCTCCCCCTCTGGTCAACATATGAAAAAACAAGTGTGTGTAAGAAATTGAAATGCGCCCACTTCGGCTAAAATTAATTTAAAAAAAATATACATAAATATGTATAACATGAAGTAAATAATGAAGATAAAAAAGCAATTACGAACAAACAATTCAACAACAACAACAATTAACTAGAAGCAGTCTTTTTCTCACAATGTGTCAACTTTTTTCTTATAAAATTGGGTACAATTTCTCATATTCTTTCTGTTTCTGTAATATTGCAATATTTTCTCGTAAAATTATGACTTTTTCATATAAAAATATTACTTTTTAGTGCAAAATGGTGACATTCGTAATAAAAAATTCTGACTTTTATCACAATATTGCCAATTTTTTTGTTGTTCTTGTAAAATTGTGAAATTTTTTGAGTAAAATTATGAATTTTGTCATAATTTTGCCAAATTAAATTCCGATTATTATTATAATATTGCCAACATTTTACAGTAAATTTTTTTTAAAAATTGTGACATTTGTCGAGTAAAATTACGACTTTTTTCAAAAAATAGCCAAAATTTTGAGCTTTTCTTCTAAAACTGTGACTGGTATTGAGTAAAATTCCAACTTATATCATAATATTGCACAAATGTTCAGTTTTTCTTGTAACATTTTGACTTGGGTTGAGTAAAATTACGACTTTTATTATAATACTGGCAAAATTCCAAGTTTTTCTTGTGAAATTGTGACCTTTTTCTTGTGAAATTCCAACTCATATGAATGTTGTAAATACAAATCTTTATATATCTAGAAAGCGTGGTCCTAAAGAGATTATTCATTATTCAGAGGTCTCAAGAAGGTGACAAATACAAGAATGCGTGTGTGTGTTTGTGGTTATGTGTGTGTGTGTGTGTGTGTGTGTGTGTTTGTTCTTGTATTTATGACCTTCTTGAGACATCAACAAGGAAAAGTACCTTCCATATGAGGACGGGTGAACAAGTTAGGACATAAATCATGGTCCCAATACAGGAAAACCATTGCATCTAATAGAGAATGTCTCATTTGCACCCCTGGTGGTGAAATCTATCAAAATTAGGGTGGTCCCAAAAAGGATGATTTTTCTAATTGACTGTGTGTCGGTTTTAAAAGTGCTCCCCCTCTGGTCAACATATGAAAAAAAAGTGTGTGTGTAAGAAATTGAAATGCGCCCCCTTCGGCCAAAATTAATTTAAAAAAAATATATATAAATATGTATAACATGAAGTAAATAATGAAGATAAAAAAGCAATTACGAAAAAACAATTCAACAACAACAACAATTAACTAGAAGCAGTCTTTTTCTCACAATGTGTCAACTTTTTTCTTATAAAATTGGGTACAATTTCTCATATTCTTTCTGTTTCTGTAATATTGCAATATTTTCTCGTAAAATTATGACTTATATAAAATTATTACTTTTTAGTGCAAAATGGTGACATTCGTAATATAAAATTCTGACTTTTATCACAATAATGCCAATTTTTTTTGTTGTTCTTGTAAAATTGTGAAATTTTTTGAGTAAAATTATGAATTTTGTCATAATTTTGCCAAATTAATTTCCGATTATTATTATAATATTGCCAACATTTTACAGTAAAAAAAAAATAAAAAATTGTGACTTTTGTCGAGTAAAATTACGACTTTTTTCATAAAACTGCCAACATTTTGAGCTTTTCTTCTAAAACTGCGACTGGTATTGAGTAAAATTCCAACTTTTATCATAATATTGCACAAATGTTCAGTTTTTCTTGTAACATTTTGACTTGGGTTGAGTAAAATTACGACTTTTATTATAATACTGGCAAAATTCCAAGTTTTTCTTGTGAAATTGTGACCTTTTTCTTGTGAAATTCCAACTCATATGAATGTTGTAAATACAAATCTTTATATATCTAGAAAGGGTGGTCCTAAAGAGATTATTCATTATTCAGAGGTCTCAAGAAGGTGACAAATACAAGAATGCGTGTGTGTGTTTGTGGTTATGCGTGTGTGCGTGTGTGCGTGTGTGCGTGTGTGTGTGTGTGTGTGTGTGTGTGTGTGTGTGTGTGTGTGTGTGTGTGTGTATGTGTGTGTGTGTGTGTGTGTGTGTGTGTGTGTGTGTGACATGTGACATGTGGTATTCACAGCCGCCATGAGCTTGAACATAGCATGTACTCAACCTCTCTGAGATTGACTGGAAACGAGCTAAACAATTTCATCCTAATGGAGG
Organism: Entelurus aequoreus; assembly: GCF_033978785.1. NCBI lineage: Eukaryota > Metazoa > Chordata > Actinopteri > Syngnathiformes > Syngnathidae > Entelurus > Entelurus aequoreus. Next base: position 88,733,736 of record NC_084731.1, on the reverse strand, counting down.
AGGCTGTTGTGTGACAATATTTTCATTTGTTTGCGCGTCAACATCAAGGCCTGCCAAAGTCTGAAAATGAAGCACCAAATGTGTCTACGGCTACGTTCAAACTGTAAGGAGGGTAAAATCGGACACATTTATATAGATTAATAAATATTTGAATACTAACTTTAATGTGTCATATATTAAAATTAGAAATAAATGCATAAATATGTTTAATGTAAAGGTACATTTATTTTTTTCAAAGTATAATTTAGGGCTGCTGCTATCAATATTTTTTGTACAAATTCCGGACTATAAGTTGCTTCTTTTTCCCTACACTTTGAACCCTGCGGCTTATGAGACGGTGCGGCTAATTTATGGATTTTTCTTCACTAAGGCCATAAAATGTATTCAATCCAATCCAATCCACTTTATTTATACAGCACATTTAAACAACAAAATGTTTCCAAAGTGCTGCACAACAATATTAAAAACAATATTCAAATATTATCCTTAGCTCCACCAATGACTGAATAAAAAATATTCATCCATCCAGCCATCCATCCATTTGGGGCTGGCTGGAGCTTATCCCAGCTGCTTTCAGGCAGAAGGCGGGGTATGGACAAGTTGCCACCTCATAAAAAAAAACAAAAAAACAAGCAAAAACGCAGAGAAGGTGTTTTATTGTTTGTGCTCTAGCGCCATCTTTTGGACGAGTTTGCTCACTGCAGGTGCTGCTTTTTTTTTTCTTCATCCAGCGGAGTACCGTTCCGTCTTCTAGCCGTCAATAGCGTTTCTACTACTATGGATTCTTCATTCATCATTCCAAGCGATAATTTAAGTATATCTACTAAACCGTCCCATGTGTGATGTATGTAGGAGTGTTTCCGTGCATATTTGTACGTGCTATTGAATGTAGTGACGGTGGCATCGTTGACAATAGCTAATATGCTAACACGTTTACGAATGTCTGTGGTAGTCTTATTAACTTATAATTACATTATTTTTGTATTGTTTCACTTTCACAAATTCCTCAGTAAATTCACCAAAATGTCACCGTGGAGTTATTGAATCTGTTTAGCTGATTGGAGAGTTAGCTCCCGCAGCTAGTGGGTCCATGATGATGACTTCTGTTTTGTTTCATCAGCCGTTTTACTGCCGTGTTACAGGCACCGTTTAAAAATATTTAAGGTAAGTAAATAAACATTTACAGAATCTTTCTGTTTAAATTACTCATTTTACATCCTATATATCTGCGGCTTATAGTCCGCTGTGGCTGGTATATACAAAATATGTTTTTTCCCCTATAATTTAGTGGGTGCGGCTAATATACCGGTGCGCTCTATAGTCCAGAAAATATGGTAATGCACTCATGAAGAAATGATAATCCAGCGCAGGTGAACCTAAAACTAAACAAAGTGAAAAAGCAGCAAAACAAGGCGTTAAACAGGAAGTAGAATAAAAAAGGAGCACCAGGACAGGAAATGATACAGAACTGTCATGCGGGCTCATGACACACGTACAGAGGTGGGTAGTAACGCGTTACATTTACTCCGTTACATCTACTTGAGTAACTTTTGGGATAAATTGTACTTCTAAGAATAGTTTTAATGCAACATACTTTTACTTTTACTTGAGTATATTTATAGAGAAGAAACGCTACTTTTTCTCCGCTCCATTTATCTACATTCAGCTCGCTACTCGCTACTGATTTTTATCGATCTGTTAATGCACGCTTTGTTTGTTTTGGTTTGTCAGACAGACCTTCAAAGTAGGGACTATCGCATGCCTGCGTTTCACCAATCAAATACAGTCACTGGTGACCTTTGACTCCGTTTCACCAACCAAACAGAGCCAGGTGGTCACATGATTAACTGCACATAAAGTTTCAGCGGCAAACAACAACAAGCTTAAGATTACATGAACTCAACGTCAAATTTGAGGTAGCACATCGCGGTAAGTAACGTTAGTAGATATTTTGGCTGTCACCATAGGCTGGTGTTAGCTTCCCTGCTATGAATCACTGTCAAATGTACATCGTGTGGGGACATTTATTAACGCACTGCAGCCTCATAGACAGACAGAGACACACACACACAAACACACACACACACACACACACACACACACGCATACATTGAAATACCAATCAGAAGTGCACAGTGTGTTCCCAGATGCAGCCCACACCTATCAGTTTATGGTTTGCGTAAAGGCTAACTTGTTATTTTCCTTTGTAATCTCTGCCTACTGAGCCTATGGTGCTATTAAGTTATTGTGGCTCAATTTGCTTTAATTTTTTTTATGTTAATGTATTATTATTTATTATATATTATTGTTTTAGTTGCTTAAGAGATATTCCTGGCTCTGAATTTGCTCATTGCTATTTTTATGTTTTTGTGCATTATTTGTTGCCGTCATTAAACGAACAGGTTTACTCATCAGTTACTCAGTACTTGAGTAGTTTTTTCACAACATACTTTTTACTTTTACTCAAGTAAATATTTGGGTGACTACTCCTTACTTTTACTTGAGTAATAAATCTCTAAAGTAACAGTACTCTTACTTGAGTACAATTTCTGGCTACTCTACCCACCTCTGCACACGTCATACTTTTTGATTTAAACAAACACACAAAGTCTTCTTACCTCAAGTTTGGCTATGTTACTCTAGAGAAGACTATGTAAGTGAGCTCTAATCCCAATTTCCAAAAATGTTCATCACCCTTTGCTTTTTTTTTTTTTTTCAATTCCAAAACCGGCTATCCATCTTGGTAAAATGCTACTAATCTAATGCAGGGACAGTTATGTAATAATATAAATAAGACATTTATAAAAGAAAGTTTGACACTCCTGCTCTAAATGATCTGCTTGTGCTTTTTTTTTTTTTTTTTTTTTTTTTTTTTTGCTCCAATCTCCTCGGAGTGGTCATTAAAGGCCCTTGTTATCTTGTGTACACATGTACACACTTCACCTGCGCCGCACGCACATCTATACTCGCCCCCAGTTAATGACAAGCCCCCTCCCCGCCTGACCCCGTGACCCTCATCAGAACCACAAAGAGACAGACAGCAGCGGCAGGACAATAAGATGGAGAGGTTGCTCCGGGTGACAAGATAAAAGCGGGGGACACGATCCGGAGCCTGACAGGGAGACGGCGTGGAAAGGAAGGGGTAAGGGAGGCCATGCGGTGACGTCTCTAAACTCCAGCAGGCTTAAAGGTGTCGACGTGTATCGCACATATTCCGGTCTACTAATACTAACGTCTCATAAAATTACAGTTATGATTATTAACAGTTTGACTCAGGGTATCATCAGTTCCTATGTAACTTTATTTCAGGGGTGTCAAACTTGTTTTCATTGAGGGCCACATCACAGTTAGAGGGCCTTTGCAACAGTGAATAATATATGAATTATTATATATTATTTTTACATACACTGTAAAGGAAAAAAATCTGTATATTTTACAATCAAATTTTGGTGACTGAGTTGCCAGTTTTTTTTTACTGTAAACTCTACAGATCTTTTTTTATGTTTAGTTTTTTTTACAACATTTTACGGTAAATGGAAAAACAGTACCATTGTTTTTTTACGATAAAAAAAAAAGAATCTTTAATCGCTAGAATTGTACTGTAACATTTTTTTACAACATATTATTGTAAATGGAAAAACAGTACCACTGTTTTGTTTTAATTCTGGCAACTGAGCTGCCTGTTTTGTACAATAAAAAAAACATATGGTACCGTTTTTCACACCGTAAAAATAAAAAAAACTATATTTTACAGTAAAAAAATGGCCGCTCACCCGACATAATTTTACCGTTAAAAACAGTGGTAGAGTTTTTTGAATTTTCAGCAATATGCTGTAAAAAACACTGTCAATTTTACTGTAGAATATATTGTAATTTTTACAATGTACAATTTGACATGTATTGCACGTCTCATAAAATTGTGTCTCCCTTACATTTATGATTATTAACAGTTTGACTCAGGGTATCATCAGTTCCTATGTAACTTTTGTTCAGGGGTGTCAAACTTGTTTTCATTGAGGGCCACATCACAGTTAGAGGGCCCTTGTAACAGTGAATAATATATGAATTTGATTATTTTATATTATTTTTACATACACTGTACAGAAAAAATCTGTAAATTTTACAATCAAAGTTTGGTGACTGAGTTGCCAGTTTTTTTTTACTGTAAACTCTACAGATCTTTTTTTTAAATGTTTTTTTGTTTGTTTTTTTACAACATTTTACGGTAAATGGAAAAACAGTACCATTGTGTTTTTACGATAAAAAAATTGAATCTTTAATCGCTAGAATTTTACTCTAACATTTCCGCTGTTTTTTTTAAATATAGCAGGCCTGGGGCCTTATTTATCAAGCTTCTTAGAATTACTCCTAAGAAGTCTGCTAAGAGTTGACTTAAGAGTAAATAAATTATTCGCTGAAAGTTGCACTTAAAAGTTAGTTATCAAGCGTCTTATTCACACTTTCAGCGAAGTGTAGGACTGAATCTTAAGTGTCACACTCAGAGCTGAATTACGACATTACAATGTGCCGTAAACTGAATTTTAGGTGACGTCATTTCTGTGTCCATAGAAATGACCAATCACGGAAGGGAATCCCTTGTCTAAGAATAAAGAAATATCTTGGAAATATTTAAGTGGACAATGGGAGTGTATATTTTGACAATAAACTACAAAATAATACAAAACAAACAAACAATATTGGCAATGAATCAAAAATAAATGTTTCCTTTTTGTTGCACCTTTCCTGCTTCCTGCTCCCAGACCGTAGTCAAAGAGGCAGGGGAGACACTTCTCCAGGATGTATGCTCGGGGCAACACCCTTCACCCTACCCGGCAGTGGGTCTCCACAGCGGACGACTTTAGAGTGAATGATTAGTCCGGCGATTAGTTGCAAATCTTGCTTTATTGATTGCTTGTACACAGCCAATCCAACACAAAACAAACTAGTCCCCGCCCGCACTCACGCTACCGCTCCCTCTCTTCTCTCGCCCACACACTCACTGACGTCACTCACCTCACATGCTGTCACCTATTAAAGGGCCACACACAGACATACGCTACTCTCATAACATTTTCTTTCCAATTCATTAATTAGGCAACTAATTTGAAACTGGTGTGGGTGGCTCTATATATACTAGCCCACTGCAGCCACATGCAGAAATCAACAAGGAATCGAAAATTATTAAATCTGTGACAAAAATAATACCCGCTCTGTCTAAACGATACCGTTTGATCAGCTGCTCGTCATCAAACAAAGCCAGGACATCCTTCCGCTCCCTGAACGTTCGCGCACGTCTCTCTCGCCTCAGTGCCATCCCCTGCTGGCAACTCCTAACCACTTAAGACACCTCTGAAGGTCTCTTAAATATTGTGGAGAGTAGGAGTGATTCTTAGACTTAAGAAAGTTGATAAATAGCTTTTTTTCTTAAGTTTGAGAGTAGGACTACATTTCGCAAATTCTCAGGACTTAAGTGTAAAATGGCACTCTAAGACGCTTGATAAATACGGCCCCTGGGCAATTATTTTGACTCGGGGGTCAAATTTAGAGGGGGGCCGGTATATCTATTTTTAGGAACACTAATACAAAACCTGACAATAATGTCGGATTGAATGCTAACAACGTTATGTCAGACCGCCTGAAAAAACGGAATGGAATTTAAAATGTTTCTATGAAGGATAAAACACTGAATATTGACAACATATGAACGTCACACCACCTCTCGATTGACATCTTTTACAATCAAATGAAACTCAACAAAAGTAACAAACACAGCAAAATACGAACGCGAAGGGTAAAAAAAAACCCACCTACAATCTGATACATCACTAAGCTTTAGAACTTTGTTGTAAAAATCTCCTTTCGCTTCTGTCCCTGACACCCGCACCCCTGACTTGGATTACCATAGTAACTAGTATATCATGCAAAAGCACACATTCCAACCATTGAAATACTTTGTGTAGTTCAAGACTTACGGTCATTTGAAAACATCACTGCACATCATAATGGCAGCAACACTTCCGGGCCAGATTGAAAAGCTTAACATGTGGGCCTCGGGGCCTTAATTTGCCCAGGTCTGTCATGTAGTCTACAAATTATAGTACGATACAATTCATTTCCAAATCTACCCACCCAATACCCATTTACCATTTCATGCCAACCTACCAAGAGGTTGACATTTATAAAGAAGGAATCTTTAAATCAGTCTCGATATCCTATTCTTCAAATTTGATTAAAGAGTTGCATCTTGGAAAGATTGGCGATAATCTTATCATACATACAGAGGTCAAGACCAAAATGATGCGACTAATATGAAACCCTCAACCATGTCAGACTTAAGTAAGAGACAGACGCTCACAATTTATTCTGTTTGTCAAATCTCTCCTCAGACCTCTCACTTGCACTGCTGCTTGTCTCCTACTGACACACACACACACACACACACACACACACACACACACACACACACACACACACACACACACACACACACACACACACACACACACACACACACACACACACACACACACACACACACACACACACACACACACACACACACACAAAGTCTTGTATTTGTTACCTTCTTGAGACCTCCGAATAATGCCTACCTCTTTAGGACCACCCTTTCTAGATATATAAAGATTTTTATTTACAACATAGATAATATATACACACTATGCAAATATAAAAAATTAGTTGGATTTTCACAAGAAAAAGGTCACAATTTCCCCCCCAAAATCTTTGAATTTTGGCAGTATTATGATAAAAGTCGTCATTTTACTCAACGCAAGTCCAAATTTTACAAGAAAAACTGAATATTTGTGCAATATTATGATAAAAGTTGGAATTTTACTCAATAACAGTCGCAATTTTACAAGAAAAAAATTACAATTTTGGCCATTTTATGAAAAGAGTCGTAATTTTACTCGACAAAAGTCACAATTTTCTAAGAGAACTTTAAAATGTTGCCAAAATTATATTAATAATGGGAATTTTGCTTGGCAAAATTATGACAAAAGTCATAATTTTACTCAAAAAATGTAAGTGTTTACAAGAACAACCAACAAAATTGGCAATATTGTGATACAAGTCAGAATTTTATATGACAAATGTCACCATTTTGCATTAAAAAGTAATAATTTTGTATAAAAAAAGTTATAATTTTACGGGAAAATATTGCAATATTACAGAAACAGAAAGAATATGACAAATTGTTCCCAATTTTATAAGAAAGAAGTCGACACATTGTGAGAAAAAGACTGCTTTTAGTTCATTTATAATTGTTTTGAATTGTATTTTTTTTTTAAATTTACTTTATATTATTAAAGTATGTCTCTATATACATATTTATTTTATAAATTTTTGCCAACGGGGGCGCATTTCAATTTCTTACACACACTTGTCATTACATATGTTGACCAGACGGGGAGCACTTCAAATTTTGACACACACTTGTTATTTCATATGTTGACCTGAGAGGGAGCACTTCAAATTTTGACACACACTTGTTATTTCATATGTTGACCAGAGGGTGAGCACTTTTAAAACCGACACACAGTCAATTTGAAAAATTCCTCCTTTTTGGGACCACCCTAATTTTTATAGATTGCACCACCAGGGGTGCAAATTAGATCTTAATTTTTGTTTTTGTAATGTGCTTAAGGCCAATGACAAACGAGTCACGGACCACAGATGGCCCCTGTGCCGCACTTAGGACAACCCAGCTGTAGAAGCTAACTGTTAATGGCCAGTATAGTCTTAGTACCGTAGTGTATTTGTTCATCCTATGGTCACATTTTTTCGGAGATGAATACACTGCAAAAAGTCAGTGTTCAAAAACAAGAAAAAAAATACAAAAATTAGGGCTATTTTACTTGAACTAAGCAAAATTATCTGCCAATAGAACAAGAAAATTCGGCTTGTCAAGACTTTCCAAAACAAGTCAAATTAGCTAACCTGAATGAACCCAAAAATACCTTAAAATAAGTATATTCTCACTAATAACAAGTGCACTTTTCTTAGTAGAAAAAAAGAGACCTTTTTGCTCAATATGTTGAAAAATATGCTTAAATTAAGTAAATGCTAGTGCCATTATCTTGACATCATGATATGCGCTCGGCATTACATTTCTTGAAACCAGCAAACTTATACTAAAAACTAATTTATTGTCCTTAATGGAAAGGCAACAAGGCAACCGCTTGTTACTCTCGGGGTCTCCTAGCCCAGGCCTGGGCAATTATTTTGCCTCGGGGGCCGGTTAATCTATGTTTAGGAACACTAATTACAAAACCTCACAATAATGTCTGATTGAAAGCTAAAAACGTTATGACAGACCGCCTTAAAAAATGGAATGAAATTTCACATTCATGTATGATTTACGATATTAACTATGCACGATAAAACACTGAATATTGACAACATATGAACGCCACACCCACTCTCGATTGACATATTTTACAATCAAGCGAAACGCAACAAAAATGCAACAAACACAGCGAAATATGAACGCATAGGGTAAAAAAAACAACCTTCGATCTGATATATCTGATACATCACTAAGCTTTAGAACTTTGTTGTAAAAATCTCCTTCCACGTCTGTCCCTGACACCCGCATTTCAGGCTGGCTGCTCTGGAAACACTCTGCAGAAAAGCTCCCCGCCCACACTGCTTGGTGCCTCGTCTGAGCTGCTGGGTCTCAGATTAGATAGTAACTAATTATTTTACCATAGTAACTAATTATATTACCATAGTAACTAGTATATCATGCAAAAACGCAGATTCAAACCATTGAAATACTTTGTATAGTTCAAGACTTACGATCGTTTGAAAACATCACTGCACATCATAATGGCAGCTACAGTTTCCATCTTAAAGATCTAAAAAAATAAATAAATTGGCAGGCCAGATTGAAAAGCTTAACAGGCCGCATGCGGCCCTCGGACCTTAATTTGCCCAGGTCTGTACTAGCCGCTCAGGCAAATCATATTGTCTAAAAATGCATTTTTCCATCGATAACATGACATCATCGCGCCAAGTGCGTGCTCTTTCAGTCAATTAGTGCGCATACATACAGCCCGGCCAAAAATGTTTTTATTGTAATTTTGAGGAATTTATCTGAATGTGCATGAAAATTGTTTGAAATGTCAAATGTTAAATGTTTAAATATTAACTGTCAGTTTACTGTACTGTGCCAACTGTACTACTATATGAGTACATATTTTCTATTGTTCCATTGAAAATAAAACAGCAAAGTCAATTTGGCTGTCATCTGTTTTAATTATGAGACACAATTGTGTCAAAATCATGATTTTTTTTCATGCTTGAAATAAGAAATTATTACTTTAAAAAAGTAGTTTTACACTTGTGAGTGTTGATGACACAGCTTTGCATCAGTTGATATTCTAGTTTCAAGCATGTTTTACTCAATATAGGTCATAAAATCTCAGCAACAAGTTGTAATATCTTACTGAGATCATTTAGGACCAAAACCCTTAAAACAAGTAAGACTCTAACATAAAATCTGCTTAGTGAGAAGAATGTTCTTATTAGACAGAGAATAAGCAAATATCACCGTTATTTGAGATATTTCATCTTATTTAGATTTCAGTTTTTGCAGTGTAGGGAAGTCCTTCTTTAGCTGCTGTCTTGTTTTATCACATATTGCTGCCTTTGCACCTGTCAATGTTTACTTTTTTATGCACATTAAATCAACAAAAAATCCCGACTTTGGAGCAATGTTCACAGACTGTAGTATTTGGCTCTCTATTAGATGCAATGGTTTTCCGTATTGGGACCATGATTTATGTCCTAACTTGTTCACCGGTCCTCATATGGAAGGTACTTTTCCTTGTTGATGTCTCAAGAAGGGTAGAAATACAAGAACACACACACACACACACGCACACACACTACACACAAAAGCATAATTGACAAGCTCGCAAGCTGCATCTTGGCGTCGTGCTCTGCCGTCTCTACTTTCACCCTCTCGTCTCACCCAAGGTCTCGCAGAATAATAGCGCCTCGCACATTAGCGATCGCCTGCGAACGCAGCGGCTGCAGCGAGGCCGCTCACAGAGACCTCAAAATTTAATTAAGGTCACCCATCCGATTGCACTCTGTGCTTTCACATTTGCTATTCATACGTCTCTTGTGTGTGGCTCATTCAAAAAGGAGCTTAGAATCCGCCGCAGATATGCTCCCAGAAGGCCGTCTAAAACTTTTGTATTGCCATCTGAAACCGACAAAATGCTGCTTTTTCAGCTCAAATAGAACACTTCCAATGAGACTCGCCAGACAATATGACTCATGTGGTAATTTTTAGGTCGTGGAGCGTTGCATTCCCTTGCAAGCATCCATCCATTCTGTATCTTGCTGAGGGTCACAGGTAAGTTGGGCTCTTCTGCAGTTTACGGTAGTCTTGACTGATTTTCTTAACGATCTAATACAGAGTACAATTCAGGCTGGTATTGGCGATACTGATCCAATACCAAATATACCAAATGTGTTTGGTAAAATTTTAAATAGCTTTTGGGAAAACATATATAAACAATAAAAAAAAAATCACTGGGTGAAACAAATAATGGCATTTTTCTTCACTGAATGCCTTATCTTGGGGTTGTATATATTTTAATATATATATTTCGACACTTTTTTGGTACTTTGATACTTTTCAAAATAAAAGATTGTTGTTATTTTTGGCTCTATTTTAACAGAAAATCCTATGATACATTAAACATGTTTTAACCTGCTCAGTGGTTAGAGCAGGGGCAAAATCTACTCCCAAGTGGGCCAAACTGATAAAATCATGGCAGGATAACCTAAAAATAACAACAACTTCAGATTGTTTTCTTTGTTTAAAAATATTCTGAAAATGTACAAATCATAATGTTGTTGTTTTTTTTACACTTACATGTTGCGGTTAATAGTATTCTATCTTCGTTGGTCATTATTTATACGTTCTGAATAAATGATGTGATCATGTTCATCGGTCAAATAGGTGGAATTGAGTCTGGCAAAGTTTTAAAAGCCTCTAATTGGTGTTATTTTTAATCTATCAAGATAAAGAAAATAACATCAAAATCAAATTACAGGATGTTATTTATGTAGTTTACTCATTTTCCTCAACTGTTGAACTAACATCATGTGGTTTATTCTGTACATACAGTATGTAGCATCATCTACAAATATACAAATAATTGCTATAGTGACATCCAGTGGACATGTTTAGAACAGCAGTTTCTTTCATTCAAAATTTCAGCTCATTTTTATACTTAGCAAACTCATCCCCCGGGCCGGGTAAACCGTGTTCGTGGGCCTGATCCGGCCCGTGGGCCGTATGTTTGACACCCCTGGGTTAGAGTGTCCGCCCTGAGACCGGTAGGTTATGAGTTCAAACCCCGGCCGAGTCATACCAAAGACTATAAAAATGGGACCCATTACCTCCCTGCTTGGCACTCAGCATCAAGGGTTGGAATTGGGGGTTAAATCACCAAAATTATTGACGAGTGCGGCCACCGCTGCTGCTCACTGCTCCCCTCACCTCCAAGGGGGTGGAATAAGGGGATGGGTCAAATGCAGAGGGTAATTTCCCCACACCTACACTGTAAAAAAAAATTCTGTAAAAAAAACGGTCATCTACTGGCAGCTATGGCTGCCAAACGAAAACCATAAAAATAATGTAAAACATTGTAAACCAAATAATGATCAAAAATATTATATTTACAGAAATTTTCATGAAACGTTTTGCGGAAAAATATCGTACTTTTACAGATTTTTACTAAATTATTAAGATCAACCACCTTTAATAAAGTGACGACGCAAACAGGTCTGCAGAAAAATACCTTTATTCTACAGAGTTTTTCCAAATGATTACAATCAAACACCTTTAATGAAGTGACAATGCTGGCAGTTCCACAGAAAAATACCATTATTTTACAGATTTTTTCTGAATTGTTAAGATCAACCACCTTTAATAAAGTGACGATGCAAACAGTTCTGCAGAAAAATACCTTTATTCTACAGCATGGGTGTCAAATTCTGGCCCGCGGGCCAAATTTGCCCCGTTATGTAATTTCACTTGGCCCTTGAGGCGATATCAATTTAACACTACAGCTGGCCCGCCACCGCATTCACCACTAATTCTAATACTTGCCAACCCTCCCGGGAGTTCTTCCAAACTCCAGCCAGCCAGCCAGCCAGCCAGCCAGCCAGCCAGCCAGTCAGCCAGCCAATGCAGCTTCAGCATGCACACACAATTGAATGCAATGCATACTTCATCAACAGCGATACAGGTTACACAGAGGGTAGCCGAATAAAAAACTTTAACACTGTTAGAAATATACGCCACACTGTGAATCCACACCAAACAAGAATGACAAACGCATTTCGGGAGAACATCCACACCGTAACACATCTTGTGATTTGCATGTTTTATTTTGAAAAGCAACTCCTCTTGTTTCAGATCACGGGTCCTTCCTCTTGTGTCACCAGTCTGACGTCATCCCTGACCCTTGATTGTTTCCACCTGTTTCCCATTACCCTCATGTTCCATATAAGCTCAGGCCTCCCCTTGTTCTGTGCCAGATTGTCTCGAGCTTTCGTGCCTGTCTAGCATCCATGTTCATGTTCATGTTCATGTCCATGCGTTGCCTCGTCCCACGTCTACTTCCTTGTATCCAGAGATTCCCACGCTGTAATTTTGAGTTCACTTTTTCTCCTCCCTCAGAGCGACTTTTGTTATCTAGCCTTTTTTCAACCGCAGTGGTGAGTTATGATTTTTTTCCTAATGATCTTCCTTCCTCAAAGTTTTTGAGTGATTTTTTGTTTACATTTACTATCAATCAATCAATCAATCAATGTTTATTTATATAGCCCTAAATCACAAGTGTCTCAAAGGGCTGTACAAGCCACAACGACATCCTCGGTACAGAGCCCACATACGGGCAAGGAAAAACTCACCCCAGTGGGACGTCGGTGAATGACTATGAGAAACCTTGGAGAGGACCGCATATGTGGGTAACCCCCCCCCCTCTAGGGGAGACCGAAAGCAACGGATGTCGAGTGGGTCTTACATAACATTGTGAAAGTCCAGTCCACAGTGGATCCAACACATCAGCGGGAGTCCAGTCCACAGCGGGGCCAACAGGAAACCATCCCGAGCGGAGACGGGTCAGCAGCGCAGAGATGTCCCCAACCGATGCACAGGCTAGTGGTCCACCCGGGGTCCCGGCTCTGGACAGCCAGCACTTCATCCATGGCCACCGGACCTATGCAACTCCCCCTCGCAAGGGACAGGGGAGAAGAGGAGAGAAGAAAAGAAACGGCAGATCAACTGGTCTAAAAAAGGGGGGGTCTATTTAAAGGCTAGATTATACAAATGAGTTTTAAGATGGGACTTAAATGCTTCTACTGAGGTAGCATCTCTAACTGTTACCGGGAGGGCATTCCAGAGTACTGGAGCCCGAATAGAAAACGCTCTATAGCCCGCAGACTTTTTTTTGGCTCTGGGAATCACTAATAAGCCGGAGTTCTTTGAACGCAGATTTCTTGTCGGGACATATGGTACAATACAATCGGCGAGATAGGCTGGAGCTAAACCGTGTAGTATTTTATACGTAAGTAGTAAAACCTTAAAGTCGCATCTTAAGTGCACAGGAAGCCAGTGCAAGTGAGCCAGTATAGGCGTAATATAATAACTAGAATAAGATTAGAGTAGTCATTTTTATAGTCATTATTTTCTTCCTCCTGTTGGAGCCTATTTTGTTAAAGTTTTTATAGCAGATACGGTGCTAATTATAATTCGTCTTTATTTTTGTATTTCCTCCTTTTCGGGTGATTTTCGGTTTTTCCCTTTTTGGAACCTTTTTTCTGTTTTTGTGACTCATAGTAATTGAATATACTCTGCTCTGGAGGTTAAAGAGTTTTCAAAATAAAAGCTTTATTTCGAATCCCATCTCTGCATCTGAGTCCCTTCCTTCGTCCAAGCCTGACAGTAGCTGAGATTTTATGACCTACACTACCGTTCAAAAGTTTGGGGTCACATTGAAATGTCCTTATTTTTGAAGGAAAAGCACTGTACTTTTCAATGAATATAACTTTAAACTAGTCTTAACTTTAAAGAAATACACTCTATACATTGCTAATGTGGTAAATGACTATTCTAGCTGCAAATGTCTGGTTTTTGGTGCAATATCTGCATAGGTGTATAGAGGCCCATTTCCAGCAACTATCACTCCAGTTTTCAAATGGTACAATGTGTTTGCTCATTTACTCAGAAGGCTAATTGATTATTAGAAAACCCTTGTGCAATCATGTTCACACATCTGAAAACAGTTTAGCTCGTTACAGAAACAACAAAACTGACCTTCCTTTGAGCAGATTGAGTTTCTGGCGCATCACATTTGTGGGGTCAATTAAACGCTCAAAATGGCCAGAAAAAGAGAACTTTCATCTGAAACTCGACAGTCTATTCTTGTTCTTAGAAATGAAGGCTATTCCACAAAATTGTTTGGGTGACCCCAAACTTTTGAACGGTAGTGTATATTGAGTAAAACATGCTTGAAACTAGAATATCAACTGATGCAAAGCTGTGTCATCAACACTCACAAGTATGAAAGTAATTTTTTAAAGTAATAATTTCTTATTTCAAGCATGTAAAAAAAAAAAATCATGACTCTGACACAATTGTGTCTCATAATTAAAACAGATGACAGCCAAATGGACTTTGCAGTTTTATTTTCAATGAAACAATAGAAAACACGTACTCATATAGTAGTACAGTTGTTATTAGTGAGAATATACTTATTTTAAGGCATTTTTGGGTTCATTGAGGTTAGCTAATTTTACTTGTTTTGGAAAGTCTTGACAAGCCAAATTGTCTTGTTCTATTGGCAGATAATTTTGCTTAGTTCAAATAAAATACCCCTAATTTTTGTATTTTTTTTTTCTTGTTTTTGAACACTGACTTTTTGCCCATTGAGAACAGAGCTAGCTTGACCACCACGTGAGTCGAATGTGACGTCAGTAACACCCCAGCAATAGATACAGACCTCTTGGAGCGCATTACTCAGGAAAACACGATATATTGTATTTGCCTACACCTGCATTAGATTGGCGTTCACATGTTTTTTCAAACACAAATGTGAAGAGTGCGTGTTAAGAATGTGACACATCGTTATTCTGTATGCCGTCCTTGATGGGAAAAGTTTGGGCACCGCTGCTTTATGATATCAAAAGGTGCCTCATTGACGCGAGCGCGGAGAGCACAGTGCACGCTTTCACAGTGTTGAAGCAACAAAGAGGCCAAGAGGCGTCGATGTTTATCAGCTGCAATGGGAAATTAAAGGGATGGTTCACTGCCAATATGCAGATTAATGAGAGCTGCACACACTAATACAGGGTTCGTACGAGTGCTTGAAAACCTTGAAAATGCTTGGATTTTAATGTGTTTTCAAGGTTTGAAAAATGCTTGAATTTTGGGTGAAGTGCGTGTAAATGCTTGGAAATGTTCATCATATTTCTCGGTAATCTGACAGAATAGGCTAATTCTAAAATGGAAACAAAATTAAATATGTTTCCTTAAAAATGAAAGCTACACGCTTGATCTGTTGGCTTTGCACGAGCCCTTACATTAGGTTGTTGTCATGCCAATAGGGCTCAAGAGGACAGTGGTGCATTGGTCCAGCATGCCATGCCGATAGGTTGTTGTTTTAATGAATCATTGGATGGAAAATGACAAATACAAACTTTGGATAAAACGTGGACCAAATCCACGTGTAGCCTGCTGCAAAGTATGCAAAAAGGAAATCCTGCTTTTCGCAATGGGAGTGTCGGCTCTCTCGAGTCATATGAAAGGTAAGCCACAGAGATTACTAGCCCTACACTGCAAAAAGTCAGTGTTCAAAAACAAGAAAAAACAAAACAAAAATTAGGGGTATTTTATTTGAACTAAGCACAATTATCTGCCAATAGAACAAGAACATTTGGCTTGTCAAGACTTTTCAAAACAAGTAAAATTAGCTAACTTCAATGAACCCAAAAATACCTTAATATAAGTATATTGTCACTAATAACAAGTGCACTTTTCTTGATAGAAAAAACAAATATGAGACCTTTTTGCTCAATATGTTGAAAAATATTCTTAAATTAAGTAAATGCTAGTGCCATTATCTTGACATAATGATATGCACTCGGCATTACATTTCTTGAAACCAGCAAACTTACGCTAAAAGCTAATTTATTGTTCTTAATGGAAAGGCAACAAGGCAACCGCTTGTTACTCTCGGGGTCTCCTAGCCGCTCAGGCAAATCATATGGACTAAAAATGCATTTTCCCATCGATAACATGACATCATCGCGCCAAGTGCGTGCTCTTTCAGTCAATTAGTGCGCAAGGAATATATATATATATATATATATATATATATATATATATATATATATATATATATATATATATATATATATATATATATATATATATATATATATATATATATATATATATATATATATATATATATATGGTCACCCAAACAATTTTGTGGAATAGCCTTCATTTCTAAGAACAAGAATAGACTGTCGAGTTTCAGATGAAAGCTCTCTTTTTCTGG
>NC_084731.1:88692123-88712123 GCF_033978785.1 Entelurus aequoreus | reverse complement strand
AGGCGCGCACTTACCCGCTCGTATACACACACACACACACACACACACACACACACACACACACACACACATGCTGGCAAATACACGTAAGAACCACCCACTGTCACACAGAAACCTGCACTAATTATGGTCCATTTAGTGCAGCAAGAGGTGTCGGAGCAGGTGGAGGAGTCAGGTCTTTTTTTTCTCACACACACACACACACACACACACACACACACACACACACACACACACACACACACACACACACACACACACACACACACACACACACACACACACACACACACACACACACACACACAGGTTATCATTTGGAATGGGGACCAAGTATTTCATCATCGCTTGTGGAGACAAGGTAAAAAATGTACTAAGGATGGATACCATACAGAATTATAGTACTATTAATGCCAGGATAACGCATGTTTCACTTTTCAAGAAAACTCATTTAAACTTTCATTTTTACTTTTTATTTTGAACAACATTGAACATAAATAACATTAAAAAAAAAACTTTTCTACTTCACCAGTCTTGCTGATTATCTCATAATCTACTATTTTAGCTGCAATCTCTTTTTGTAGGCCGTAATGCGGTTGTACACATAGAACTTCAGTGCTTGCCATTCCCGGTTTTGGAGAGCTTCCGGTTCGTCCCTCAAACATTTTAAACAGTCACTCTTTCCTGGTACAATACCAGAAGCTTTACCTGCAAGTGACCATACAAAATATTTCCAGTTCAATTTATCATCAATCATTATACCTAGAAATTTGGTTTCATTTACTCTTTCAATTTCTTAAGCTTATAATTGATGACAACATACCATTGGAAGAATGTCTCACTGCACAATGTCGTGATGATGCATCCATGTCTTTTAAAGGCCTATTGAAATGAAATGTTCTTATTTAAACGGGGATAGCAGATCCATTCTATGTGTCATACTTGATCATTTTGCGATATTGCCATATTTTTGCTGAAAGGATTTAGTAGAGAACATCGACGATAAAGTTTTGGTCGCTGATAAAAAAAAGCCTTGCCTGTACCGGAAGTAGCGTGACGTCACAGGTTGAAAGGCTCCTCACATTTGCACATTGTTTACACCAGCAGCGAGAGCGATTCGGACCGAGAAAGCGACGATTACCACATTAATTTGAGCCAGGATGAAAGATTTGTGGATGAGGAACGTGAGAGTGAAGGATTAGAGTGCAGTGCAGGATGTATCTTTTTGCGCTCTGACCGTAACTTAGGTACAAGGGTTCATTGGATTCCACACTTTCTCCTTTTTCTATTGTGGATCACGGATTTGTATTTTAAACCACCTCGGATACTATATCCTCTTGAAAATGAGAGTCGAGAACGCGAAATGGACATTCACAGTGACTTTTATCTCCACGACAATACATCGGCGAAGCACTTTAGCTATGGAGCTAACGTGATAGCATCGTGCTTAACTGCATATAGAAACAGACGAAATAAGCCCCTGACTGGAAGGATAGACAGAAGATCAACAATACTACCAAACACTGGACCTGTAACCACACGGTTAATGCTGTACCGCCTGGCGAAGCCTAGCAATGCTGTTGCTAACGACGCCATTGAAGCTAACTTAGCTATGGGACCTCGACAGAGGTATGCTAAAAACATTAGCTCTCCACCTACGCCAGCTCTCATCTGCTCATCACGACCCGTGCTCACTTGTGTTCCAGCGATCGACGGCGCCACGAAGGACTTCACCCGATCATCGATGCGGTCGGCGGCCTGGAGACGGAGGAAGTCAAGGTGAGGACAGCGGCGCGGCGGCGGGCGTTGTAGCTTTCGACGACACCCCGGCCGTCATCAGAGCCGGCAAGAAACATATATTCCCCCAAAGTTACGTACGTGACATGCACATAGCGCCACGCACGTACGGGCAAGCGATCAAATGTTTGGAAGAAAGCTGCGTACTCACGGTAGCGCGTCTGCTATCCAAGTCAAAGTCCTCCTGGTTGTGTTGCTGCAGCCAGCCGCTAATACACCGATCCCACCTACAGCTTTCTTCTTTGCAGTCTCCATTGTTAATTGAACAAATTGCAAAAGATTCACCAACACAGATGTCCAGAATACTGTGGAATGTTGCGATGAAAACAGAGCTGTTTGTATTGGGATACAATGTGTCCCAATACTTCCGCTTCAACCCTTGACGTCACGTGCAAACGTCATCATACCTAGACGTTTTCAGCCGGAAGTTTCCCGGGAAATTTAAAATGTCACTTTATAAGTTAACCCGGCCGTATTGGCATGTGTTGCAATGTTAAGATTTCATCATTGATATATAAACTATCAGACTGCGTGGTCGATAGTAGTGGGTTTCAGTAGGCCTTTCAAGGTGTTGTCAGTCTCTTGGGTGGCGGGATGGGTTCATCATCAGGGGTTGGTAATGCCACCTCTGTTGTGGTTTAAATGTAATAAACATTCAGTGTCATGTTTACCATAGGGCACCTTTAATAAACCAGAAAAGTTAGTTTTAACTTAGCATTGTCAGGACATGGATAGTGTCCTTCCTCTCTGGTGACATCTTCCTCTTCAGTTTGCACAACACATTCTGTGTTATAATTGAGTTCAAACCAAACAAACAACAAAGATGACATCTTACCACTTGGACCAATTGTGATTTCATCCAAGTTATTTCCACGGAACTCAGATAATCGACCTTGCTCGAGTGCCATCAAAACTTTGCTGATTTTTGCCAGCTAAAATGTATTTTCCGGAAGTCTATAGAACTCACGATGGATTCTAATATCGTGGCCAAGAAAGTTGGCCAGCTGGTCCATCTCTGTGTCTGTCATGTTTAGCACAGTTGAAAGGGTGGCTGCATGTTTTCGTAGTTTCGTGGATGTAAGGGAAACAGGACACTTTGCATGACATGCTTTTGCATAGTCTCGTATGCAGTCAGAACCACGGAAATGTGTCATCCCTGTGGGTCTTGTAAACAGGTAAGTGTTGTCTCTGAGAACCCCACAAGTTTCCCTGTACTTAATGAGAAGTTCTAATGCACACACTATTTTTGGAGTCAAGAGAATAGGAACAGGTCTGCCTTGTTTTCCCCTGATGACAATCCTTGAAAAATGTCTGCAGAGTTTTTCTCCCACTTCAGAGAGAGCCCAATCAACATCCTCGGGAGGATCAATTGTGTCTCTTGACAAAAAAAGCCAACAGGGGCATGGCTGCTACCTCTCCTTCTCTTCGTCTGTTATAGAGGATGATCTGTGTCAAACATACTTTTGTCAGGTCTGACCAGGCCTTTGTGGAAGAATTTTCAGATAGCGCACTGCTGCACTCATCATGCATTTGACTGAGAAACTGATGCATTTTTTGAACATCCTCAGTGAAGGGCATAAGTTGTGGTACATTCCACTTTTCTTCGGCTATATTCCTCAGGGCTGTTGCAGAGATCAACTCGTTCCACTTCTCACGATGGACATCTTGGAACTGAGTGGCATTCCTGACCAAATTTTCATTGTTGTTTATCAAACCTTGTGCTTTCAAAAGTTTGCTGACTTTAACCAGGGAATTCCCAAGTTTAGTTGCCAGTGATGGAATGCAGAATTTGTTAGTGTCACTATCATAGCCACAAGTACATTTGACAGTTTTGACCATCTCCAAGTAGTTCTTAGGATTCACAAAATCCTCAATTTTTTTCAAGGTAGTTACTCTCCTGGCATATGAATCAGTCTTCCTAATTCCCGCATCTTCTCTCTGACACATTGTTGATTTTTTGCTGACATACCACTTTTGTTCAACCGGTGCTTGTTTGCGGATGACTCGGCCCTGCTGGTATCTGACAAGGACAAGTCACAGGTGGAGAAAATCCTCAGTGCTGAACTCTGTAGAACTTGCACCTGGCTCGCTGACAACAAGCTATCCATACACTTGGGTAAAACGGAATCCATCCTGTTTGGGTCCCACATCAACCTTAAGAAAGTCAATGATTTCACTATAAAAGTGGGTGACATTGTTATCACCAGGAAAGATGAGGTCACCTACCTAGGTTCCATTCTAGAGGCTAATATTTCCTGTGATAAAATGGCAACCAAGGTAATCCAAAAGGTCAACCAACAAACGAGATTTCTCTATAGAATCTCCTCTCTGGTCAACAAAAGCACCATGAGGATTCTAGCGGGAACTCTCGTTCAACCCTTTTTCGATTACGCATGCACCTCCTGGTACCCTAGCACCTCCAAAACCCTCAAATCTAAACTCCAAACATCCCAGAACAAGCTAGTCAGATTACTTTTAGACCTCCACCCCAGATCACACCTCACTCCTACCCACTTCTCCAAAGTGGGCTGGCTCAGGGTGGAGGACAGAGTAAAACAACTTCCACTGAGCCTAGTTTATAAAATCCGCTACACCTCCGTGATACCGAAGTACATGTCAAACTACTTCCCCGCCATAACCACAACACCAGGGGGAGCTCCACTAACCACGTTAAACCCAGATTCCGATCTAACAAAGGTCTTAACTCATTCTCTTTCTATGCCACATCAATGTGGAATGCGCTCCCAACAGGTGTAAAAGAAAGGGCATCTCTATCCTCCTTCAAAACCGCAATAAAAGTTCACCTCCAGGCAACTTCAACCCTAAACTAACACCCTCCCCGGATTGTAAATAATCAAATGTAAATAATCAAATGTAGATACTTTTTATTATGCTTTCTGATCTCTCTCTCTCTCTCGCTATGTCCACTACTTGCTGTACATATCCTACCAAGTCAGACCTACACTGTTTCAATGTCCATTTCTCTGATGATGCAATTGTTGATGCTGATTGTTGATGACAGAAGTGTTGATACCAACCAAACCTACCCCCCCCCCCCCCCCGCGCCCCCCCTCCTCCACATCCCACACCCCGGATTGTAAATAATGTAAATAATTCAATGTATATACTCTGATGATTATCTTGTGTGATGACTGTATTATGATGATAGTATATATCTGTATCATGAATCAATTTAAGTGGACCCCGACTTAAACAAGTTGAAAAACTTATTCGGGTGTTACCATTTAGTGGTCAATTGTATGGAATATGTACTTCACTGTGCAACCTCCTAATAAAAGTTTCAATCAATCAATCGATCAAACACTTGAAGGCACAGGCCCAGTATATATGCAGAGAGACTGGACACGGTTCTTTTCTGGTTTTCGGGTGACTGAGGAAGGTTTGAGTGGGCAACTTTGCATGTGTCTCCACAGTACCTTTCTGGCAAACAGTCCTTGGTAATGTGCACAGTGCATGAAATCATTTCCTTTAGCTTCTTTAGGTGGTCGTTTGAATGGCACTAGTTCACCCTTCCCTGACTCCATAATAGCAGCATTGTAAGCATAGTTCCCTTCATTACGAATATTCTCTAGCTGTTTCCTTCCCTCCATGGAACTCGTTGGAAAGCTAAGAGCTGTGGCTACTTCCAATTTTGTTTTTTTCGCACTTTTTAGATGTCGTGCCAGCTTGGCATAAGGCTTACTGCAATACCAGCATTAATGTCTTTGGTTGTAAACTCTTTTTCCATGTTTTGTAATGGGAGGGCGAACAACTACATTGTCAATCGTTTCCTGACTTGAGCAGTATTCCTCTGTTCCAGTGACATCAGGTGTTATGCTGTTTATGTCCAAGTCCATGTGGTCTACTGTACATATGTCTTTCATCTAAAATGTGTGAAACAAAATCAATGTGAGGTTTTTAAAATGTCCTTAAAGGCCTACTGAAACCCACTACTACCGACCACGCAGTCTGATAGTTTATATATCAATGATGAAATCTTAACATTGCAACACATACCAATACGGCCGGGTTAACTTATAAAGTGCAATTTCGAATTTCCCGGGAAATATCCGGCTGAAAACGTCTCGGTATGATGACGTTTGCGCGTGACGTCACGGATTGTAGCGGACATTTTGGAACAGCACGGTGGCCAGCTTAAGTCGTCTGTTTTCATCGCAAAATGGTCGGGGGTGGGGGTGGGGGTTGTTTGGGGGCGGGGGGCGTGGTTGGGGGCGTGGTTATTTACAGCTAGAATTCACCAACTCGAGTATTTCATATATATATATATATATATATATATATATATATATATATATATATATATATATATATATATATATATATATATATATATATATATACTATATATATATATATATATATATATATATATATATATATATATATATATATATATATATATATATATATATATATATATATATATATATATATATATATATATTATTTTATTTTATTTACATAGAAAAAAAAAAAACAAACTTGAATTTCAGTGTTCCAGTGGCTATCCATTAGATGGCAGTATTGTCCTGTTTAACTTCTCCGTTCATGATGAGTATATCATTTCGGCCGCCATGTCTGTAATTTCCTCGTTCTTCTGCTTCGTCTCCTTGTTATGTGCGCAGTTGTGCACTCTATAAAAGCCCTAGATGTTATGACGTCTTTGGGCAGGCAAGCTGTTTATTTTGTGGGAAAGCGGACGTGAGAACAGGCTGTCCCCACTCAGTCTCAGGTCCGCATTGAGCTGGAGGGGGCGTGGCCTCCAGCTCCGGCTGAATACCGGGAGTTTGTCGGGAGAAAATCTCTGCCGGGAGGTTGTCGGGAGAGGCGCTGAATATCGGGATTCCCTAGTCCAAAGTGTGGCTCTCATTATATTAAAAAATTAATTATTTATCAGTTATTTTACTAATTAGCTTTGTCAGCTATAAGACAGTTTGGATAGTTTAGCATATGTTTACCCATACTGGATTGTTTTAGCATCTTTATTAAACTGCATTGCAGTGTTAGTGGCCCATTAGTACAAGCACAGTAATGCAATAGCGAGGGTTTGAGCCCGGCGCGTCGTCGGCGCTGAGCTGACGAGCAGCGGTGATTTCCACTTTACTTTTGTGTGCGTTAATGAAAAAAGCTGCAGCCTAATGGGATTTGGTGATAAGAAATTACCAGCGCCGGGTCCTTGTCTTTTGTCTCTCGCTGGGGGAGTTCAATGGCCCAGCCAGCGAGAGGGAGCTCAGGGCCCCGGTTGCCGTAGAGACGGGAGAACACAGGTTTGGCGTCGCCATGGCGAAGTTCCTTTCACACACAAATGGCTCACGTACGCGGGCGGGCCTGAATTCATGGACATTCCGTACACAAAGACACGTCACCGCCAGCAGGAATTTCCCATAATGCATCTGGTAAAAGAGATATTTTACTGATTTGTGTCTTACTTCATGTTGATCTAACGGCCAGGTGTCCTAAAATGGAGTTTATGACATTCTTTATTATTTAAAAAGGCTGTAAGAAATATTCTTTTGACCCTTTCGAGCACATGTCATCATTTTATGTGGCCTGTGAAAACCTGGAGATAATGTAATACTCCGTAAAGTACTTTTTATTTGTTCCTTACATTTTGGCAGGAAAAAAATGCTTGTACTGCATGCAATTTAAATTTTTTTAACATCTAATAATTCAACAAACATATATTGCAACCATTTTTTTTTTGTTAAAATATTTAAAAAAAATTAAATATTTGCTTGACTTATGATTTCGAGGCAAGTTATTCTGTTAAATTGCACGGGGGGGGGGGGGAATAATCAAATGAACAGGCAATTGTGTAATAATATCATGAGGCGATTATACATTTGTATTCATGTATATGCATTAATACAAGCGGCAGTCTGAGGCAACCATAAATGTAGGTTATGGTTGAGGCGGTATGGCGTAGTGGGTAGAGCGGCCGTGCCAGAAACCCGAGTGTTGCAGGATCGCTCCCCGCCTCTTGACATCCAAATCCTTGGGCAGGACACTTCACCCTTGCCCCCGGTGCCGTGCAAACTGGCAGCCTCGCTTCTGTCAGTCTACCCCAGGGCAGCTGTAGCTACAAATGTAGCTTACCACCACCAGGTGTGAATGAATGATGGGTTCCCACTTCTCTGTGAGCGCTTTGAGTATCTAATAATAGAAAAGCGCGATATAAAATCTAATCCATTATTATTATTACATACATACATACATACCTACCTACCTATATATATATATATATATATATATATATATATATATATATATATATATATATATATATATATATATATATATATATATATATATATATATATATATATATATATATCCATCCATCCATCCATCCATCCATTTTCTTCCGCTTATCCGAGGTCGGTTCGCGGGGGCAGCAGCCTAAGCAGAGAAGCCCAGACTTCCCTCTCCCCAGCCATTTTGTCCAGCTCCTCCCGGGGGATCCCGAGGCGTTCCCAGGCCAGCCGGGCGACATAGTCTTCCCAACATGTCCTGGGTCTTCCCCTTGGCCTCCTGCCGGTGGGACGTGCCTCTAACACCTCCCTAGGGAGGCGTTCGGGTGGCATCCTGAGCAGATGCCCGAACCACCTCATCTGGCTCCTCTCGATGTGGAGGAGCAGCGCCTTTACTCCGTCATCCTCCCGGATGACAGAGCTTCTCACCCTATTTCTAAGGGAGAGCCCCGCCACCCGGCTTAGGAAACTAATTTCGGCCGCTTGTACCCGTGATCCTGTCCATAACCCAAAGCTCATGACCATATATATATATATATATATATATATATATATATATATATATATATATATATATATATATATATATATATATATATATATATATATATACATTAGGGTTGCACATCTCTCTCTGATAAACGATTCGATATGCATCTAGATCAGGGGTCACCAACCTTTTTGAAACCAAGAGCTACTTCTTGGGTACTGATTAATGCGAAGGGCTACCAGTTTGATACACACTTAAATAAATTGCCAGAAATAGCCAATTTGCTCAATTTACCTTTAACTCTATGGTATTATTAATAATGAATGATATTTACACTTAATTGAACGGTTTAAAAGAGGAGAAAACACGAAAAAAATGACAATTAAATTTTGAAACATAGTTTATCTTCAATTTCGACTCTTTAAAATTCAACCGAAAAAAAGAAGAGAAAAACTTAAAAAAAGAATTTATGGAACATCATTAGTAATTTTTCCTGATTAAGATTAATTTTAGAATTTTGATGACATGTTTTAAATATGTTAAAATCCAATCTACACTTTGTTAGAATATATAACAAATTGGACCAAGCTATATTTCTAACAAAGACAAATCATTATTTCTTCTAGATTTTCCAGAACAAAATTTTTAAAAGAAATTCAAAATACTTTGAAATAAGATTTAAATTTGATTCTACAGATTTGCCAGAATAATTTTTTTGTATTTTAATCATAATAAGTTTGAAGAAATATTTCACAAATATTCTTCGTTGAAAAAACAGAAGCTAAAATGAAGAATTAAATTAAAATGTATTTATTATTCTTTACAATTAAAAAAATAAATTTACTTGAACATTGATTTAAATTGTCAGGAAAGAAGAGGAAGGAATTTAAAAGGTAAAAAGGTATATGTGTTTAAAAATCCTAAAATCATTTTAAGGTTGTATTTTTTCTCTAAAATTGTCTTTCTGAAAGTTATAAGAAGCAATATAAAAAAATTAATGAATTTATTTAAACAAGTGAAGACCAAGTCTTTAAAATATTTTCTTGGATTTTCAAATTTTATTTGAGTTTTGTCTCTCATAGAATTAAAAATGTCGAGCAAAGCGAGACCAGCTTGCTAGTAAATAAATAAAATTTAAAAAATAGAGGCAGCTCACTGGTAAGTGCTGCTATTTGAGCTATTTTTAGAACAGGCCGGCGGGCTACTCATCTGGTCCTTACGGGCTACCTGGTGCCCGCGGGCACCGCGTTGGTGACCCCTGATCTAGATACACAGGTTACGATTCGATTAAAAAACGATATCCTTTTATTACAGACCGATTCGATTCGATTCCGAACGATACGATTCGATTTGACGGTTAATATTCAAGACTCCAAATCCCCAAGCATTGTGGCTTTATGGCACTGGCAAAAAAAAAACAGAACAACAAAATCACATGTCAATATATTTATCTTTAGACATGGACCAAAACAATTCTGTCTGAATTGTAGGATGGGAACTCCAGAGGTAAAAGTAGCAGAGAATAGTAACAACAAAGTGCAATATTTCAGCCTGAGCATAGTTTTGAACACTAGAGGTAGGTAACAAAGATTCAATATTTCAACCTGAGCATATAGTGTTTTGAACACTAGAGGTAGGTAACAATGAACACTAGAAGTAGGTAACAAAGGTGCAACATTACAATGTAAACAAGTTACACACCTATAACACATCTCAAAATGTGGCAACAATGAGCACAGTGACAAGTGCTTTGTGTAAAAAAATAGAGAAAATAAATACATATGTAAAAAGAAAAATCAAACTACTGTGTGAGAGGTGCCGTTTCCCTGGTCAAAAAGCAGTAGTTGACTTACACTATGCCTGTGCATTTTCATCATCACTGGCAGATTTTTTTGAAGGAAAATCAACTGATCCACATGATCATGTTTGAGCAGACTACGTTTTGTGGAAACAATGTCTCCCGCAGTACTGAACACACGTTCAGATTCCGTGTGTTTCACTTCGTGTACTTTTTGATGCCGAAAGAGGCGATTTCAGCCACTTGAATGACGGCGAAATTATAAAAAGCCTCACAATTTTTAATCCATCCACAAGTAAAGAAAACTTGGATTATTTCACTTTATGTACTTTTTTATGCCGAAAGAGGCGATTTAAAAGAGGCGATTTCAGCCACTTCGGTCATTACAGCCGAGTTTTTTTTTTTTTTTTTTTTTTTTTTTTTTTTTTTTTTCAGGAGATTTTTTTTTTTTTTTTTTTTTTTTTTTAAGTTTTATTTATACATTTCAACATTTCAACAATCAAATAAGTACAAAAGTAGTACAAAACAGTACAAAAAGAATACAAAGCAGCGCCAGGGGGTTATAAATTCAAAGTAACTAAAATAGAATGCAAAAAAAACATATATATAATATAAACAAAGTGCAAAGCCATAGGCTCACTCAATTTCAGTAAACAACTCAAATTTGGAACACAGCATAATCGTCTTCACAGCTTTCTGGTTGCTAGAGGTAGAGAGTGCCTTAATGTACAGTTCTAACTCTTTTTTAAAGGCACAAAAGACAGGTCGGGTATTGAGAAACTTACATTTATGAATATAAAACTTAGCCAATAGTATAATGAGGTTGCAAAGGTAAAATTCCTTTTCAAATTTTTGTTCAAGAAGTGTAAAACCAAATATCACATCTTTAAAACAAAGCACAAATTTGTCATGAATATTGTCCAGGATGAAGCGACAGATGCCCTGCCATAGTGATCGAGTGCTTTCACAAGTCCAAAACAGGTGGTAAACAGTCTCTGGATGCGTGTTACATAAGGTGCAGGTAACATCAATGTCCTTCTTGTATCTAACCATCACAGTCTTTACAGGGTAATAACGATGAATGATTTTAAAAGATATCTCTTTGACTTTGTTGGTAAGTAAATACCTGTTAGGAAGGGACCATGTTTTGACCCAGCAGATGTCATTCACAATATTATTCCAGAGCGCAATTACATAGGAGACAGACACACAATCATTTTGGAATAAGCTGCGGATTTTTCTGTTATTTTTCTGATCAAAGCAAAGTTTCCCCACAGGAGTGTCAAGTGGATCATTCACAATTTTTACAGCAGAAAGAGGAGATGAGTAAGCCCTGTACCATTACAGCCGAGTTTAGATATACTTTTCGAAACGAGTGACGTAAGCGCGCTCCCGCGTCAGGGGGTGCATTTTACGGCAGGGGTGCGTTTCCCGGCACAACAGGTTGCAGAGGTGTCTTTTAGCGAGAGATGACAGCAGTGGCAAGTCCTGCTGCTCGTTCCACCACTGTAGTGGGTTTTTTGAAAATCTTTCTCGGTACCATTATCACCTTCGGGTCAGACTGACGCTTTCGTTCTCCTCCACATTCATTTTCCGTGTTGTCTCTTGTTTATCACTCGTGCTAATACCAGCTAGGCGGCTACCGCGTTTGGCGAGTAGCTTCAGCTCTCGCGTTGTTTTAGAGACGCTGACGCATATTGTAATCTAGCCAACCCATACAAAGTCTCGCGATAACCGATCCATGACTCTATAACCGATTCAGCTAGGAATTCATGGATTATTCGCATTGATTGAGGAGTCTGCTACCGATGCAATCTAATCGCTCACTTGTTGAACCGAATACTCGGTCGCATCGGTTTATCGTTCACAACCCTAATATATACATATATATATATATATATATATATATATATATATATATATATATATATATATATATATATATATATATACACACACATACATATACACACACATACATATATATATATATATATATATATATATATATATATATATATATGCATTATATATATACACATTATATATATACACATATATATATATTAATAATGGATTCGATTTTATATCGCGTTTTTCTATTATTAGATACTCAAAGCGCTCACAGAGAAGTGGGAACCCATCATTCATCCACACCTGGTGGTGGTAAGCTACATTTGTAGCCACAGCTGCCCTAGGGTAGACTGACGGAAGCGAGGCTGCCAGTTTGCGCCTACGGCCCCTCCGACCACCGCCTATCATTCATTCATCATTAGTAAAAAAAAAAAAATATAGCAAAAGTGATCATTTTCTGCAGTACAAACCAGACCAAAAGCAACTTTGTTAGATCAACAGCAGCCGCTCGCTCTTTCTCACTTGCGGCAACACATGCACATATGGCACTTAGCCAGTGATGCGTTTACAGCCACACAAAAAGTCGGACAACTCCAACACCACACGTAAAGTGTTATTCCAGGTCGTTACACTATGATTTACCAATCAAATGTGTGCTTATTCTAGTGTCATTTATTAGAAATCTTAATTTATAAATATTAATCATGAAATGCTGTTAGTATATTAAATAAATACTAATAAAAATATATTTAAAAAAAAAAAAGGAAGTTGCAGGAATGTACACATGATCCCCTGCTTACATCTCATTGTGCAACATGTGAATGTTTTAATGGGAACTAAATGCAATGTCTGAAAGAGGTACAAACTATTTCCAAAGCAGGACCTCCACCCAGACAAACAATACAAGTACACAGTTCATGAAAAACAATATATTTTTGTTATTGTCATTGTAAGTGGGCCTAAACACTTATATTAGAAAAGGAAATGACCTCTGTCATTTGATTATAATAATAAGAGAATGTTGTCTGTCTATCTGTGTTGGCCCTGCGATGGGTGGGGACTTGTCCAGGGTGTACCCCGCCTTCCGCCCGAATGCAGCTGAGATAGGCTCCAGCGACCCCGAAAGGGACAAGCGGTATAAAATGGATGGATGGATGGAGATTAAACTTGTTATTTAGTCAGGTTTGGGAACAATTAGAGGGAACATTGCTTGACAGAGTGTGTACCTTCAGTGCTGAATGATGAGCAGAGGCAGAGTTAATCCTTAAGTGGTGGTGGTGGAGGGAAAGTAGCATTGGAGTCTCTGTCTCTCTTTACTAGCTTCGTCGAAGCATGTTGCTTATGTAGCTTGTTTCAGCAAATTTAAATTGCCGTTTTGGGCAGTAGATGGGATCTTTGATCCAAAGCACAATTTACATTTAACTAAAATGTTATTTTCTTTGTGCTCGACAAAAGAAAAGTAGTGAAAATATCTCCATGTTAACAAACTCGACTGCTGGCTCCGCCATGATCAGACACGCCCCCCCCCCCCCCCCCCCCCCTTCTTCTCCTCCTCCACCTCCTCACACTCACACACACGCAGAGCACAGGTCTCTCTTCTCCGGTTTGTGACACAAGAAGAATCAGCGCTCCGATAAAACACACTTTATACTACATTAAAAGTAACGTAAAATAACGCAGTAACGCATCATGTAGTAACGGTAACTGAGTTACTGAATATAAAAAATAACGCGTTAGATTACTAGTTACCGCCGAAACTAACGGCGTTACAGTAACGCGTTACTTTGTAACGCGTTAGTCTCAACACTGTAAATATATATATATATATATATATATATATATATATATATTTATATATATATATATATATATATATATATATATATATATATATATATATATATATATATATATATATATATATATATATATATATATATATATATATCGTATTTTCCACACTATAAGGCGCACCTAAAAACCTCCAATTTTCTCATAAACTGACAGTGCGCCTTATAATCCGGTGCGCCTTATATATGGACCAATATTGAGCCACAACAAACCTAAACTTCATTTTCATAAAGTTTGGGTCTCGCAACTACGGTAAGCAGCCGCCAACTTCTTTTTCCCCGTAGAAGAAGAAGCGCTTCTTCTTCTACGGTAAGCAGCCGCCGACTTCATTTTCCCCCATAGAAGAAGAAGCGCTTCTAACCCAAAAATGGCTCCTATTAAGAGACACGCTTAAGACGCAGAGTTTAAACTCAAGGGGATCAGTCACGCAGTAGAACACGAGAATAGAGCAGCAGCGAGAGAATTTAACATAAATGAATCAATGGTGTTTAATTCGGACACTGACGAAGAAGAATTCGAGGGATTCGTGGATGAGGAATGAATAACTTCATAAAGTCAGCTTTACATGTTTATTTTGTGTGTTGTGTGACATTAACGTTTCAGCAACGTTGAGTTATTGATATATTGTTATTGCTCTGCACTATTTCGAGTGTTACTATATTGTGATTGCACTAACGTTTGATTTACCGTAACAGCATCACTGTTTTTTACGTGTTTATTGAATCAGGGAAAAGTTCCCCTCCACTACGTGATATAAATGTTGCACTACATGTTATACCGTGCTGTTGTTAAAAGATAAACAAAACACCACGTCACTGACTTTACCTCGGGGAAAATAATAAAACAGCTGTTTATTCATTTTGGGAGTGAACAGAGTTGTCAGAATGCTGGTTTGTAATCTATTAATAAAGTTTGACTGACCTATCTGACTGTTTTGTTGACGTTCCCTTTAGCGCAGCTCCATCTAATGGATGCACAGGTGCGCCTTATAATCCGGTGCGCCTTATATATGAACAAAGTTTTGAAATATGCCATTCATTGGAGGTGCGCCTTACAATCCGGTGCGCCTTATAGTGCGGAAAATATGGTACATACACATACATACATACATACATACATACATATACATACATACCTACAGCCCGGCCCCCGGCCAAATTTTTGTAACCCAATGCGGGCCCCGAGTCAAAAAGTTTGGGGACCCCTGCTTTACACAAACACACCAGTGCAGGGGTGTGCATGCGAAACAGAACACTAGTGCAGTTAGGAGCGCACAAAAAGACTATATGGAAACTCAAAACAAGACTACGCTTACGGTGAGGCGTGAGAAGAACAAACAGCGTGCCATAGCGGTCAATTCTCAAGCGCTGACTAAAACGCGAGGCTGGCTTAATTAGGCTGTTGATTACGAACTCAACTCAGGTGGACCTAACAGCGCTTTGAGGCCGGTGTCAAGTTGCTTCAAGGACAAACTAAAACAGGAAGATCAAGAAGGACAAACTAAAACAGGAAGAGAAACCAAAATAAGAGCGCTGGACCGGAACTAAATCCTCAAACACAGGAATATGCCTACAAAATAAAGTGTGACAAGCCGTGACAGATCTGAAAAGTAATTTTTAAAAAGTGATGAATTATATTTACTCGTTACTTAACCAAAAAAGTAATTTATTTTTTAAGGGAATTACTCTTTATTAAATGTAATTAAATTACTAGGTAAAGAAATGTATGCGTTACTTAAAAAAAACAAACTAAAAATATGTCATTTGACATATGCAGTTGAAAGAAGTGTCATAATGAGTGGAGCGTGTGCGTGCCTGTGACTTTAAAAGGCGGTGTCTGTTGCCAAGGATCATCATCAAAGGATATTAGGATAGGATAGGATAGGACTTTATTGTCATTGCACGAGTACAACGAAACTATGTTTTCAGCACAAACCCGTTCAAGATTAGACAAACAAACAGTGTACAGGGTTACAGAACAGGAACGCTGATGGGTCGCCAAAGGCGCGCCCCGTAA
Source organism: Entelurus aequoreus (assembly GCF_033978785.1). Taxonomy (NCBI): domain Eukaryota; kingdom Metazoa; phylum Chordata; class Actinopteri; order Syngnathiformes; family Syngnathidae; genus Entelurus; species Entelurus aequoreus. The sequence continues at coordinate 88,696,045 of NC_084731.1, read as the reverse complement.
AAGATAAGAAAAAGGTAAAACGCTAGGGAAGAAGATGAGTAAAAAAATACAATCTAGACTGGGCTCCTAAGGGGGCCTAGTCTGGAGTGGGAAAAAACCTCCATGCAATGCACACATAAACATGTTACATTTAATCACGACAACTCGCAAAAGAGGGGCGGGGAGTTGGGGCCCCGGAGGTCGACTGCTGCTATGAAGCGCTGCCAGCAGTCCATCACCCCGAGGGGAAACAAGCGGTGGTGAAGGCGTGGGGTAGGGGAGGGGGTGTGTGTATGTATGTGCCCATTGTCTTGGGTGTGATGATGTAATGTTCATAGACTGGGGCCGTTCTCAAGCAAAAGTTCGACTCCAGGTGTCCTTGAGGAGGGAGGGAGGTCAAAAGCGTCCATCATTGAGGTGTCCTTATATATCGGTATGATATAAAATACATACCTCTTTCTATAATATACCGCTATAACTCGTAATACCGCCCAGCGCTTTTTATTCATATACTCGTGTCATTCTCCTGACCTGTTGAGCAGCTGGAGGAAATCACATTGTTCTAGCCGCTTATAGCGTGATGTGTGGCGTCCATTTTTACTCGTGCCCTTTAAAGGGCAAGCGCTCAAAAGGGATGTAAGAGTGGAAACTGTTACATTTCACCAGAGCTTGATGATCAACAGTTTCAGAAAATGTTCCCCACATGTGTTATTTTATGAGTGCTTGTGTTAGACAGCACCAGGGGGGCACACACACACGCACACACACACACACACACACACACACACACACACACACACACACACACACACACACACACACACACATAGCGACAACAATGGCAGAGAGCAAACAAGCAAGTTGGAGAGAGAGAGAGAGAGAGAGAGAGAGAGAGAGAGAGAGAGAGAGAGAGAGAGAGAGAGAGAGAGAGAGAGAGAGAGAGAGAGAAAAGTGTGTCAGCTCTATGGCGGATGGCAAAACAAGCAAATTACAGAGCGCCGGTAAAAAAGACAGTGGCCTTGTCATCCGCCACTTCCAGGAAGGATTTCCCAAATTACAGTAGAGTGACAAGTGGGCTGCCCCTCACTTTTGTAATGCACAGCTACAACGGTTTGCGGTATGGCAAAAAATAAAAAAATAAAAAATAAAAGGCCACTGAAAATGGTCACGGGAGAGACAGTTTGTGTCAAAAATAGCAGGATTTTTGTCTTTGGCCACTATAAATAATTATATTTCACAAATATTCTGCAAAGGCTAAACCAGGGGCCCCCAAACTTTGTGAACCGGGGGCCGCATTGGGTTAAAAAAAGTTTGGCCAGGTGCCGGGCTATATATATATATATAAATATATATATATATGAACTGTATATATATAAATATATACATCCATCCATTTTCTACCACTTGTCCCTTTCGGGGGCAGGAAAAAACACAGAGACTATTTAATCCCTACAAGCCTGTTTCGCAGGTTTCCCAAATATGTATTTGTGTATATATATATATATATATATATATATATATATATATATATATATATATATATATATATATATATATATATATATATATATATATATATATATATAAATAGATAGTTGAGGTTACTGTGGTTTATCCGTTATACAGTGCTCAATACCAGGGTACGGCGGAATATACGGAAACTCCCCTGAAGAGCAGGGAAACCCGCGAAACAGGTTTGTAGGGATGAAATAGCCTCTGTGTTTTTTCCTGACCTAACATATATATATATATATATATATATATATATATATATATATATATATATATATATATATATATATATATATATATATATATATATATATATATATATATATATATATGTATGTATGTATATATATATATATATGTATGTATATATATATATATATATATATATATATATATATATATATATATATATATATATATATATATATATATATATATATATATATATATATATATATATATATATATATGTATGTGTATATATATATATATGTGTATATATAAATATGTGTACCGTATTTTTGGGACTATAAGTCGCAGTTTTTTTCAAAGTTTGGCCGGGGGTGCGACTTATACTCAGGAGCGACTTATGTGAAGTGAAGTGAATTATATTTATATAGTGCTTTTCTCTAGTGACTCAAAGCGCTTTACATTGTGAAACCCAATATCTAAGTTGCATTTTTAAACCAGTGTGGGTGGCACTGGGAGCAGGTGGGTAAAGTGTCTTGCCCAAGGACACAACGGCAGTGACTAGGTTGGCGGAAGCGGGGATCGAACCTGGAACCCTCAAGTTGCTGGCACGGCCACTCTACCAACCGAGCTATACCGGTTGTGTGAAATTATTAACACATTACCATAAATATATATATATATATATATATATATATATATATATATATATATATATATATATATATATATATATATATATATATATATATATATATATATATATATATATATATATATATATACATATATATATATATATATATATATATGTGTGTGTGTGACAATCATTGGTGTTTAAAAAAAATATATGTTTAATTTATAATCTGTCTCGTTGCAGATTAGACAAATTGCCTTTTCAATACACTGAACAAAAAAAAAGGAATATGTCTACTGATGTTTAAAAACTCTACACTCGGAGTGTATTTTACGTTTCCCCAACAATTTCGCCATTTTTTCCCCCTGTGCACTAATTGACTGAAAGAGTGCGCACTTGCCGCGAGCTCGCCCGACACTGCGGCGTGAGCGTGATGACGTCACGTTATCGATGGGAAAATGCTTTTTTAGACAATAAAACCCGAGAGTAACAAGCGGTAGAAATTGGATTGATGGATGGGCTAGAAAGGACAGATTAAAAAAATTTTTTTTCATTTTTTTACTCGGATTTTGGACGCTGGCGAGCCGTAAGGCCACGTTTAAAGTGGCCTTATTTTATATTAGAATGTTCAGACTAATGTATGTATGTACGTATGTTTAAAAATGTGCTCAATGATAAAAGTGCCATACCATGAGGTTGGCCTGTTTTAACTTATCCCTGCGTTCGTTTTTATTGCGGATGGGTACGAGAACTTTGAGGGATTTCTAAGACTTTCTCACGTCACAACTTTAGGAAGTCCTTGTATGAAAAATTAAGGGTCCAATGGTAATTGGCTGCTCAGTACCACACTGTCTCGTATCGTTTTGTCTTTAAAAAGTGTTTATCAGACTTAGACTTAGACAAACTTTACTGATCCACAAGGGAGATTGTTCCGCACAGTATGGAAAGGGTAATGCAGGTATAAAGTGGACTAAATATACCGTAGTAGCAATATCAAATATCACATGTATGTAATATTTAAATATTATATATACTGTATATAATATATCAGACCTGGGCATTCTGGCCCTTTGTGCGTCCCTGTCCGGCCCGCGTGAGGCCAATTATAAATTACAAAATAAATTTAAAAAAGTATCTATGTCGAGTGTGCAATACAACGGTGCTGCTTTTGTTTTGAAAATCGTTATTTGTATTACTTCCGTGTGGACGTATGCGTGTGCGCGATTGTGAGTGAATGTGAACAGCTGCTATCACAAATTACAAAATAAAGTTGAAAAAACATCTATGTCGTCTGCGCAATACAACTGTGCTGCTTTTATTTTGAAAAGTATTATTTATGGGCGTGTGTCCGTGTGTAACCTGCGAGTGAAGGTGCACACGCAGCGACAAGTGATGCACGGTTTACACCCGAGACGCTAAAAAGAGAAAAGTTGATGAAGAATGGCGTGTTTTCAACAAGACATGGACTGCAAAGCAACGTTCCCTCTAAGGTGGGCGCCTGCACAATTGCGCACTGCTCAAGCGTCCGCTGCGCGCAGCAAATATATGCCGCGCACCAAATCAAATCCCATCTGAATTCTAAACAAAATAAACATATTTATTCTA
>NC_084731.1:88684623-88687123 GCF_033978785.1 Entelurus aequoreus | reverse complement strand
ACCTTAAGTGGCGCTGCTGCAGCCATTATAAAGATGGCATCACGTTCCACGCTTCTTAGAGCTAAATCTTCATTTAAAGGCCCCCAAAGTGAGGCTGCAATTTGACGGAATTAGCTATCGTCGCTTTTTGCTCTTTGAACATTGTTACCAGCGACAAATGTGTGCAACATTTGCTGTTAGTGGCCCAGGACGTACAGCAGGGGTCCCCAAACTACGGCTCCCAGCGTCCAAAATCAGGCCCGCGGAAAGTCCCAAATATAAAAATAAATTAATAATAATAATAATAATAATATATATATATTTTTTTTAAATTTGATTTTTTTTCCTGTCTTTTCTTATCCACTTTGTACCGCTTGCTACTCACGGTGTCTCCTAGCCACTCAGGCAAATCATATTGTCTAAAAATGCATTTTCTCATCGATAACGTGACATCATCGAGCGTTATTATATATATCAGTGGCGTGCGGTGAGGTTAATGTCTGGTGAGGCACTGCATCATCACAGTCAGATTTACAAACATATGAACCCTAAATAGTATCTTATTCACCATGTGATTGGCAGCAGTTAACGGGTTATGTTTAAAAGCTCATACCAGCATTCTTTACACAACTGTAGCACACAAAAAAGCACATTTAATAAATTAATTGCTCAGCTGGACATCCACACAGCTAGCCTTTGCGTGCGTACCACGCCGTTTGAAAAGAATGGGTCTTCTGTCCCGAAGTCAAAAGCAAACCTTTTAGCTCCGGCGTTGGTCTACCTTTAATTATTACCTCCTGCTTCGATTGAAAGTCCAGTTTAGAAAACGGTTTTATTTTACATATGTAATCCTCCATGTTTTTAATAAAAGTCCAGGCGTGAGGAAATAAACAATCGCTGCACTAATTGACTTGCAAACGGTTTTTTTTTGTGGTTTTTTTCTTCTGCGGCCGAGGAATGATCTCTGGGATCACTACCGCCCTCTACCACCAGGAGGCCTGATTACTGCGAGCCTCAACCAGTACGTCTTTTGCAGCAGATTTATGAATGCTCAGCACAAGAAATACGTTACACACATACAATTGTTGACAAAATACACTGTACATTATATACCTCAGCTAACTAAACTATGCCATAGTTTAGTTAGCTGATATAATTCATATAGCAATACAGTCTCACTGCACAGCAACTCAGGAGTTAGCCGAGTCATTGGGCACAATCCATGTTGAGGCACAAATCAGTGACGTGCCTCAACTGGCTGCTGATCACCGCACCGTCTCTTCTCAGTATTTGAACGGCAAATGTGAAAATAAAAATAAAAATAATCTAAAACTGGTGAAGTTAAATGGAAAATAACTTTAGTATAATCACTGGATACATATAACAATTTATCAATCAATCAATCAATCAATGTTTATTTATATAGCCCTAAATCACAAGTGTCTCAAAGGGCTGTACAAGCCACAACGACATCCTCGGTACAGAGCCCACATACGGGCAAGGAAAAACTCACCCCAGTGGGACGTCGGTGAATGACTATGAGAAACCTTGGAGAGGACCGCATATGTGGGTAACCCCCCCCCCCTCTAGGGGAGACCGAAAGCAACGGATGTCGAGTGGGTCTGACATAACATTGTGAAAGTCCAGTCCACAGTGGATCCAACACATCAGCGGGAGTCCAGTCCACAGCGGGGCCAACAGGAAACCATCCCGAGCGGAGACGGGTCAGCAGCGCAGAGATGTCCCCAACCGATGCACAGGCTAGTGGTCCACCCGGGGTCCCGGCTCTGGACAGCCAGCACTTCATCCATGGCCACCGGACCTATGCAACTCCCCCTCGCAAGGGACAGGGGAGAAGAGGAGAGAAGAAAAGAAACGGCAGATCAACTGGTCTAAAAAAGGGGGGGTCTATTTAAAGGCTAGATTATACAAATGAGTTTTAAGATGGGACTTAAATGCTTCTACTGAGGTAGCATCTCTAACTGTTACCGGGAGGGCATTCCAGAGTACTGGAGCCCGAATAGAAAACGCTCTATAGCCCGCAGACTTTTTTTTGGCTCTGGGAATCACTAATAAGCCGGAGTTCTTTGAACGCAGATTTCTTGTCGGGACATATGGTACAATACAATCGGCGAGATAGGCTGGAGCTAAACCGTGTAATATTTTATACGTAAGTAGTAAAACCTTAAAGTCGCATCTTAAGTGCACAGGAAGCCAGTGCAACTGAGCCAGTATAGGCGTAATATGATCAAACTTTCTTGTTTTTGTCAAAAGCCTTGCAGCCGCATTTTGTACCAACTGTAATCTTTTAATGCTAGACATAGGGAGGCCCGAAAATAATACGTTACAGTAATCGAGACGAGACGTAACGAACGCATGAATAATGATCTCAGCGTCGCTAGTGGACAAGATGGAACGAATTTTAGCGATATTACGGAGATGAAAGAAGGCCGTTTTAGTAACACTCTTAATGTGTGACTCAAACGAGAGACTTGGGTCGAAGATAATACCCAGGTTCTTT
>NC_084731.1:88669623-88682123 GCF_033978785.1 Entelurus aequoreus | reverse complement strand
GGCTGTCACTGTAGGCTGATGTTAGCTTCCCTGCTATGAATCACTGTCAAATGTACATCGTGTGGGGACATTTATTAACGCACTGCAGCCTCATAGACACACACACACACACACACACGCACACGCACACACACACACGCATACATTGAAACACCAATCAGAAGTGCACAGTGTGTTCCCAGGTGCAGCCCACACCTATCAGTTTATGGTTTGCGTAAAGGCTAACTTGTTATTTTCCTTTGTAATCTCTGCCTACTGAGCCTATGGTGCTGTTAAGTTATTGTGGCTCAATTTGCCTTAATTTTTTTTATGTTAATGTATTATTATTTAATATATATTATTGTTTTAGTTGCTTACGAGATATTCCTGGCTCTGAATTTGCTCATTGCTATTTTTATGTTTTTGTGCATTATTTGTTGCCGTCATCATTAAACGAACAGGTTGCTCATCAGTTACTCGGTACTTGAGTAGTTTTTTCACAACATACTTTTTACTTCTACTCAAGTAAATATTTGGGTGACTACTCCTTACTTTTACTTGAGTAATACATCTCTAAAGTAACAGTACTCTTACTTGAGTACAATTTCTGGCTACTCTACCCACCTCTGATCAAACTAAAATTGTTACATTTTCCTAATTCAACTCCAATAAAGATTTGATCCTAGTACCACTACATTTTCGGACAAGCACAAACACTTTGTTAAAGAGTGGAAATGTGTCATTATATTCTTATCAGAGACAGAGCAGAATGCGGCTAGGAATACGTTTTCGGTAAAAAAAAAAAAAAGCGCTGTCATTCATTAATTGGCAATTTTGCGTCCGCTTTTTCAGGCAAAACGGGGCCCCTCCTAGTCATGACGACAAACTCCTTGTATTTTTCATCATGCAGAGGGCCAATAAAAACGCTACCCCCCCGGAAGGTAACAAAACGAGTGATATAATTACCGCTATCATCATTGGTCACTTTAGGGTTGCTGAGATCAAATGTGAAAAGTGGCGTTTAGTGACAACGCTAAATAGGAAGCGCTGTAATTAGCATGGCGCCGACGCAGCACCCGTGGTGAAGGCCCCATCTTAATGACTTCTCCTGGGGGTTCTCTGTCATAGATGGCCGGGATAGACCCGACACACACACACACACACACACGCACGCACACACACACACACACACACACACACACACACACACACACACACACTATTGGATGCACTGAATGGTCTCCCATGGCAGCATCAGTTGGACATTGTCATGCCAGACAAAAGGCCTTATCTCCTGCTCCCCTTTCAGTCTGGGTGATTGGCCGCTAGAAATGCACAGCCGACACACCACAAATGTCAGCCACCTTGCTATCTCTGTTGAACCCGTGTGTGTGTGTGTGTGTGTGTGTGTGTGTGTGTGTGTGTGTGTGTGTGTGTGTGTGTGTGTGTGTGTGTGTGTGTGTGTGTGTGTGTGTGTGTGTGTGTGTGTGTGTGTGTGTGTGTGTGTGTGTGTGTGTGTGTGTGTGTGTGTGTGTGTGTGTGTGCATGTGTGCTCACTATGGGAGATCTACAGCATTTACCTGTCTGACACGGCAGCAGAGGCCAAAGAACTCTTCCTTCCCCTCATGTCACAGCCATGAAATAATGAGCACATGCTCCGAACAGGCACGAAAATTAAAGTTAAAAAAATATAAAAAGTGAAAATGTGGCATAAAATTATTTTTTCTAAATGACAATTAGACGTCCCCTTGCAGCAACAACAGCGTTCACTCTAGTAATACGACTTTCTATTAGATTTTCCGTAAAATGGGAATTTGTGTCCTTTTAATTATGACAGAGGCTCAAAAAGAACTCACACTCATTTTATTTATTTTATTAAAATAATATAAACAATAAAATAAATAATGGCAAAAGCTTTTTTTGTTAAAAAAAAAAAAAAAAGGTCCGTACGGTAGCACTTTAAGATGTATTTAAATGGAAAGTGTGCAACAAATAAAGTCTCTCAATATTATTTATTATTTTTGGCAGGCCTTGTGGCATCCTACCATGTTCAGCGGTCCTTGAACACACCGTAAAAACACCTCCGTCTCGTATTCCTCTTTTGTGAAGAACGATCACTCTGTACCGGCGGTGTCAAACTCATTTTAGATCGGGGGGGGGGCACATGGAGAAAAATCTACTCCCAAGTGGGCCCGGACTGGTAAAATCACGGCACGATAACTTAAAAATAAAGACAACTTCAGATGGTTTTCTTTGTTTAAAAATAAAACACGCACATTCTGAAAATGTACAAATCATAATGTTGTTGTTGTTTTTTTACATTTACATGTTGCGGTTAATAGTATTCTATATTTGTCGTTATTTATATTTTCTGAATAAACTATGTGATCATTTTCATCAGTCAACTCATTGGTGTTCATTTTCAATCTATCAAGATAAAAAAAAATAGGTAACACTTTAGTATGGGGAACATATTCTAAATAACAAATACTTAATTTAGAGTTATTTGACTAGGGTTAGGGGTAGTATATGCAGAAAAAGGCATTAATAAGTACTTAATAATGACTATTTAAGAGCCAATATGTTACTAATTTGCATGTTAATAAGCAACTAATTAATGGTGAATATGTTCCCCATACTAAAGTGTTACCAAAAAATTATATCAAAATCAAATTACAGTACGTTGTCGTTGTGGCTTGTGCAGCCCTTTGAGACACTTGTGATTTAGGGCTATATAATTAAACATTGATGGATTGATTGATACGTTATTTATGTAGTTTGATCATTTTCCTCGACTGACATATGTAGCATCATTTACAAAGATACAAAGAATTGCTATTGCGACATCCAGTGGACACATTTAGAACAGCGGTTTCTTTCATTCAAAAAAATTCAAGTTCCTTTTTTTACTTAGCAAACTGATCTGGCCCTCGGGCCGTACGTTTGACACCCCTGATTTATGAGGTCGGTGCTGGTTCATCCATTGGTGTGATTCAAGTCCAGGCTGTCAAGTTCCGGGCCTTTTATGGACCTTGCATTGCAGAGAGAAATGCTGGAATATAAACTAAAGTCTTTGTTGTTTTAGGCAACACAAATAAATGCGATCCAGGGGGAAGTAAGTAAGGCGTCGAACCCAACCGCGGATTCATTAATGATTTGATTAATTGTGGAACTATTCCTGCCTTCCTTACAACCTGTTCCATGTAACCCCCCGCCCCCATTCACTGTGGAGCGCTTCTTCATCACTAATTGAAGGATCATTGGCGCCACTGGAGACACTAATCAAGACCTCGTTAAGCCTCGTTAGGGGACAATTGCTCATAATTCAGCAGCTGGATATTTCAATTAATTAGCCATTAACCAATTAGAGAATCTGTCGCCGGAAAGTTCACTCCACACAGTTTCAAACAAGCCGTACTCTGTTCGGAAGTACGGTCTAACATTACGAAGGGGCCTAAAATATTAGGTGGGGATGGTCTGTTACACTCAAAGTTCGATATAGCGCGGTCCCATCGATCATAAATGATGTTGGTAACGGCAGATTCTAGAACCTTTATTTAACCAGATAAGAAAACCCATTGAGATCAAGATCTCTTTCACAAGGGTGACCTGGCCAAGAGGTCAACAGCACATGTCACAGAGCAGTTTCAAAAATAATACATTAAGACATACATTTTAAAATACATAAGAGAACCGTAAAACAACAGAGATTTACATCTTTAAAAACACAGGCACTGTGCAAACGTCTCTCGCTGTTTGTCCCTCAGGACAGAACGGAAGGCTCCAAATGGAAGTAGTTCTGTAAGTTTCAGTTTCGTCTGCAATGCATTCCATGCCATAGGGGCAGCAATGCCAAAAGCTCTTTTGCCAAATTCAGTCCGTACATGAGGAACAGTTAAAACATACAAATTGTTAGAACGTAATGCGTAAGAGCTGCTTTTTCTTTGTAACAGAGTACACAAGTATGGAGGTATTAAACCTAAAAGAGCCTTATAAATGATAGTCAGCCAATGTGTGTATCTGCGTGCACTCAATGAAGATAAGTCTGACTTCATATACAGTTGACAATGGTGGGTGAGACTACGACAGCCAGTAACAAATCTTAGTGCTGAATGAAAAACAGTGTCCAAGGACTGGAGGCATTTAGATGAAGCACTAAAATAAAGCACGTCTCCATAATCAATTACAGGCAAGATAGTTGCAGATTGAATAGATAAAGGGAAAAATATCCAAATCCATTGCTATTCTTTATAAAGTAAGACACATGCTGAATAAGAAATGTCTGCATATTTTATATCATTCTTTTATTTTTCCATATCTAACATATTGGGTTGAAGCTTGGGGAAATGTTTATAAAACATAGACCCAATAATTAAACTTCAAAAAAGGGTGATTAGAATAATACACAAAGCGTCCTACTATGAACCTACATATTCATTATTCATAAGTTCTGATGTGTTAAAATGTTCAGATATTCTGTTTTTAAAAACAATGGAAATTGTGTTTCGAGTAAAGAACAACAGCCTTCCGGCTTGTATTCTTAGGTTATTTAAATTAAGAGGAGAAAACTATAATTTACAGGGATATTAATTTTTGCAATAGGTAAAGTAAGAACGAATATAAAATACAAATGTATTTCAGTTTTAGGAGTTAAATGGTGGAACAAGCTCAGAGATGAGTTGAAGACATGTAGTTCTCTGTTAAGGTTTAAGGAAACCTTGAAAGGTGAAGTAATGGAAAATTCTAAAACATGGCAACGATTACTTTCATCCCATTGATTTTTTGAACGTTGATGTTCCAAGCAATCTAATTTTCAGAGAATGTATAGGATAGGCAAATATAAGCCTTGGCTTCAGCCTATTCCTTTTTCGGTCATTCTTTTTCTTTTTGTGTGTGTATTGTGAAGAATGCATATATATATGTTCAAGAGTTGTTTCTTTTTAATTCATAGTCATGTGTGAAGCAGCTAGTGTGTTCCATTTGTACTCCTTGTATTTCTGATCTTATGTCCGCAAGTAAACTATGTGTGTTACCTTGAGGGCCTGCACTGTATGAGATGGAATACTCCCTTTTGTCTTATCTGTAGTGGAACAATGAAGCCGTGTTCCTTCTCAGACAGGTGGGGGTCCTTCTTCGTTTTGCAAGAAGTAGCCTCTTCCGTTCGAGTGTTAGATCAACTCGAGCAGCCGATACGAATGTATTGATTGAGTTGACCTACCAAAGCTTTGGAATAAACTTGAAAATATTCCTATTCTGTCCTGGCGATCCTTCTTACTCAGCTTATGTGTCATCCAAAAGAATTTGGGATTGACCAGTAACTTAGATTCCCTTGGAGGAAGAACTGGTCCCACGCAACAGTATGTGTATGTGCTGTTAAATTGATCACACAAAATGGTTGGTTATATGACCGAAATAAACTCATTTCATTTCATATAACGCAACGTTCTATATAACGCAACCGTGCCGTGTACACCGATATTTTTTCCACCAGAGTCAATCGTGTGGTTTTTCCATGAAATGAACGCGTATTTACAAACGTACACAGTAAATCTTTATGAAAGTCTCCAAAAAGAAAGAATTAAAAAAAAAAAATTACTGAATAAAAATAACACAATATAATACCTCCATCCTATCTGGCTGATTGTATTGTACTATATATACACTAATGCAGCCTCGACGTCACTTGCATGTGCAATTCCATGAAGTGAAAAGAAAGGAAGTTGACCGAATTCAGTAAAAAATGTAATAAAGGTCGCCACACCTTAAAAATAAGTAGAAATAAATGTAAGTAATTTAATGTATAAATGTATACATATAGTGTAATATATTTGGGAGGGTTCTAATCTTGTTATGGCTGTTAAGTACAGGAGGCAGGACGTTACGTTAGGTTTATTTTTCAACTCAATTACGTAAAAAACTTACGCAATGTACGTAACATGTAAGCAAATACGCAACAGCGTGAATGCCGGTCCTTTAAACAATCACTGTTTCTTCGGAATCAAAATATATATTCATATATTACAAATAGCCTATTAATTGCGCACTACTGACTAGTGATGCACCGAAAATTTGCCCGCCGAAAAAAGATTTTGGCTCGCCTAAACTGAATGTTGTGATGAAGTATCCACTTCCGCTGGCGGGCTGCGTCTTTCCCCACGGACATATATTCCAATCGGGTTTGGACTACCTCCTGTTGCGGCTCTTCCGTTCGAGTGTTAGATCAACTCGAGCAGCCGATACGAATGTATTGATTGAGTTGACCTCCCAAAGCTTTGGAATAAACTTGAAAATATTCCTATTCTGTCCTGGTGATCCTTCTTACTCAGCGTATGTGTCATCCAAAAGAATTTGGGATTGACCAGTAACTTAGATTCCCTTGGAGGAAGAACTGGTCCCACGCAACAGAATGTGTATGTGCTGTTAAATTGATCACACAAAATGGTTGGTTATATGACCGAAATAAACTCATTTCATTTCATTTCATTTCATATAACGCAACGTTCTATATAACGCAACCGTGCCGTGTACACCGATATTTTTTCCACCAGAGTCAATCGTGTGGTTTTTCCATGAAATGAACGCGTATTTACAAATGTACACAGTAAATCTTTATGAAAGTCTCCAAAAAGAAAGAATTAAAAAAAAAAAAATTACTGAATAAAAATAACACAATATAATACCTCCATCCTATCTGGCTGATTGTATTGTACTATATATACACTAATGCAGCCTCGACGTCACGTGCATGTGCAATTCCATGAAGTGAAAAGAAAGGAAGTTGACCGAATTAAGTAAAAAATATAATAAAAGTCGCCACACCTTAAAAATAAGTAGAAATAAATGTAAGTAATTTAATGTATAAATGTATACATATAGTGTAATATATTTGGGAGGGTTCTAATCTTGTTATGGCTGTTAAGTACAGGAGGCAGGACGTTACGTTAGGTTTATTTTTCAACTCAATTACGTAAAAAACTTACGCAATGTACGTAACATGTAAGCAAATACGCAACAGCGTGAATGCCGGTCCTTTAAACAATCACTGTTTCTTCGGAATCAAAATATATATTCATATATTACAAATAGCCTATTAATTGCGCACTACTGACTAGTGATGCACCGAAAATTTGCCCGCCGAAAAAAGATTTTGGCTCGCCAAAACTGAATGTTGTGATGAAGTATCCACTTCCGCTGGCGGGCTGCGTCTTTCCCCACGGACATATATTCCAATCGGGTTTGGACTACCTCCTGTTGCGGCCCAAATCTGATGTGAAAAGCGTTTGGACTGGCAAAAATAGAAAATCCAATCTCTGTAATTTGAGTTTTTTGATTGATTGATTGATATATTTTTATTTCAAATATGCATAAAAACAAGAGCAAGCCTGATCCAATACAGTGCTATAGCCTTAACAGCCATTATAACAAAATGAAAAACAATGGAGAATAAAAAACAAAAACAAATGAGCATTGGACTTTCTTTTTCTTTTCTTTTTTTTTCCTTCTTTTTTTTTACATATTTGAAAAGGAGTGAGAAGAAGTTTACACTTATTTAATCCCACCCCTTTTCTTTAAATCATAAATTACTCTGAAAGTGAAATTGCAAATATATTACCGTATTTTCCGCACTATAAGGCGCACCTAAAAACCTCCAATTTTCTCAAAAGTTGACAGTGCGCCTTATAATCCGGTGCGCCTTATATATGGACCAATATTGAGCCACAACAAACCTAAACTAAATTTTCATAAAGTTTAGGTCTCGCAACTACGGTAAACAGCCGCCAACTTCTTTTTCCCCGTAGAAGAAGAAGCGCTTCTTCTTCTACGGTAAGCAGCCGCCAACTTAATTTTCCCCCGTAGAAGAAGAAGTTCTTCTTCTATGGTAAGCAGCCGCCCCCGTAGAAGAAGAAGAAACGCGCGGTGCATGCTGGGATATATGACGTTTCATTTCCATTTGTGTGTTTATGTAAAGACCCCAAAATGGCTCCTATTAAGAGACACGCTTACGACACAGAGTTTAAACTCAAAGCGATCAGTCACGCAGTAGAACACGGAGGACAGAAGGCGGACACACGTTCACCAAGACAGGGAGACAGCGCCGGACGACATACGCCACTATCTGCCAGTGGATCGTAAATGCCTGGGCTGATATATCAGTCTCAACTGTGGTCCGAGCTTTCAGGAAGGCAGGAATTGTCACTGAACTGCTAGACAACAGCAGCGACACTGACTCCATTAATGACGACTTCGACGAAATGGAGCCGGGCATGTTGGATGCCGTATTCGACCAACTGTTTAATTCGGACACTGAAGAAGAAGAATTCGAGGGATTCGTGGATGAGGAATAACTTCATAAAGTGAGCTTTACATGTTTATTTTGTGTGTTGTGTTGTGTAACATTAACATTTGAGCAACGTTGAGTTATTGATATTGTTATTGCTCTGCACTTTTTCGAGTGTTACTATATTGTGATTGCACTAACGTTTGATTTACCGTAACACGAGTAAATCAGCTGTTTATTCATTTTGGGAGTGAACAGAGTTGTCAGAACGCTGGTTAGTAATCTATTAATAAAGTTTGACTGACCTATCTGACTGTTTTGTTGACATTCCCTTTAGCGCAGCTCCATCTAATGCAGGGGTCACCAACCTTTTTGAAACCAAGGGCTACTTCTTGGGTACTGATTAATGCGAAGGGCTACCAGTTAGATACACACTTAAATAAATTGCCAGAAGTAGCCAATTTGCTCAATTTACCTTTAACTCTGTTATTATTAATAATTAATGATATTTATCTTTGTGGAAACACTGATCATCTTAATGATTTCTCACAATAAATATATATAGAAACAGATAAATATCAATATGCAACACTTTATTTTTATATTTTCTCTAAGTGCACATTTTTCAAATTGAACATTTTCAAATGATCACTTCTAAGACAGTCTTGTGAAATCACAATATCCCATTTTAACTAGCTAGCCACTAACATTTTTTAACAAATCATGAATTACTTTGCACCGTGTTTGTACAAATAATAACTCATGTAAAATACAAAAGTAAACTCTCAAATTTTTAAATCATGTCACACTTTGAACTGGACACCAAATCTGTTATCTGTTTCTTTGTCAGTTAGTGGGAAGCCTGGCATTGCATGCTGTTAACTAGTGTGTTGTACTCTGGTGTGTAACTTGACACTGCAACTCTGAGTGAGTCTTGCAGATGTGCATCAGTGAGGCGTGTTCTGTGTTTGTTCTTGATGAAGTTCATGTCAGAAAAGGCTGATTCACAAAGATAAGATTTTTCCTCATAGTTTGCGGAACCTTCTTAATCTTTTGGACATATTTTCACAGCAATCTGGCCTTAAGCTTAATTATGATAAATGTAAAATGTTAAGGATCGGAAATCTAAAGGGAACGTCCTTTCGAATGGAATGCAAAGTGTTTTGTTTATAAATTATATGCAATCTGTTGTGTTCCCTAATTTTTTTCTGTGTACATGAATGAAGGTGTGTGTTGCTGAGTCCGACTTGGACATTATCTGGACTGGGCCAGGTTTAAAAAAACCCTTTTAAAAAATCTAATTTCATTGACAACCTGGTCTGTTGAAGATAAGGCCCTTTTTTTTAAAAATAAAATAAAATAAGATAAATAAATAAAAAACATTTTCTTGGATAAAAAAGAAAGTAAAACAATATAAAAATAATTACATAAAAAATAGTAATTAATGAAAATGTTAGTGGACCAGCAAAAATAAATAAAAATAAAAATAAAAAAAAATTAAATTTTTTTATTTTTATTTTTATTTTTTTAGAACAGGCCCGCGGGCGACTCATCTGGTCCTTACGGGCGACCTGGTGCCCGTGGGCACCGCGTTGGTGACCCCTGATCTAATGGATGCATAGGTGCGCCTTATAATCCGGTGCGCCTTATAGTGCGGAAAATTTGGTATACAGCACACGCAATGTGATTTATCAACACTCATCACCCTTTTGCGTTGTATTTTGAGTGTTTGAAAAAGGACGCACAAACTGACACAGTTTCACACACGGCTGAGAGAGAGGAGTCCTCTGTCCTTCGTCTGTGTTTCAAAATGTTTAAGACAGTCAGAAATGTAAAATATTGACTTATTGTTTATTCAGCAACATCCTTTTATAATTTCATAGCTGCTATATGAATAAAATCAAATTCAATTGATGCGTTTTGGTGTCATTTAATATTTTTTAAATGACGTTAGTTTTTCTCCGTAATCAAAATATATATTCATATATTACAAATAGCCTATTATTTGCGCACTACTGACTAGTTGATGCACCGAAAATTTGCCCGCAGAAAAAATATTTTGCTCGCCGAAACCGAATGTTGTGATGATGTATCCACTTCCACTGGCGGGCTGCGTCTCGCACATATTCCAATCGGATTTGGACTACCTCCTGTTATGGCCCAAATCTGATGTGAAAAGATCAGATTGGAAGCACTTTGGAGCATTTAGACTGGCAAAAATAAACAATCCAATCTCTGTCACTTGAGGGCATAAAAAAATCTGATTTGATGTGCAGTGTAAATGGGGCCTAAAATGCCCATAAAAAGTGGTAAATGTCTCCTACTCGTTTGATAGCAAAACGCCACAGGTAGTGGCAGTGTTAGTAGATCACACGCAACACGCCCACTAATAGTACATGCTATTTTATTGTTTGCACACGCTGTTTAGCGCGAGTTGTTTGGATCTTAGTAAATCAGTAAACAATAACAATGACAAAAAAATGTTTTGTTACATTAATAAAAATTTCACCTCAAAATTGAGTGTACATTACTGTAAATGGAAAAACATTATTGTTGTTTTTATGGTAACAAAAAAGGCAGCTATGTTGACAGAATAATTTTACTGTAAAATTTACATTAATTAAAAAAAAAACCCTGCAATTTTACAGTACATTTTTGGCACCTGGGCTGCCAGTTTCTTTGTTTGTTTTTTTCAATAACTGTAGAATTTTCGTTGTACCACAGTTTATTACAGTAAAAAAAAAGTACTGGTTTCTTTCATTAAGAGAAAAATGCTGTAAAAACCACAGTAAATTTCACAATTTTACCATGAAATCTATTACTACTTTTACATTGCACAATTTGATGGATGACTTGCCTTGAAATCATTATTAGTAGTATTGCTTTCTATTTAAAAAATGGTTTGAATGTTTGATGATACATTTTTGCATGGTTAGACAATATTTAAGTTAACGTCATTTGCAATTGCATGGACTACGTTTTTTTCGCCCCAAAATAGTAAGAAATAATACATTGAGTAAGAAAAGTTACAGTATTTTATTGATACATATTATTTCCAGGCTTTTGAGGGGCCAAATAAAATGAAGTGGCGGGCCACATCTGGCCCCCAGGCCTTGAGTTTGGCACCCGTGCTCTAGGGGGAAATAGAAATGTAGTAAGCACAGGGTCAACTGCACCAAAAGAGGAAAACCGTAA
This sequence comes from Entelurus aequoreus, assembly GCF_033978785.1. Classification (NCBI taxonomy): domain Eukaryota; kingdom Metazoa; phylum Chordata; class Actinopteri; order Syngnathiformes; family Syngnathidae; genus Entelurus; species Entelurus aequoreus. Next base: position 88,670,671 of record NC_084731.1, on the reverse strand, counting down.
ATACAAAGCAAAAGGTGACATATAGTCTGACAAAAACTAGTCAAAAATGCTAATAGCTATTTTTGGGGGTGATCAGGTCCTGTTACTAATCTTCAATTTACGAACGTATTTTTTGTTAGTTGGTAAAAAGACAGAATTTTTTTTTTCAATTGTCGGATTGGCCCAGAGAGTGGGGAATAAAATATCATATGAAAACACAGCAATCAAAATAAACACATTGTCACGATGGGGGGGTTGCAGCTTGCTGCAAGGTTTGTTCTCCCAGGATGCAAACGGACTATTCCGGACAAGGCGTGCAGGTAAAAACATGATTTAATTCTCAAAACTCAAAAAGGTACAAAAACGGAAAACAAGGCGAAAGCTCAACGCGCTGATCGCACTAGGAGTTAAAGTAAATACTTAGCATAGACTGTGGACATAGAGAACTTAAGAAACTGTGGCATGAAATAAACACGACTTACGTAGTCCAGGCATGAGACAAACAATGACGCCAGGACAACTGACTGACAAAGGCAGGCTTAAATAATGTCTCTAGATTGGAAACAGGTGCGCGTCCCGAACACCAGAGGCAGGTGAAAATCATAAGTCGCCATGGTAACTAAAACAAACAAGGGTGCACAAAAACAGGAACTATTGGAGTCTAAAACTAACAGAACATAACAAAAACATGATCCAGACCACGGATCATGACACACATATAGGTTGAAAAATCCTTTATTATTATACTATTCCCTTTCAGAGGCAAAAATGTGCAAAACAATGATGGTTTGGATTTTGGTTATGTCAGCACCCGTTTATGTCGACGTCAGCTCGCCCGTCCTATAAGCGGGTTCAACAGTACTAATGTTCCTAAAAACTCTCAGTACAAACAATCGGTGGGGGATATAAAGACTTCAAAAAGGACAAAAAGGCTACAGAATCAATTAGTTCTCTAAGACATAAGTTCAGCTCACACACACACCTGCAAACAAGGGTGCACAAAAACAGGAACTACTGGAGTCTAAAACTAACAGAACATAACAAAAACATGATCCAGACCACGGATCAT
>NC_084731.1:88604623-88664623 GCF_033978785.1 Entelurus aequoreus | reverse complement strand
TCCTAAAGAGGTAGGCATTTTTCAGAGGTCTCAAGAAGTTAACAAATACAATCATGCGTGTGCGTTTGTGTGTGTGTTCTTGTATTTCTACCCTTCTTGAGACATCAACAAGAAGAACCTTCCATATGAGGACCGGTGAACAAGTTAGTACATAAATCATGGTCCCAATAAGGAAAACCATTACATCTAATAGAGAATGTCTCATTTGCACCGCTGGAGGTGAAATCTATCAAAATTAGGGTGGTCCCAAAAAGGAGGGATTTTTCAAATTGACTGTGTGTCGGTTTTAAAAGTGCTCCCCCTCTGGTCAACATATGAAATAACAAGTGTGTGTAAGAAATTTAAATGCGCCCCCTTTGGCCAAAATACATTTAAAAAATAAAATAATATGTATATAGAGACTGTCGTAACTTGAAGTAAATAATGAAGATTAAAAACCAACTACAAACAAAAAAACTAAAAAAATTTACGAAAAGCAGTGTTTTTCTCACAATGTTTTGACTTCTTTCTTATAAAATTGGGAACAATTTCTCATATTCTTTCTGTTTCTGTAATATACTGTAATATTTTCTCGTAGAATTATAACTTTTTTATGTAAAATTATTACTTTTTAATGCAAAATGGTGTAATATAACATATAAAATTCTGACTTATCACATTATTGCCAATTGTTTGGTTGTTCTTGTAAAATAGTAAAATGTTGACTTTTGTCATCATTTTGCAGAGTAAAATTCAGATTATTATAATTTTGCCCAAATTTGAAAGTTTCCACATAAAAATTTTGACTTTTGTCGAGTAAAATTGCGACTCTTTTCATAAAGCTGCCAAAACGTTCAGCTTTTTTTGTAAAACTGTGACTGTTATTGAGTAAAATTTCAACTTTTATCATAATATTGCACAAATGTTCATTTTTTTTGGTAAAATTTTGACTTGCGTTGAGTAAAATTACGACTTTTATTATAATACTGCCAAAATTCTAAGTTTTTCTTGTGAAATTGTGACCTTTTTCTGGTGAAATTCCAACAAATTTTTCACAACAGGCTTTTTTATATTTGCATAGTATGTATATATTATTAATGTTGTAAATACAAATCTTTATATATCTAGAAAGGGTGGTCCTAAAGAGGTAGGCATTTTTCAGAGGTCTCAAGAAGGTAACAAATACAATCATGCGTGTGCGTTTGTGTGTGTGTTCTTGTATTTCTACCCTTCTTGAGACATCAACAAGGAGAACCTTCCATATGAGGACCGGTGAACAAGTTAGGACATAAATCATGGTCCCAATAAGGAAAACCATTACATCTAATAGAGAATGTCTCATTTGCACCGCTGGAGGTGAAATCTATCAAAATTAGGGTGGTCCTAAAAAGGAGGGATTTTTCAAATTGACTGTGTGTCGGTTTTAAAAGTGCTCCCCCTCAGGTCAACATATGAAATAACAAGTGTGTGTACAAATTTTAAGTCCTCCCCCTCTGGCCAACATATGTAGTAAGTGTGTGTAAGAAATTGAAATGCACCCCCTTTGGCCAAAATTAATTAAAATAAATATGTATACAGAGACATACTGTAATAAATTGAAGTAAAAAATTGAGTTAGAAAACCAAAAAAAAAAAGTAAAATTACTACGTTTATTATAAAACTGCCAAAATTCTAAGTTTTTCTTGTAAAATTGTGACCTTTTTCTCATGAAATTCCAACTAATTTTTCACAACAAGCTTTTTTATATATACATAGTATGTATATATTATTAATGTTGTAAATACATATCTTCATATATCTAGAAAGGGTGGTCCTAAAGAGGTAGGCATTATTCGGAGGTCTCAAGAAGGTAACAAATACAATAAAGTGTGCGTGTGCACGCGCGTGTGTGTGTGTGTGTGTGTGTGTGTGTGTGTGTGTGTGTGTGTGTGTGTGTGTGTGTGTGTGTGTGTGTGTGTGTGTGTGTGTGTGTGTGTGTGTGTGTGTGTGTGTGTGTGTGTGTGTGTGTGCGTGTGTGAGAGATGTTTGCTCTGATATTGACACTGCTTCATCCTGATCCTATTACACGGCAATAAACATCAGCTACCAACATGGGGATTACCGTGGATATGAGTGTGTGTGTGTGTGTGTGTGTCTTTGGAGTGTGTGTGTGGAGATGTGGCCTATACATTTGTGGATGGACCGTTTACCGACACACACACAGAGACTTGGACTAAAAACTGGTTTGGGGGTAAACGGTGCGAGAGACAAATAAAACCTTGATTTTGTTGTTAGATTTGCACCTTTTTCCTGCGATCATCCAAATAAGAAGGCTGAAGACTCCAAACATCATTTTCATTGAAAGCGCCGTGAGTCCTTAAAGTCGTGCGTTCCCTCTCTTCCTTCCTTCTTTCCTTCCTCTCTCCATCCCTTTCACAGCATCACTTCCTCCCCCTTGCATCCCTCCCATTGCCTTCCTTTCTTGCAGAACCTCTAAAAGGCTGACATGCAAATGGCTCTTATTAAATCCTATTAGGCCGTCTGTCACCAGCCAGCAGAGAGGGAGGGGGCTGTGGTGGGCGTGGGTGGGAGGGGAGGGAGGGGGTGGAGGGGGGATTTCTTGTAGTTATGATTGGCGGCGAGGAGGGACGTAGCTCCACGGACTGAGAAGAAGGGGAAGTTGAGAAAGTGGTGGAAGAGGAAACTTGAACACGGCACACTTAAAGGCCTACTGAAAGCCACTACTAGCGACCACGCAGTCTGATAGTTTATATATCAATGATGAAATCTTAACATTGCAACACATGCCAATACGGCCGGGTTAACTTATAAAGTGCAATTGGACATTTCCAGGGGAACTTCCGGTTGAAAACGTCTATGTATGATGACGTATGCGCGTGACGTCAATGGTTGAAACGTAAGTATTCGGACACATTGTATGACAATACAAACAGCTCTGTTTTCATCGCAAAATTCCACAGTATTCTGGACATCTGTGTTGGTGAATCTTTTGCAATTTGTTTAATGAACAATGGAGACTGCAAAGAAGAAAGCTGTAGGTGGGATCGGTGTATTAGCGGCTGGCTGCAGCAACACAACCAGGAGGACTTTGAGTCGGATAGCAGACGCGCTATCCGACGCTAGCCGCCGACCGCATCGATGATCGGGTGAAGTCCTTCGTCGCGCCGTCGATCGCTGGAACGTAGGTGAGCACAGGTGTTGATGAGCAGATGAGGGCTGGCGTAGGTGGAGCGCTAATGTTTTTATCATAGCTCTGACGAGGTCCCGTAGTTAAGTTAGCTTCAACGGCGTCGTTAGCAACAGCATTGCTAGGCTTCGACAGGCGGCACAGCATTAACCGTGTAGTTACAGGACCAGGGTTTGGTTCGGTGTCTCCTGATAGTAGTATTGTTGATCTGCTGTCTATCCTTCCAGTCAGGGGCTTATTTCTTTTGTTTCTATCTGCATTTAAGCACGATGCTATCACGTTAGCTCCGTAGCTAAAGTGTTTCGCCGATGTATTGTCGTGGAGATAAAAGTCACTGTGAATGTCCATTTCGCGTTCTCGACTCTCATTTTCAAGAGGATATAGTATCTGAGGTGGTTTAAAATACAAATCCGTGATCCACAATAGAAAAAGGAGAAAGTGTGGAATCCAATGAGCCCTTTTACCTAAGTTACGTTCAGAGCGAAAATAGATACGTCCTGCACTGCACTCTAGTCCGTCACTCTCACGTTCCTCATCCACAAATCTTTCATCCTCGCTCAAATTAATGGGGTAATCGTCGCTTTCTCTGTCCGAATCGCTCTCGCTGCTGGTGTAAACAATGGGGAAATGTGAGGAGCCTTTCATCCTGCGACGTCACGCTACTTCCGGTACAGGCAAGGCTTTTTTTATCAGCGACCAAAAGTTGCGAACTTTATCGTCGATGTTCTCTACTAAATCCATTTAGCAAAAATACGGCAATATCGCGAAATGATCACGTATGATACATAGAATGGATCTGCTATCCCCGTTTGAATAAAAAACATTCATTTCAGTAGGCCTTTAAGGCCTCATTATACAGATTGCTCCTACCGGAGGACCTTGACGCACACCCCAAAAAAAACACAGACCACAAAGCATAAATAAACACAATATAGTATGGGGAACGGCAACAGTAACCTAGGGCTGTCTAGGGTTTTTGTAGTCGAATCTAGTTCGTTGGGCAAAACGTTTTTATATGCTAGTGTGAACAACCAATCTTCCTTTTGTTCTGGGTAGAGCTCCAATAAGAGTTGACATATTCATGTCCAGCACAAGCTCTTTTTACGATTTTTGCCTCTCATTCACAGTCCTTATGTAAGACAAGAACCATAGTGTTGTCCCGATACCAATATTTTGGTACCGAGATTATTTCGATACTTTTTGGTACTTTTCGATACTTTTCTAAATAAAGGGGACCACAAAAAATTGCATTATTGGCTTCATTTTAACAAAAAATCTTAGGGTATATTTAACATATGTTTCTTATTGCAAGTTTGTCCTTAAATAAAATAGTAAACATACAAGACAACTTGTCTTTTATTAGTAAGTAAGCAAACAAAGGCTCCTAATTTAGTCTGCTGACATATGCAGTAACATATTGTGTCATTTTCCATTCTAATATTTTGTCAACATTATTAAGGACAAGTGGTAGAAAATGAATTATTAATCTACTTGTTCATTTACTGTTAATATCTGCTTACTTTCTCTTTTAACATGTTTTATCTACACTTCTGTTCAAATGTAAGGTAACACTTTAGTGTGGGGAACATATTCACCAATAATTAGTTGCTTATTAACATGCAAATTAGTAACATATTGGCTCTTAATTAGTCAGTATTAAGTACTTATTAATGCCTTATTCTGCATGGCCTTTTTATACAACCTAACCCCAACCCTAACCCTAACCATAACCATAACCCTAACCAAAACACTCTAAATTAAGTCTTTGTTACTTAGAATATGTTCCCCATACTAAAGTGTTACCAAATGTAATAATCATTTAGTCTTCTGTTGTTTGGATATTTTACATTAGTTTTGGATGATACCACAAATTTAGGTATCAATCCGATACCAAGTCGTTACAGGATCTTACATTGGTCATATTCAAAGTCCTTATGTGTCCAGGGACATATTCACTGAATTTATATACATTTTTAAAAAAGGAAAGAAGATGATGTGATGCCTAAAAATATCGACGTAATCATAGTACGCGCCTGTACTTGGTATCATTACAGTGGATGTTAGGTGTCGATCCACCAATGGCATTTGTTTACATTGTGACGCAGGTGAGCTACGGTGTGTAGTGAAGCATGTTTAGCTATTCCTTGTCCTGCAGGGATGATACTTGTAAGAAACTTACTTTATTTGTCACCATGGAGGCGAGGATTAGTGATTTAGAAGTAGCTAAAAAACTGCCGACTGCGAACGGACTTTAGCCGCTAGCTAGCTAGCCATGTCTTAAAGCACCTCTTCCGGTGGGCGTTTCAGTGTTATAACTTCACCTTTATATATTTATACATATTCAGTATAGTACCGAATATGATTAATTAGTATTGCGGTACTATACTAATACCGTACAACCCTAACAAGAACTTGTATGTTTTTCTTTCCTTGTGCATTCCAAGTGGTAAAATACGGCAAGTACAAGTTGGCTAACAACGAAGCTAATGGGAATACACTGTTTCGCTCTTAAAGCAGCACTAAATATCTTTTCAGCGTTCATAAAATATTTTCATAACTTTCGGGACGATACATGGACATCCAACTAGTTGAATGACACCTCTGTCATGGCCTGAGGGGGTCTGTATCGCTCTCACTGGCACTTAGCTACGTTGGGGAGGGTGGCAGGAACCCTGCCACGCAAAAAACTACAAATGTGCTGACTTGCTTTACGGCTTGCGACACTTTCCCCGTTCGTTAAAAAGACGGAAGTCCATGCGAACGCCTACGTGCCGCCAGAAAACTAAAAGAAGAAGAAGAAGAAGAAGAACGCCTATGTGCAATTACTGCTATCATGGCCGAAGTTTCAAAACAACCAAAGAAACAAAAAGTTTTGTCTGAGGAGACAAAAAAACAACAACAACAGTTTCAGGATAAAAGGACAGTCAGGATAAACATTTCACTTGCTGATAGACCTAAGTATTCATTAAGTACCACCATAATGACCAACATTAAAATACAGTAGTGTAGTAGACCTAAGTATTCATTAAGTACCACCATAATGACCAACATTAAAATACAGCAGTGTAGTAGACCTAAGTATTCATTAAGTACCACCATAATGACCAACATTAAAATACAGTAGTGTAGTAGACCTAAGTAATCATTAAGTACCACCATAATGACAACATTAAAATACAGTATTGTAGTAGACCTAAGTATTCATTTAATACCACCATAATGACAACATTAAATACAGTATTGTAGTAGACCTAAGTATTCATTAAGTACCACCATAATGACAACATTAAAATACAGTAGTGTAGTAGACCTAAGTATTCATTAAGTACCACCATAATGACAACATTAAAATACAGTAGTGTAGTAGACCTAAGTATTCATTAAGTACCACCATAATGACAACATTAAAATACAGTAGTGTAGTAGACCTAAGTATACATTAAGTACCACCATAATGACCAACATTAAAATACAGTAGTGTAGTAGACCTAAGTATACATTAAGTACCACCATAATGACCAACATTAAAATACAGCAGTGTAGTAGACCTAAGTATACATTAAGTACCACCATAATGACCAACATTAAAATACAGTAGTGTAGTAGACCTAAGTATACATTAAGTACCACCATAATGACCAACATTAAAATACAGCAGTGTAGTAGACCTAAGTATACATTAAGTACCACCATAATGACCAACATTAAAATACAGTAGTGTAGTAGACCTAAGTATACATTAAGTACCACCATAATGACCAACATTAAAATACAGCAGTGTACTAGACCTAAGTATTCATTAAAGGCCTACTGAAATGAATTGTTTTTATTTAAACGGGGATAGCAGATCTATTCTATGTGTCATACTTGATCATTTCGCGATATTGCCATATTTTTGCTGAAAGGATTTAGTATAGAACAACGACGATAAAGATTGCAACTTTTGGTATCTGTTAAAAAAAAGGCTTGCCCCTACCGGAAGTAGCGTGACGTAGTCAGTTGAACATATACGCAAAGTTCCCTATTGTTTACAATGATGGCCGCATGAAGTGAGAGAGATTCGGACCGAGAAAGCGACAATTTCCCCATTAATTTGAGCGAGGATGAAAGATTTGTGGATGAGTAAAGTGCAAGTGAAGGACTAGTGGGGAGTTGAAGCTATTCAGATAGGGAAGATGCTGTGAGAGCCGGGGGTGACCTGATATTCAGCTGGGAATGACTACAACAGTAAATAAACACAAGACATATATATACTCTATTAGCCACAACACAACCAGGCTTATATTTAATATGCCACAAATTAATCCTGCATAAAAACACCTGCGTGTTTGTTATGCTAGCTCCTAGCTCCTCTGCTAGCTCCTAGCTCCATAGAACACGCCAATACAATTCAAACACCTGATCAACACACACAATCACTCAGCCCAAAAGACCGTTCACCTAACCCAAGGTTCATAAAGCTTATATATTTTTAAAAAGTTACGTACATACGCAAAAAAAAGTTGCGCACATACGGTCAAGCGATCAAATGTTTAGAAGCCAAAGCTGCATACTCACAGTAGCACGTCTGCATCTTTGTCATCCAAATCAAAGTAATCCTGGTAAGAGTCTGTGTTGTCCCGGTTCTCTACAGGCGTCTGTGTATCAAAGTCAAAAGTCCTCCTGGTTAGAGTCTCTGTTATCCGAGTTCTTCCATCTTGACTGCATCTTCCGGGAATGTAAACAAAGAAGCGCCGGCTGTGTACTGTTGTTGCTGACTACGTTCGAAAAATACGTCCATTTCGCACCGACAACTTTCTTCTTTGCTTGCTCAGCTTCCTTCTCCATAATGCAATGAACATGATTGCAACAGATTCACGAACACAGATGTCCAGAATACTGTGGAATTATGAAATGAAAACAGAGCTTTTTCGTATTGGCTTCAATGTGGAAGGCATACCCGTGTTCGCCGGTCTACGTCACGCGCATACGTCATCCTCAGAGGCGTTTCGAACCGGAAGTTTAGCGGCAAATTTAAAATGTCACTTTATAAGTTAACCCGGCCGTATTGGCATGTGTTATAATGTTAAGATTTCATCATTGATATATAAACTATCAGACTGCGTGGTCGGTAGTAGTGGGTTTCAGTAAGCCTTTAATATCAGTACACACTACGAGGAGGACGCTACATTGGTTTTTTTTTAGTTGCTTGGCAGCTTTTGACTAAAAACATAAGATAATGTTGCACCTTTCTTATGACACAGAGCAAAAAGTCTAGCTTGTCAAAGTTGCCCCATCAGGTGGAGGTTCCACACTGATCGTATCCAAAACAGCTGATTGTCATTAGCGCCGGCGGGAGTGTCGCAAAGCTCATTCTGATGTGTCTTTTTTATTAATGTTGAGTAAAAATAGCAGCATGTTTACATTCAAACACACAGTAAGTCCTCTTATAGCGTGTTTAAAGCCAGCAAGGCAGTGTTGCTGAGCTTGGAAATTACAACCGTGACGTCATCACAAGTCTCCGTTTGTGCCGTGTACACGCATACGCTAAGCCGAGAGTTTTGGAACTCTACCCTTTGGCCAGCGTTTGCAAAAGTCTGCGTTTTTAAAGACAAAAGTATGCGTCTGCGTGTGGACAAGAGGCCTAAACACAGAGATAAGTATTAGAGATGCCGATATTATCAGCCGATAAATGCTTTAAAATGTAATATCGGAAATTAGCGGTATCGGTTTCAACCTCCCGATTTTCCCGGGAGACTCCCGAATTTCAATGCCCCTCCCGAGAAACTCCCGGGGCAACCATTCTCCTGATTTCCACCCGGACAACATTATTGCCTTTAGCGTCCTCTACAACCTGTCGTCACATCCGCTTTTCCTCCATACAAATAGCGTCACATAACATATGCGGCTTTTACACTCACATAAGTGAATGCAACGCATACTTGATCAACAGCCATACAGGTCACACTGAGGGTAGACGTATAAACAACTTTAACACTGTTACAAATATGCGCCACACTGTGAACCCACACCAACAAGAATGACAAACACATTTCGGGAGAACATCCGCACCGTAACACAACATAAACACAACAGAACAAATACCCAGAACCCCTTGCAGCACTAAGTCTTCCGGGACGCTACAATATAGCTGTTGTTTTGAGGCATGTTTAAAAAAAATTTAAAAAATAATGTACTTTGTGAAGGTCAAAGTATAGTATTTCCCATAGTTGTAATGGGTATCAGGATTATCTCAGGGAGAGCATGTCCCAAATTCCAAGCTGCTGTTTGAGGTATGTTAAAAAAAATAATGCACTTTGTGACTTTAATAATAAATATGGCAGTGCCATGTTGGCACTTTTTTCCATAACTGGAGTTGAAGTTGGTCTCTTATTTTGATTGATTGATTGATTGAAACTTGTATTAGTAGATTGCACAGTACAGTACATATTCCGTACAATTGACCACTAAATGGTAACATCCGAATACGTTTTTCAACTTGTTTAAGTCGGGGTCCATTTCATGGTAAAGTTACATTGTTTAATGCATCCAGCAAGGCATCACAACAAAATTAGGCATAATAATGTGTTAATTCCATGACTATATATATATATCGGTACCGGTTGACATCGGAATCGGTAATTAAGAGTTGGACAATATCGGTGTGGGGAGGCGGGGCCGGCGGACCGACGGCGCCCGCTCCAAGATGGCGGCGTGGACGGCGAGACTGTGCGCGCCGAGAGCGACGCCGCAATTGTGACAGGGTGCGGGAATCGCGCACCTGGTCACGATCAGCTAATCCCTTCGCGGCGGTTAAAAGGCGCGGCCGACAGCGACGAGGGGGAGAGGAGACGGTGAAAAGGCAGCAGCTAAAAGACCACGCCAAAGGCGACGTGCTGCTGAAAAGTAGACGCAGACGGGAGGAAACCATCCTCGGCTACCACGGGCACGACGGAGCCGTGCTGCTGAAAAGCAGACGGCGGACGGAGGGAAACCAACCTGGTGCTCACGTAAGAGGCAGCTGCTGGAAAGCAGCCAAAGACTCTATTGGTGTAAAAATAAAGCAGTCCAACCCGTCTCACGCAAATGTCTTCCCTGAAATGGTCCTGAGAACCCGCACGGCAGTGGGGACTGCCACAATCGGAATATCGGATATCGACAAAAAAGCCATTATCGGGCATCTCTAATAAGTATGCCTTTATTAAGTATCTGCGTTCGTGTGGACATAGCCTCAGTTAGCTTAAATTGCCGGCCTGAATTTTCAGATGCTTTCCAATATTAATATTTCTGGAGTCAAAGTCTCATCAATGATAAATGAGTGTTATTTATGATCAGGCAAATTGCAGAGGGCCCCAACTAAAAGGGCGGCCCCCTGACAACAACTAGTTATGGATTCAAATTTAACAGCAACAACAACTTTGTGATTCTATGAACGGAAAATACGATGACAATGTCAGAATAATGTCAAAGACACTGTCAGAATCCCCCTCGAGGGGCTCCTCCAAGAGGCCCCATATGCAACAGTGTCAATGACACTACGATACGAATCCCTCTCTACGGGCCCCTCTCAGTAGTCAAAGTATGTGCGCGGCCGCTCGTCCTGACGTAATGTTACCATCTCTGAAATTCTGCTGACTCTGCACGTCGAACTAGGGTTCAAATACACTATATTGCCAAAAGTATTTGGCCACCTGCCTTTACTCACATACGAACTTGAAGTGCCATCTCATGGAATTGTCCAAAATGTTTTGATATCCTGGAGCATTCAAAGTTCTTTTCACTGGAACTAAGGGGCCAAGCCCAACTCCTGAAAAACAACCCCGCGCCATAATTCCTCCCCCACCAAATTTCACACTCGGCACAATGCAGTCCGAAATGTAGCGTTCTCCTGGCAACTTCCAAACCCAGACTGGTCCATCAGATTGCCAGTTGATTCATCACTCCAGAGAAGGCGTCTCCACTGCTCTAGAGTCCAGTGGCGACATGCTTTACACCACTGCATCCAACGCTTTGCATTGGACTTGGTGATGTATGGCTTGGATGCAGCTGCTCGGCCATGGAAACCCATTCCATGAAGCTCTCTGCATTCTGTACATGGGCTAATTGGAGGGTCACAAGAAGTTTGGAGCTCTGTAGCAACTGACTGTGCAGAAAGTCTTTGCACTATGCGCTTCAGCATCCGCTGACCCCTCTCTGTCAGTTTACGTGGCCTACCACTTGGTGGCTGACTTGCTGTTGTTCCCAAACTAGAGATGCGCGGATAGGCAATTATTTCATCCGCAACCGCATCACAAAAGTCATCACCTACCCGGACTAACATTTGATCAAAACCACAACCGCCCGCCACCCACCCGTTGTTATATATCTAATATAGACGATGCAAGGCATTCCTGTTAAAGAAAGGAGACTGATCCAATGCAGCAGAGACATTCAATGCGTGTGCCAAAAAATACATAGTTAAATGATGTTACCCACATACGAAAAACGAGCAGCACTCTTTGAAACAGGCAATTATTCATCAGGCACTGCTGCAGCTGTCACGCCAAATTTCTTCCCCCTACAAAACCCTCCCCCGCCCCCATTTTTTACTTCCGTGGTCATTGACAGCGATCGATAGCACTTCGGCTTTGACTGCCCGTCGCTGGAAGGATACTTCGTCTTTGACAGCTGCTGGAATTTGAAGAAATTGATTTTTTTTTTTTGTACAGGCACGAAACAGGACAGTCGCGTGCGGGTTAAGGACCCCCGGCAACTTTGTGACTTTATTGGACGCAGCCCCGGAAGTAAATGGGGTGGAAGGCTTTTGTAGGGGGTGTCACGCCAGATTTCTTCCCCCTACAAAAACCTTCCCCCTCCATTTACTTCCGTGGTCATGTTTCCTCTTACGTCATTGACAGCGATCAATAGCACTTCGGCTTTGACTGCCCGTCGCTGGAAGGATACTTCGTCTTTGACAGCTGCTGGAATCTGAAGAAATCGATTATTGTTTTTTTTGTACAGGCGCGAAACAGGACAGTCACATGCCGGTTAAGGACCCCCGGCAACATTGTGACTTTATTGGACGCAACCCCGGAAGTAAATGGGGGGGAGAGAAATTTAGCGTGACAGCTGCAGCAGTGCCTGATGAATATTTGCCTGTTTCAAAGAGTGCTGCTCGTTTTTTGTATGTGGGTAAGAACATTTAACTATGTATTTTTTTTTCTGAATTAGTTCAACCGCCACCCGCCCGGATCTATTTAAAATCTATTTTTTTCGTCATGCATCCGCCCGACCCGCGGATTACCCACGGAGTCCGCGGTTGTGTCCGCAAACCGCGCATCTCTATCCCAAACACTTCACTTTTCTTATGATAAACTTGACTTTGTAATATTTAGGAGCAAGGAAATTCCACGACAAAACACTACACACAGGAAAACACCCAAAAACTCAAAAAAAGTCATGTGTGATGTGACAGGTCGTGACAGTACACCTACTTTGAGACAAGAGCTATATTGATGCATGGTTGGTTATGGTTTGAATTCTTATCAAACACTTGCGACAACAACTTTTTATTGTCTACTAACCACTTTATTGTCTAATAACATTCGTTATTTGGCAATCTGTTTGTCAAAGTTATGAATGACTTGTCATGCGACCCACAAATGTCCACTGCAGAGGACGCTGGCTCTCAAGAGGATATATCAATCAATCAATGTTTATTTATATAGCCCTAAATCACAAGTGTCTCAAAGGGCTGTACAAGCCACAACGACATCCTCGGTACAGAGCCCACATACGGGCAAGGAAAAACTCACCCCAGTGGGACGTCGGTGAATGACTATGAGAAACCTTGGAGAGGACCGCATATGTGGGTAACACCCCCCCCCCTCTAGGGGAGACCGAAAGCAAGGGATGTCGAGTGGGTCTGACATAACATTGTGAAAGTCCAGTCCACAGTGGATCCAACACATCAGCGGGAGTCCAGTCCACAGCGGGGCCAACAGGAAACCATCCCGAGCGGAGACGGGTCAGCAGCGCAGAGATGTCCCCAACCGATGCACAGGCTAGCGGTCCACCCGGGGTCCCGACTCTGGACAGCCAGCACTTCATCCATGGCCACCGGACCTATGCAACTCCCCCTCGCAAGGGACAGGGGAGAAGAGGAGAGAAGAAAAGAAACGGCAGATCAACTGGTCTAAAAAAGGGGGGTCTATTTAAAGGCTAGATTATACAAATGAGTTTTAAGATGGGACTTAAATGCTTCTACTGAGGTAGCATCTCTAACTGTTACCGGGAGGGCATTCCAGAGTACTGGAGCCCGAATAGAAAACGCTCTATAGCCCGCAGACTTTTTTTTGGCTCTGGGAATCACTAATAAGCCGGAGTTCTTTGAACGCAGATTTCTTGTCCGGACATATGGTACAATACAATCGGCGAGATAGGCTGGAGCTAAACCGTGTAGTATTTTATACGTAAGTAGTAAAACCTTAAAGTCGCATCTTAAGTGCACAGGAAGCCAGTGCAGGTGAGCCAGTATAGGTGTAATATGATCAAACTTTCTTGTTTTTGTCAAAAGCCTTGCAGCCGCATTTTGTACCAACTGTAATCTTTTAATGCTAGACATAGGGAGACCCGAAAATAATACGTTACAGTAATCGAGACGAGAAGTAAATTGCTTTTTATTTCATGAGCTGTGCTGATCACCATTCAATTTTCAGGGATGATCCAGCTGAGCTCTTGTTGGGACCAGAGTGGTGCATTGGAGCTACAGGTCATGTCGCCTCTTCATCTTCCATCACTTCTCCTCCTCCTTGATTTTTTTTTCCCCGTGATGAGACTTAGAGGACGACACATGCCTTTCTCCTGCCTGTCAATTATCCTCGTCCGCCTCTCTGTCTACCTTAATTGGCGTTCAGGAGAGGCGAGCGCCTTCCCAACGGGCTGGGCCAGGACAATGAAGGCCCATATAGCCGACCGGCCCGCGACTCAGCCCAAATTGGATTGGAGATCTTCCATCTTCTCCTTAGCATAACAAAGGTTGTTAGACAAAGCGGCCTTTTTAATGGAGAAAATCAATCTCGCAGAGGAAGGGACGGCATTGTCTCCCATCAGCTGTGCAGGTGCGTCTCACCCACGGCGGCCTTAATCGGAGGTGGCAGGGGAGACATCGGACCGGTGCATCCCTGTCCCTTTGGGGAAGGCTGGCAGTCACAAACATAGGTGCCGATCTACATTTCTGCCAGTGGGTGCTCGGAGTGTGTGTATTAGTGTTGTCCCGATACCAATATTTTGGTACCGATACCAAAATTATTTCGGTACTTTTCTAAATAAAAGGGACCACAAAAAATGTCATTATCGGCTTTATTTTAACAAATAAATCTTACGATACATTAAACATGTTTCTTATTGCAAGTTTGTCCTTAAATAAAATAGTGAACATACAAGACAACTTGTCTTTTAGTAGTAAGTAAACACACAAAGTGTCATAATTAGTCTGCTGACGGATGCAGTAACATATTGTGTCATTTATCATTCTGTTATTTTGTCAAAATGATTAAGGACAAGTGGTAGAAAATGAATTATTAATCTACTTGTTCATTTACGGTTAATATCTGCTTACTTTCTCTTTCAACATGTTCTATCTACACTTCTGTTAAAATGTAATAATCACGTATTCTTCTGTTGTTTGATACTTTATATTAGTTTTGGATGATACCACAAATTAGGTGTCAATCCGATACCAAGTAGTTACAGGATCATACATTGGTCATACTCAAAGTCCTCATTTGTCCAGGGACATATTTCCTGAGTTTATAATCATAATATAAATTTTTAAAAAAACGAAAGAAGATTTTGTGATGTTAAAAAATATCGATGTAATCATAGTGGTATCGACTAGATACGCTATTGTACGTGGTATTATCACAGTGGATTTTAGGTGTAGATCCACCAATGGCGTTTGTTTATATTGTCACGTCCCGGAAGAGTTTGTGCTGCAGGGAATTCTGGGAATTTGTTCTGTAGTGTTTATGTTGTGTTGCGGTGCAAATATTCTTCCAAAATGTGTTTGTCGTTGTTGTTAAGTGTGGTTTCACTATATGGCACATGTTTATGACAGTGTTGGCATTGTTCATACTGCCACCCTTAGTGTGATATGTATGGCTGTTGAGTAAGTATGCCTTTCATTTCTCGTGAGCAGTGTGTTTACAGTCAAGATGATTGTGTTATTAGTTCAGGCGCAATTAAATTTTGGTTAGACTTTGTTAATTCTAGACCAGTGGAACCCTAGGGGTTCGGTGAGTCGGCCTCAGGGGTTCGGTGGAGCCTCCGCCGCGGAGGTCAAGACACACCCGACTCATCTTGTAAATAAAACTTTCTCCCTATCGGCGTACTATGAATACCCCCAAACAATGTTCCCTCTAATTTTCCATCTGATTTGCAGGTGTGTAATTTGTTGTGAGTTCATGCACTGTTGGTTTTGTTCTTTGAACAAGGTGATACTCATGCACGGTTCATATTGTGCACCAGTAAAAAAAACATATAACTGTCGTGAATTTGAAAAAAAAAATGTTTTATTTATCACTAAAGAAGGGTTCGGTGAATGTGCGTATGAAACTGGTGGGGTTCGGTACCTCCAACAAGGTAAAGAACCACTGTTATAGACTATACCATTTGTGACTTTTAATCATGTAAAACGGAACAATCTCGCCACAAAATTGACAACAACAAGATTGATTTATCAAAAATTAAGTTAAAGATTGAAAGTTGCCATCAATCCTACGTGGGTGCTCGGGCCCCGAAGCACCCACGGGATCGGCGCCTATGGTCAGGTTAAATCCTGAAGTAGCTAAAACAGTCCAGCTTGGACATGAACGCTGCTTTACACGACTCGTAACTTCAGACTGTCCTCTGTCGAGAAATGACTGTCGTCTACGACTGAAACAATGCCCCAAACAATACTTCAAAAATGGAAAACATAAACATTTGAAACTTAATGTTCAGAGTTCTGGGGTTTGTGAATGCACCTCAAGCTTTCCGTGATCATGATTGGTGCACAATCAGGAGGTGTGTTTCTTTTGCGGTGGACCTGAGCACTGCTGTTTGCGTTGAGGTCGGCAAACGAGTTTAAAAAGAGCGTCAGACTCAGTGTCCGCCCTGAGATCGGTAGGTTGTGAGTTCAAACCCCGGCCGAGTCATACCAAAGACTACAAAAATGGGACCCATTACCTCCCTGCTTGGCACTCAGCATCAAGGGTTGGAATTGGGGGTTAAATCACCAAAAATGATTCCCGGGCGCGGCATCGCTGCTGCCACTGCTCCCCTCACCTCCCAGGGGGTGAACAAGGGGATGGGTCAAATGCAGAGGACAAATTTCACCACACCTAGTGTGTGTGTGACAATCATTGGTACTTTAACCTGATCTACTAAGATCTAGGGTTGCACGGTATACCGGTATTTGTATAGTACCGCGATATTAATGAGTCATATTCGATACACTACCGCCTCTAAGAAGTACCGGTCCTCCACCCGTCGTCGTCACGTTGGCTTTAAGACATGGCTAGCTAGCTAGCGGCTAATGTCTGTCTGCAGTCAGCAGTGTTTTAACTGCTTCAAAATCACTACTTCCTGCTTCCATGGAGACAAATCAAGTACAGTACATTCATGTTACGTATCAACCATTTAGGACGAGTGATTGCTATACATGCTTCACTAAACACCTCAGCACACCGGAGTCATGATAATGGATGTATTAACATTTGTCTATAGTTTGTATTTTTGCATATAGACAATATTTAATCTTGTTCGATCAATGACCATCAACACAATTAACTTAACTTTGATCACACTACACACCAGTGAATGAAGGTCATACTTACTCAACAGCCATACATGTCACACTAAGGGTGGCCGTATGAACAACGCCAACACTGTCATAAACATGTGCCATATAGTGAAATCACACTAAATAACAATGACAACACATTTTGGGAGAATATTTGCACCGCAACACAACATAAACACTACAAAACAAATTCCCAGAATTCTTTGCAGTACCAATTTTTCCGGGATGCTTCAATATAAACAAACGCCATTGGTGGATCTACACCTAACATCCACTGTAGTGGATAGTCGATACTACTATGATTACATCGATATTTTTTGGCATCACAAAACCTTCTTTTGTTTTTTTATTTATTTATATTATGTTTATAACTCAAGAAATATGTCCCTGGACACATGAGGACTTTGAATATGACCAATGTATGATCCTGTAACTACTTGGTATCGGATTGATACCCAAATTTGTGGTATCAACCAAAACTAATGTAAAGTATCAAACAACAGAAGAATAAGTGATTATTACTTCAAAGCTATCAATCCAGATGACGCTGTAAACAGATGACGGCAAGAAATCTGCGTTCTAACTCCGGCTTATTAGTGATTCCCAGAGCCCCAAAAAAGTCTGCGGGCTATAGAGCGTTTTCTATTCGGGCTCCAGTACTCTGGAATGCCCTCCCGGTAACAGTTAGAGATGCTACCTCAGTAGAAGCATTTAAGTCCCATCTTAAAACTCATTTGTATACGCTAGCGTTTAAATAGATCCCCCTTTTAGACCAGTTGATCTGCCGTCTCTTTTCTGCTCTGCCCCCCTCTCCTGCGTGGAGAGGTCATTAGGTGACCACACATGAGACGCTAGCTGGTCAAAGTCAGGACCCGGGGTGGACCACTCATCTGTGCATTAGTTGGGGACGCCTCTGCGCTGCTGACTTGTCTCCACTCAAGATGATCCCCCACTATGGACTGGACTCTCACACTATTATGCTAGATCCACTCGACGTCCATTGCACCGGTCGCCCACATCTGCGGTCCCCTATAAAGGGTTCTCATTGTATCCCATTGGGTTGAGTTTTTTCTTGCCCTGTGGGATCTGAGCCGAGGATGTTATTGTGGCTTGTGCAGCCCTTTGAGACACTTGTGATTAAAGGCCTACTGAAACCCACTACTACCGACCACGCAGTCTGATAGTTTATATATCAATGATGAAATCTTAACATTGCAACACATGCCAATACGGCCGGGTTAACTTATAAAGTGACATTTAAAATTTCCCGGGAAATATCCGGCTGAAACGTCGCGGTATGATGACGTATGCGCGTGACGTAGTCAGTTAAACGGAAGTTATGGTACCCCGTAGAATCCTATACAAAAAGCTCTGTTTTCATTTCATAATTCCACAGTATTCTGGACATCTTTTGCAATTTTTTTAATGAACAATGAAGGCTGCAAAGAAGACAGTTGTAGGTGGGATCGGTGTATTAGCAGCGGACTACAGCAACACAACCAGGAGGACTTTGTTGGAGAGCAGACTCGCTAGCCGGTGACCTCACCTTGACTTCCTACGTCTCCGGGCCGCCAAACGCATCGGGTGAAGTCCTTCGTCCTTCCGCCGATCGCTGGAACGCAGGTGAGCACGGGTGTTGATGAGCAGACGAAGGCTGTCTGGCGTAGGTGGAGAGCTAATGTTTTTAGCATAGCTCTGTGCGGTCTGGTTGCTAAGTAGGCTTCAATGGCGTCGTTAGCACAGCATTGTTAACCTTCGCCAGCCTGGAAAGCATTAACCGTGTATTTACATGTCCACGGTTTAATAGTATTGTTAATTTTCTATCTATCCTTCCAGTCAGGGGTTTATTTTTATTGTTTCTATATGCAGTTAAAGCACGATGCTATCACGTTAGCTCGTAGCTAAAGCGTTTCGCCGATGTATTGTCGTGGAGATAAAAGGCACTGAATGTCCATTTCGCGTTCTCGACTCTTATTTTCAAGAGGATATAGTATCCGAGGTGGTTTAAAATACAAATCCGTGATCCACAATAGAAAAAGGAGAGAGTGTGCAATCCAATGAGCCAGCTTGTACCTAAGTTACGGTCAGAGCGAAAAAAAATATGTATTTCACTGCATTCTAGTCCGTCACTCTAACGTTCCTCGTCCACGAATCTTTCATCCTCGCTCAAATTAATGGGGTAATGGTCAGAATAGCTCTAGCTGCGTTGAAAACAATAGGAAAATATGAGGAAGTGAACAACTGACAACGTCCCGCTACTTCCGGTAGGGGCAAGTTTTTTTTTTATCAGAGACCAAAAGTTGCGAACTTTATCGACGTTGTTCTATACTAAATCCTTTCAGCAAAAATATGGCAATATCGCAAAATGATCAAGTATGACACATAGAATGGATCTGCTATTCCCGTTTAAATAAAAAAAATTCATTTCAGTAGGCTTTAAGGGCTATATAAATAAACTTTGATTGATTGATTGATTGATTGATTGATTGATAGTATGGTTTTTAGTATTTACTAATAATTATATTTGTACTAAAACGCAGACCAAAAGTGGCAACCACAAATCATGAAGCATTAAATATATTGTCAGTAAAGCTTTTTATGTAATATAGAACATTGCAAATTGTTCTTTGAGTGCAACAAGAAAAACTGAATGTGTTTAAAGGCCTACTGAAATGAAATTTTCTTATTTAAATGGGGATAGCAGATCCATTCTATGTGTCATACTTGATCATTTCGCGATATTGCCATATTTTTGCTGAAAGGATTTAGTAGAGAACATCGACGATAAAGTTCGCAACTTTTGGTCGCTGATAAAAAAGCCTTGCCTGTACCGGAAGTAGCGTGACGTCGCAGGTTGTGGAGCGCCTCACATCTGCACATTGTTTACAATCATGGCCACCAGCAGCGAGAGCGATTCGGACCGAGAAAGCGACGATTACCCCATTAATTTGAGCGAGAATGAAAGATTTGTGGATGAGGAAAGTGAGAGTGAAGGATTAGAGGGCAGTGGAAGCGATTCAGATAGGGAAGATGCTGTGAGAGGCGGGTGGGACCTGATATTCAGCTGGGAATGACTAAAACAGAAAATAAACACAAGACATATATATACTCTATTAGCCACAACACAACCAGGCTTATATTTAATATGCCACAAATTAATCCGCATAACAAACACCTCCCCCACCCCGTCCATATAACCCGCCAATACAACTCAAACACCCGCACAACACACTCAATCCCACAGCCCAAAGTACCGTTCACCTCCGTAAACTTCATACAGCACATATATTTCCCCAAAGTTACGTACGTGACATGCACATAGCGGCACACACGTACGGGCAAGAGATCAAATGTTTGGAAGCCAAAGCTGCGTACTCACGGTAGCGCGTCTGCTATCCAACTCAAAGTCCTCCTGGTTGTGTTGCTGCAGCCCGCCGCTAATACACCGCTTCCCACCTACAGCTTTCTTCTTTGCTGTTTTCATTGTTCATTAAACAAATTGCAAAAGATTCACCAACACAGATGTCCAGAATACTGTGGAATTTTGCGATGAAAACTTAATAGCTGGCCACAATGGTGTCCCAATATGTCCGCTACAATCCGTGACGTCACGCGCAAACGTCATCATACCGAGACGTTTTCAGCAGAATATTTCGCGGGAAATTTAAAATTGCACTTTACTAATCTAACCCGGCCGTATTGGCATGTGTTGCAATGTTAAGATTTCATCATTGATGTATAAACTATCAGACTGCGTGGTCGGTAGTAGTGGGTTTCAGTAGGCCTTTAATGCTTTTCAATTTTTAGTTTAATCTTCTAAAATTGTTCTTTGTGCCAGGTAAGGACGAAAGGGTTTGGTCGGTGTCAAAAAAGTACCTGATTCAGTACCCATCCCTAGGTGCCATATTTGTTTATATGTGTGCATATGCAGTGAAAAGTATATATTTCTCAGTTCATTTCCTTATAGTACATTTGAACTTACCAAGGCGCCTCATTTCCAAGTCAGGATGCCAACTTTTGTGAGGCTCCACACTGATTATACTGTCTTCCTCAAACTTAGCTCAGCTGCTGGCCATGTCTTTCTCCGGGAAAAAAAAAGCCGACGAATAAAAGAAGCCGCAAACGCTGAGCCAGGAGAGAAGATTTCCGACAGGCTGAGTAGGATTTGGAAGATTGTTGTCTGGCTCTCAGTGTTGAGGAGGTGAAGCCAGTGGATCGCCTGCAGCACGCCTAGGATTACACTGGCATGTGTCGCATGTGTGAACGTGCACGCTTTGAGACGTTTGAGCGCCGTCCCTTAATGACTAGTTACGTGCTTTCGCAACAACACACTGCAGATGCACGCAGTGTAAGCCCTCCATTTTCTATACCACGTATGCTACTGAGAGTCACGGGGGACGGCGGAATGTATTTCAGAAGTCAATCACACCTGTGACACGGTCACATCTTTAAAAAAAAAAGTAAAAACATGTTTTAGGACTGTGGGAGAAAGAACCCACACAAGTACAGGGCTGCTTACTTACTACTGCACCACAGGCCCAGATGTCATTGGCATGCGAGGGGAATGTGACGGCGGCGCGATTCCTCAGTCGAAACACAATTTAGCTGACACGCGTCTCGCTGCCGTGAAGGAAAACTCCTTCACTCGTGTGCGTTTTCGATAAGGTGAGTGCTCCTGTTTATCTGTGCGCTCGCAGCTCCGCGCGCATTACCATGAGAATGGCCTAAGCCCTCGGCTAATCCTCCACGACTGTTGTAATAAACATCTTCATTCGCGCACCCGAGACACTGCGGGCCAGCGCATGACCGAGTTAGGCACAGAACTTTGACCAAGAACATGGTTATGGTTGAAATACATTTCCAACATGCATACTAGTGTTGTCCCGATACCAATATGTTGGTACCGGTACCAATACCAACATTTATTTTGACACTTTTCGGTACTTTTCAAAATAAAGGGGACCACAAAAAATTGCAATATTGGCTTTATTTTAACAAAAAATCTTACGGTGCATTAAACATATGTTTATTATTGCAAGTTTGTCCTTAAATAAAATAGTGAACATACAAGACAACTTGTCTTTTAGTAGTAAGTAAGCAAACAAAGGCTCCTAATTTAGCTGCTGACATATGCAGTAACATATTGTGTCATTTTCCATTCTAATATTTTGTCAACATTATTAAGGACAAGTGGTAGAAAATGAATTATTAATCTACTTGTTCATTTACTGTTAATATCTGCTTACTTTCTCTTTTAACATGTTCTATCGTCTATCCCAGGGGTCCCCAAACCACGGCCTGCGGGCCGGATCCGGCCCGCCAGCGTCCAAAATCAGGCCCGCGGGAAGTCCCAAGTATAAAAATTAAAAAATAAATAAATAAAAATAAGATTAAAATTATTCTGTCTTTTCTTATCCACTTTGTACCGCTTACTCACATAGTCTCCTAGCCGCTCAGGCAAATCATATTGTCTAAAAATGCATTTTCTCATCGATAACGTGACATCATCGCGCGCGCGGAAAGTGCGCTATATATATATATATATATATATATATATATATATATATATATATATATATATATATATATATATATATATATATATATATATATAGCGCACTGTTTATATATATATATATATATATATATATATATATATATATATATATATATATATATATATATATATATATATATATATATATATATATATATATATATATATATATATATATATATATATATGTATATATATATATATATGTATATATATATATATATATATATATATATATATATATATATATATATATATATATATATATATATATATATATATATATATACACATCTAACATATATATATATATATATATACAGCCCGGCCCCCGGCCAAATTGTTTTAACCCAATGCGGCCCCCGAGACAATACGTTTGGGGACCCCTGGTCTATCTTATGTTAAAATGTAATGATCACTAATTCTTCTGTGTGATACTTTACATTAGTTTTGGATGATACCAAAAATGTGGGTATCAATCCGATACCAAGTCGTTACAGGATCATACATTTGGTTATATTCGAAGTCCTTATGTTTCCAGGGACATATTTCCTGAGTTTGAATATGACCAATGTATGATCCTGTAACTACTTGGTATCGGATTGATACCCAAATTTGTGATATCATCCAAAACTAATGGAAAGCATATAAACAACAGAATAATAAATTATTACATTTTAACAGAAGTGTAGATAGAACATGTTAAAAGAAAAAGTAAACCGATATTAACAGTAAATGAACAAGTAGATGAATAATTATTTTTCTACCACTTGTCCTTAATAATGTTGACAAAATAATAGAATGATAAATGACACAATATGTTACTGCATATGTCAGCAGACTAAATTAGGAGCCTTTTTTGCTTACTTACAACAAAAAGTTGTCTAGTATGTTCACTATTTTATTTAAGGACAAACTTGCAATAAGAAACATATGTTTAATGTACCCTAAGATTTTTTGTTAAAAAAAAGCCAATATTGCAATTTTTTGTGGTCCCCTATATTTAGAAAAGCATCGAAAAAAAATTGGTACCGGTACCGGTACCAAAATATTGATATCGGGACAACACTAGTACAAACAAATATTTGCAGTACGACAATAAAACATTAGCTATTAAAACAGATACAATACTAAGACAAAAATACACAAACACAAGAAATGCCAAATAGTGTTTTTCCTAAGATTGTGTGTATTTATTTCATTATGTTTAAAAATATTTTTGAGTATATTCCACAATGTGCTCAGCAGTAATATACAGTATATAGACTTGTGTTCAATGCTCAAACCGGAAAAAATAGCTAGTTGTAGTTTGTGTATGCATGAAGTAGCCTGGGTCAGTATTGAATATACAGTATTCATTTATGTGTATTAAGCCATTTTGTTATTCCCATATATATGTGTATTTATCTGTGCAAGGATCCGTAGCACACCAATTTGAGTGGTGACGCTACATTTGGGTCTTTCTCTCACCAACCTTTTTCAGGTCTCCCTAGGGAACCACCCCACCCACCACCTTCCCACCCCGTCGCAGGTTTCCTCACACAAAGCAGTCTATTAAAAAGCCTTTATCGATGCTATTCACTCAGTGCGCTTCCGCAGGGATGAGGAAGGACTTTAGGCTAAAGGTCAGAGGCAGTGTGTGTGTGTGTGTGTGTGTGTGTGTGTGTGTGTGTGTGTGTGTGTGTGTGTGTGTGTGTGTGTGTGTGTGTGTGTGTGTGTGTGTGTGTGTGTGTGTGTGTGTGTGTGTGTGTGTGTGTGTGTGTGTGTGTGTGTGTGTGTGTGTGTGTGTGTGTGCATTGTTTACTCAAGGTGGTACAATATGTCCCTTCCTGGTTTAGGACAATCAGGCGTTATTTTTATACTGCACTTCCATAACCATGCTAGTCCAGAGATGACTATAATGCATTTATTATCGTAACAATGCATCACAAACTGCAATAAGGCCGTTGTACCTAATTCAAAGACTATTTCGCTTTGTTTTCGATGAAAAGAGGTGTTGGGTCCGACTTGTAAGTTTGTATTTAGGAGGTTGTTAAAATGTAGGTCATATCAGTCGAACTACAGAAGGTACCTCTTTTATTCCATTTTAATTTCTCTTTTGTTTATTTTTTTCCATGCTGCAATTAATTTGCTAATGTGTGAACATTGGCATGACGATTAAGGTTGGGCATTGTTCGAATCTGAACGATGCTGGTTCCGATCATACTTGCCAACCTTCCCGAATTTCGGTGCCTCTCCCGAAAATCTCCCGGGACAACCATTCTCCCGAAAATCTCCCGATTTCCAGCCGGACAACTATATTGGGGGCGTGTCCTCTCACCTGAAAAGGAGACTATTATATATGTCTCCGTTATCCATAAGTTTATCTATAAGCCATAACACCGTGGCCGAATGGATATAGTCACTCATGAACGGTCAGAGAAGCACAAGTCGCAATATTATGGGCCACCTTGCAAGCAACATCCCGTTCTCATTTGCGGATGTTTTCAACAAATCCGTGAAGGATATGTTCCCGGATTCAGAGATCGCTCGCCAGTACTCAAATGGCAGAACAAAGGCTACTCAAATAGTGAAAGGTAAGTGTTTTTTTGGTTTTTTTAAATAAGCAGCAAGTACAGTACAGTTAGTAGAACAACTGTGTTTTCATTACTGTTTACTGTACTATATATATATATATATATATATATATATATATATATATATATATATATATATATATATATGTGTATATATATATGTGTATATATATATATATATATATATACATATATATATATATATATATATGTATATATATATATATACACATATATACATATATATATATATATATATATATATATATATATATATATATATATATATATATATATATATATATATATATATATATATATATATATATATATATATATATATATATATATATATAAGAAATACTTTAATTTCAGTGAATTCTAGCTATAAATATACTCTTCACACCCCCCCCACCCCCAATCTCCCGAATTCGGAGGTCTCAAGGTTGGCAAGTATGGTTCCGATCCCGATTCATCGTTTTGATTTGTGTTACTAACGATTCTCAAGATACAATTCTTAAATATGCAGGGTCTGTCACGATCTCACATGACAGTTATTATTACTTTCTGGTATTTTGTGTTAAATCCTGTCTAGCGCTCGTATTTTTCGTTCCACTTCCCGTTTGCCTCCAGGCCTCTGGTCTGAGCACTGGCTCCTTCCGTCACGGCCCGACACCTCCGGGAGCGCGCCGAGCGCATGCCAGTCCGGCTGCAGCAAGCAGCTGCAATCAATCGCCAGCAATCAGCGCACCAGTCACTGATCAGAGGACCTGCCTTCATAAGCCTGCACAACCTGCTATCCCGGGCCAAAACGTAGCTACATGTTCAGTACACCTGCCTTCGTTCCCCACGTCACAAGCTATGCGTCTCATCTCCCTGTATTCCCTCTGGTTCTCTTGCTGCTTCTTGGATCTTGACCTCACGCCTGACTATTTGCCTGTCTCACAGACCTTCGAACGTGCTTTTCCCCTCCGGGACTTCCGCCTCTCGCTCAACACTCCGGTAACACACAAAAGTTAACTCACACACATAGTCGCACACATACACACCCTTTTGGCTTAGTCACACTCCATTCTCTAGTTCAGGGGTCACCAACCTTTTTGAAACCAAGGGCTACTTCTTGGGTACTGATTAATGCGAAGGGCTACCAGTTAGATACACACTTAAATAAATTGCCAGAAGTAGCCAATTTGCTCAATTTACCTTTAAATCTGTTATTATTAATAATTAATGATATTTATCTTTGTGGAAACACTGATCATCTTAATGATTTCTCACAATAAATATATATAGAAACAGATAAATATCAATATGCAACACTTTATTTTTATATTTTCTCTAAGTGCACATTTTTCAAATTGAACATTTTCAAATGATCACTTCTAAGACAGTCATGTGAAATCACAATATCCCATTTTAACTAGCTAGCCACTAACATTTTTTAACAAATCATGAATTACTTTGCACCATGTTTGTACAAATAATAACTCATGTAAAATACAAAAGTAAACTCTCAAATTTTTAAATCATGTCACACTTTGAACTGGACACCAAATCTGTTATCTGTTTCTTTGTCAGTTAGTGGGAAGCCTGGCATTGCATGCTGTTAACTAGTGTGTTGTACTCTGGTGTGTAACTTGACACTGCAACTCTGAGTGAGTCTTGCAGATGTGCATCAGTGAGGCGTGTTCTGTGTTTGTTCTTGATGAAGTTCATGTCAGAAAAGGCTGATTCACAAAGATAAGATTTTTCCTCATTGTTTGCGGAACCTTCTTAATCTTTTGGACATATTTTCACAGCAATCTGGCCTTAAGCTTAATTATGATAAATGTAAAATGTTAAGGATCGGAAATCTAAAGGGAACGTCCTTTCGAATGGAATGCAAAGTGTTTTGTTTATAAATTATATGCAATCTGTTGTGTTCCCTAATTTATTTCTGTGTACATGACTGAAGGTGTGTGTTGCTGAGTCCGACTTGGACATTATCTGGACTGGGCCTGGTTTAAAAAACCCTTTAAAAAAATCTAATTTCATTGACAACCTGGTCTGTTGAAGATAAGGCCGTTTTTTAAAATTAAAATAAAATAAGATAAATAAATAACAAACATTTTCTTGGATAAAAAAGAAAGTAAAACCATATAAAAATAATTACATAAAAAATAGTAATTAATGAAAATGTTAGTGGACCAGCAGCCTATACAATCATGTGTGCTTCAGGGACTGTGTCCCTTGCAGATGTGTTGTCTATGTTGTGGGAACCAGAATATTGGTAGCAGAAAGAAATAACCCCTTTTGTGTGAGTGGGTGTGGATGAGTGTGCATGGGGGAGGTTGTTTGGGTTGATGCACTGATTGAAAGTGTATCTTGTGTTTTTTCTATGTAGATTTAATTTAAAAAAATAAAACATTTTTTTTTTTTTTTTTTTTTTTTAGAACAGGCCCGCGGGCGACTCATCTGGTCCTTACGGGCGACCTGGTGCCCGCGGGCACCGCCTCTGTGACCCCTGCTCTAGTTTATTAATAGTATTATTGGTTATTTATATATATATATATATATATATATAATGTTTATATATTAATAAATTGAGCTTATACGCCTCCCTACTGTCTGTGCCGTCTCCTTCCTCCTGTACACATAACACCTTCGCCTGTTTCTAATTGGCAAACAGGATCCTTTTTATGCCATTGGATCCTGTTGCTTTGTTTGCTTTTGTACTCGACGCACTGCATAGCTTCCTGTGCACTCCCTGCTGCAGTTTTGTTTTCCCTAAAAGATTTTACTCGCACTTCGCCTGCTGTGCGCCGTTTTGTGGGCGGTCTTATTTCAGAATCAGAATCAGAAGTACTTTATTAGTCCCCGAGGATCGGCAGCGTCTTTTCTCCGTCATCTTTGTTGTAGCGGTGTAGCCTGCAAGGACGGGAGTGGAAGAAGTGTCAAAAGATGGAGCTAACTGTTTTAATGACATTCAGACTTTACTTAAATCAATAATGGAGCAGCATCTTCTCATCCGTGACTCACTAGTGCAATAACAAGGCTGGAAATGTGTCCCGTGAAAAACCATCCGACCGGAACTCTCTAATAACTAAAAGTTCCCGGGTGAATAATGTAAACTCACTATACTGGTATGTTTTAGCGCTTTCATGGAGAGTTTACTGACAGATATAAGTAAGAACTTTACACTACTTTATATTAGAAATGGCAACAGCGGAGGATGAATTTCCCATAACAAGAAGATAGAGAAAAAGAAGAAGCTTATCAACTACGGTGTCGGCACCAACTACTAAGGCGGACGTGCGCAAATTTTCAGGAATTATGCAGATCCCAAATACAGATCAGCGGGTACCAGAAGGTAAAAAAAAAAGTTGCTTTTGCATAATATTGTGAAACAAAACGCCATATAATGTCTTACCTTATACACACACCATAATAATACTTGAATGTTGAAGCACAGTACAATCCATCAAGCGGTGCGGCTTCAAAGCTTACCAAAGTCGTACTAAAACATTTTGATAGATTTTTGAGCGCCGTGTGTAATGTTCTATATTTTCAATGGAACATAACATTTTTGTGTTGTTTACTTGAGTCATATTGCAGTCTACACGTATCTCTTGTGTGACTGCCATCTACTGGTCACACTTATCATTTCACCATGTACCAAATAAAATAGCTTTGTGGTCGGTAAGTACAACCAAAATTATTCCGTACATTAGACGCACCGGGCTCTAAGGCGAACTATCGAGTTTTGAGAAAATGAAAGGATTTTAAGTGCGCCTTAAAGTCCGAAAAATATGGTAACTGTATTCGTTCTTTACGTTTTGACATTAAAAAAATACATGTACTGCGTGCAATTTCACATATTTGTATTCAATATTATCGAATAATATAACACATTTTATATTCGCATGCATCACAAACATATTTTTCCTAAAAATAAATAAATGCTCAAATATCTGCTTGACTTATTTATAAGTCTGCAATAATAATGTTCATGTTAATAATGTAATGTTAGTGACATATGTGTGAATGTAGGTTAGGAAGTAGTTATAATCTGCAATAATAATGAACTATTAGTTTTGTGTTTCTTACTAATGTAACAAATAGCATATTACCATACATTACAAACTTTTTTATGAAAACCAAAATAAATAGATGATTGACATTTTATCTCAAAGCAAGTTTTCCACAAAAAAATTGTACATTATAAAAATGACAATAGATTTTACTGTAAAAAAAAAAAAAAGAAAAGAAAAGAATGGCTTCTCAATTGCCAGTATTTTACCGTTAGAAAACATTGATACACCGTAAAGACAACAGAGATTTTACGGTAGAAACCAGGCCGCTCTATTGCAGTAATATGCTGTAAAAAAAACAAAAACATATATTTTACGTTGAAATTATTGCGACCATGCCAGTCTACATATAGTGCGCTAAAAAGATGTATAATGATCAAATTCAAATGCAATTGTATAATATTATCATGAGGTGAACCCTTATACATTTATAGGAATTCATTACTCACTGCTACAAACTTGCTAGCCCTCACTTAGTGTTTGTTCGGCCTGTTTAAGCTTCGAGTGTCATCTACAAACGTTATCACTATTGGGCGATATAATTAAAATTGCTACTGTAGGCCAGAGTTTCTGTTGTTTACATCACACAACCCTCCGATTGACCAACAAGTGCAGAGAATGTTTAGGAGATAAGCAGAAAGAGTGCCCATCTACACACAAGTGTGACAAAAACAAACATAGGTTAGGAAAATCTTACAGTAAAGCCAAGACACACAGCGGAAGACGTTTGAAACACAGTTGGCCTTTGCACCTTCTCCTGTTTGAAGAAGATGAAGGGACTCGGGAGGAAGGATGCCAAGATGGCCAACCTCTTCAACACCTTTGATGCTCAAATGGCAGCAGAAGATCAGAGAGCTAGGAAAGGAAACCGCAATGAAGAGTAACAACCTACCGCAAAGAAATAGCAAGAGGAGATTCGAGCAGGAGAGATGATGGGAACACTGGGAGGATGCTGCTGGATGCTGAGAACAACCGTCATGCAGACTTGTTTCTACTTCTGTCGCACTTCTAAAAGCAAAAGGATAGTCTTTGTTTTGCAAAACAGTGACTTGGGTGGTGAGGCCGTCCTCACACAGTTTGGTGGTGTGCTTCGGTCAAAAAAAGAAGCAGGAATTGAACCCAACATGACAAACATTTGCTTCCCTGACTATTCTCGCATTTCTCTTTACCGTTTTAAATTGTAAATAAGGAGCTGTTTTTTTATGCTAACTTTTTTGTTTCCTTTTTTTTTTAATTGAGCATAGAAAATTAAATTAAATAAAAAATGCAATGCTCACATTTTTTTTAATGGAACATAACCCCACACCCACCCAATCTGATAATATGCATCTTGATATATATATATATATATATATATATATATATATATATATATATATATATATATATATATATATATATATATATATATATATATATATATATATATATATATATATATATATATATATATATATATATATATATATATATATATATATATATATATATATATATAGGAATAGCCTTCATTTCTAAGAACAAGAATAGACTGTCGAGTTTCAGATGAAAGTTCTCTTTTTCTGGCCATTTTGAGCGTTTAATTGACCCCACAAATGTGATGCTCCAGAAACTCAATCTGCTCAAAGGAAGGTCAGTTTTGTAGCTTCTGTAACGAGCTTAACTGTTTTCAGATGTGTGAACATGATTGCACAAGGGTTTTCTAATCATCAATTAGCCTTCTGAGCCAATGAGCAAACACATTGTACCATTAGAACACTGGAGTGATAGTTGCTGGAAATGGGCCTCTATACACCTATGTAGATATTGCACCAAAAACCAGACATTTGCAGCTAGAATAGTCATTTACCACATTAGCAATGTATAGAGTGTATTTCTTTAAAGTTAAGACTAGTTTAAAGTTATCTTCATTGAAAAGTACAGTGCTTTTCCTTCAAAAATAAGGACATTTCAATGTGACACCAAACTTTTGAACGGTAGTATATATATATATATATATATATATATATATATATATATATATATATATATATATATATATATATATATATACATATATATATATAATATATATATGTATATATATATATATATATATATATATATATATATATATATATATATATATATATATATATATATATATATATATACACACACACACACATATATACATACATATATATGTATGTATATATATATATATATATATATATATATATATATATATATATATATATATATATATATATATATATATATGTATGTATATATATATATATATACATATATATATATATATATATATATATATATATATATATATATATATATATATATATATATATATATACACACACACACATATATACATACATATATATGTATGTATATATAGATACTGTATATATATATTCATTTTAAAATGTCTCAGATAAGCAGAAGAAGAAGGATGGATGAATTGAAGATTTTATTTTAAAGTTAGTAATGTACGATGCAAAGATTAGCATGTCAAACTTTTTAAGTATTTTTAGGGCGATTTATGGGTTTATACATTTGATTGTTACGGGGGATCTTTGAATGTAACCCCCACTAATGGCAGGAAAACACGGTAATTTACTTTACAGTACAGTCTTACCTTGGAATACCAGTTTAATTGGTTTTGTGATGCAGCTTGTACCTTGAAACATTTTTGCGCACATCCTAAAGCGTAATATTTACCCGAGAGCCAGTTTGTATCCCAGAAAAACTCGTAAGTTGGGGCACTCATATCCCGAGGTACCGTTGTACCTTAATTTGGATTTTAAACATTTTTTTAAATTAAAATGTAGAAATCTAGAATCAAATAAAAAAATGTTGAACAGTGTAATATTGATACCGTAAAATAATACCACGCTGTGCCTTATTTTGAGTTTCTTGGTAATTTTCTCCGCTTTGTTTTAGCTCCTGACTTGCGCTCTTATTTGTGGGTTTTCACTTCCTGTTTTCCCCTTACACCTACCTTTGAGCACTTTTCCCCTCACCTGTTTTCTGTTTGTAATTGGCACCACATACGTTGAGCTTGCGACGCCATTTGGGTGTCGGAACATTATTCGCTGGTCCCTGTTGACGATTCTTTCCATGCTTAGCTCAAGTACACACGTACTTTGTGGACGCCATCTGCTCCACATTCCTTGTGAGTGTTTTTACAGTGTTCCAGCAATTTGTTTTGTTTCCTCCATAGTGTGTCCAGTCAGAGAACTTCCCGGTTGCTCTCATTTTTGGTTTGTTTAATACTGCCTCATCGTTTGTCTGCACTTAAAGTCACTACAACCTCCGTCGTCTCCACGACGCACCGCTTGACAAAAACACCCTGAACATTCTCTTCATCTCACTTTTAAAGCGTAAAATTTAGACAATCAATGTCAAACACACACTTTTCCTCTTCTTTCAACTTGTATTGTTGCCTTAATAGCGCTGATCATTTTGCCAAAAGTGACTTAAAAAGCGACAAAATGCTAAAGAAATGCACTTAAGTGCCAGTGCGACACGTTTGTTGACATCATGGATAAATAGATTTCCAACTTAAATAGATTTTATGTGTGCAATATATACATTTTAGTATTATGTGTAGATTTTTGTGGCAAGTCATCTTCCTCGCTGAACGGTTAATATATTTGTGAAAAAATATTAGTACCTATTATAGGCACTGTACAAACACGTGTGCTGGCTTGGGATGAGAGATGGATAAGCAAACATGGTGACATGACAGAGTAAACAATGCCCTGGTAACCAGATGGCTACACACAAACACAACACCCATCCATCTTTCTTTGTCTCCATCTATTCATATGATCCTCTCTGTCATGTGAGCCTGACCCACGTGTGGACCGATTATTAATTTACCCATCTGTTATCTGCACTATATTCGCCCATTCGTGTGTGTGTTCGCCAGCCTTGTGGTCCTGGGAGGCCTGCTCCTCCAGATTTGACAGCTTCAGCACCACGGCCAGCGACTGTCACGCTGCTGCTAAAGTACTTCCAACATCATTTAGGACTCTGGCATCTGCAGTAGATGCCTGCTGTACGTGAGGGGTTACGTTCCGAGACCACCCGCAGATAGGGGGGGGGGGGGGGAAACTCATAAGGGCCATTCCTGCAAATCAATTCAATCTGCATCCCCAGGAATTATAACAATGCACACAAAGTACACTCTGTCTCACGCTGCTGGTAGGGTGGGCTTGCAACAGTTTCATTGTTTGTGACTGGTGCGGCTTTCACTACACAGTAGCAGGAGTTGACTGGGCTTGACGTGCCAAGACAGCTTGTACACGACCCTATGTCTGTCTGGTCTCACGTGGTATGAGACTGTAACCCATTACCTGGAAGACAATAGGGTAGGCGAGCGGACTAACAAGTCAACTCCAAAACTTCCCGAAACCAGAAATGGTGGAAGGTTAGGCTTGGGGCTAGCAACCCCAACCCATAAAAACTCCTTGCTACAGAAATGTTGACGAAAACCAAAAAATCCAAAAGTCTTGGAAAGGAAGTCTCTACGGTTACACAAACCAAAGAGAAAATGACGATGCACTCGGAAAACCGTAAGGAGACGGTGCGTCCGATTCTTCTGACCCCTAGACACTCCACTAACATCGCAACATGGAACATCAGGACCATGTATGCAGGAGGAAAGACAGCAGTCATAGCCGAAGAGATGAGGAGATACAGAATATCTCTCTTGGGTCTGTGTGAAACCAGATGGCTCCAGTCGGGGCAGGTTAAACTGGCCAGTGGTGAGTCCATATTATACTCAGGGCACCCAGAAGACTCTGCACCACATACAGAGGGTGTAGGGTTCATGCTATCCAAAGAAGCTCAGAGGGCCCTCATCAGTTGGGAACCCTTCAACTCAAGGATCTTTACTGCAAAATTCCATACCACGCATAAGAAAATAAACCTTCAAGTAGTACAATGCTATGCCCCTACCAACGATGCAGAGAATGAAACGAAGGACAACTTTTACAATCTGCTATACCACATTCTTCAGAAAAAGAAAGGAAAGGACATCATGGTCTTAATGGGGGACATGAATGCGAAAATAGGAGGAAATAACAATGGCGATGAGCTGATAATGGGAACGCAAGGGCTTGGAACAATGAATGCAAACGGAGAAAGGTTTGCTACAGCATGTGCAGACAACAGCTTGGTTATTGGAGGTTCCATTTTCCTACACAAGGACATCCACAAAGCAACATGGGTTTCTGCCAACCACACAACTGAAAACCAGATTGATCACATCTGCATTAGCCGGAAATTCAGGCGCTCACTGCTTGATGTCAGAGCGAGAAGAGGAGCTGACGCTGCATCTGACCACCACCTAGTCACAGCAAGATTCCAGTTGAAATTGAAATGCATGAAACAAAGAGGAGGGAGGATCAAATTCAACATACAACAATTCCAAGATATAGGCACTTTGGAACTATACCAAGTCACATTACACAACCGGTTTCAAGCACTACAGGACCAGACAACACAAGCACCAGGAACTGTAGAAGGGATTTGGGAAGGTTTGAAGTCCACATGGAAGGAGACCTGTGCAGAAGTGGTAGGGAGAAAAAAAGTCCACAAACAAACCTTGGCTATCCACAGAAACCCACAAGAAAGTGAGTGAGAGAAGGGAGAAAAAGGAGGTAGTCAACAGATGCAGAACTAGATGTGAAGTAGTAAACAAGGATGTGAAGAAGAGTGTCATAAGGGACAAAAAGAAGTACATCGAGGATCTAGCACAGCAGGCAGAGGAAGCAGCAGGGAAGAACAATCTGAAAGAACTCTATCTAACCACAAAGAAGCTCACCGGCAAATTTTAACAAGCCCAAATGCATATTAAAGACACAAATGGTACACTCCTCACAACCAAGGAAGATCAACTCCAGAGATGGACTGATCACTTTCAAGACTTACTCAACAGAGAGCCCCCTCAACTGACTGCAGATATTCCACCAGCTCCAATCATGCTTGAAATAAACTGCAACCCCCTCACCAAACTGGAAATCAGGAAGGCCATCAAATCCCTGAGAGCTATGAAGCCACACTGTTGTAACACGTGGCTTGGCATTGTCTTGCTGAAATAAGCAGGGGCGTCCATGACAACGTTGCTTGGGTGGCAACATATGTTGCTCCAAAACCTGTATGTACCTTTCAGCATTAATGGTGCCTTCACAGATGTGTAAGTTACCCATGCCTCGGGCACTAATACACCCCCATACCATCACAGATGCTGGCTTTTCAACTTTGCGCCTATAACAATCTGGATGGTTCTTTTCCTCTTTTGTCCGAAGGACACGGCGTCCACAGTTTCCAAAAACAATTTGAAATGTGGACTCGTCAGACCACAGAACACTTTTCCACTTTGCATCAGTCAGGGGCCCAGCGAAGCCGGCAGCGTTTCTGGGTGTTGTTGATCAATTATTTTTGCTTTGCATAGTAGAGTTTTAACTTGCACTTACAGATGTAGCGACGAACTGTAGTTACTGACAGTGGTTTTCTGAAGTGTTCCTGAGCCCATGTGATGATATCCTTTACACACTGATGTCGCTTTTTGATGCAGTACCGCCTCAGGGATCGAAGGTCCGTAATATCATCGCTTACGTGCAGTGATTTCTCCAGATTCCCTGAACCTTTTTATGATATTACGGACCGTAGATGGTGAAATCACTAAATTCCTTCGCAATAGCTCGTGACAAATGTTGTTCTTAAACTGTTCGACAATTTGCTCACGCATTTATTCACAAAGTGGTGACCCTCGCTCCATCCTTGTTTGTGAAGACTGAGCATTTCATGGAAGCTGCTTTTGTGCCCAATCATGGCACCCACCTGTTCCCAATTAGCCTGTTCACTTGTGGGATGTTCCAAATAAGTGTTTGGTGAGCATTCCTCAACTTTCTCTGTCTTTTTTGCCCCTTGTGCCAGCTTTTTTGAAACATGTTGCAGGCATCAAATTCCAAATGAGCTAATATTTGCAAAAAATAAAGTTTTCCAGTTCGAACGTTTTATATCTTGTCTTTGCCGTCTATGCAATTAAATATAGGATTTGCAAATTCTTGTATTTTGTTTTTATTCACGATTTACACAACGTGCCAACTTCACTGGTTTTGGGGTTTGTACTTCAAGGCATAATGGGTATTCTGTCACCCAATGGATGCTAATTTTAATCACTGGTATTTACAGAAAGTTCTTCAAAGCCACGTGCGCATCGACAAGGACCACGTGATGCCGTGTCGTCTTTGTATTTGCAGGCTAACCTGTATAATAGGTGTCACATTAGCAAGACAACAAATCGTTGGCAGCGCTGCTCAGCAGCTGCCTCTTTGTTGTCTCGCCACTTTCTAATTAATATGATAAATAAGATGCTATTTAATTGGAGGGAGCTGTGACTGACACACGAGCACAAGCAAATATTCGCAGGCTCTTTTGCGACATTATTTTTTAAAGTTTTCCCCTCCTCATTAATGTCATTTCTGATTGATGAATTCCTCGTTTACAGTATACTGTTGACAGAGAATGAGCCTCATTCTTCAGTTATAGTGGAAAACTTCAATAATTCCATCTATGGCAGGGGTGTCCAAAGTGCGTCCCGGGGGCCATTTGCGGCCCGCAGCTAATTGTTTACCGGCCCGCCACACATTCTGTAAATACTATTGTAAAAATAAAAAAGAACATTAAAAAAAAGTGGAATGAGGTGAAATCTAACGAGAAAAAGTTGCAATGTTGACACAAAAGCTGCCATGTAGGCTGTTTTTTTTTTCTTTTGTCTTTCTTTATTTTTCTTTTTTTGCCATTGCTCAAAAAAAAAAAAAAAAGACAAAAAAATCCATGTTATAATGAATTATTTTCAGGGCTCCAATTACTTCAAATATTTCACTTTAAAATGTTTTATGTGGTAAATATTGCATATTTTGTGCAGTAGCCATGTAAAAACATCAAAGTTTTCTTTGACAAAAGCGCATAAAACAAACAAAATAATTGTTCCAGAATAAAATCGACAGATATATCTGAAGTTGATCTCGTAACTTAAGTGTTGAAAGTAAAAGAAAAACCTAATAAAAATGTATCACTTTATGAGTGAGGCACCTTTTGGATCCCAAATATATTTAGTGATTTTTTATTTATCTTTTCACTGTGATTACTCAAAAATATGAAATAATTAAAACCAATGGTGTCCTGCATTATGGATCTTTTAGGGCTCTAATTACTAAATACTGCATATTTCAGTTTTACTATAAAAAAAAACTAAGTTGTTTTTGACAGAAAAGCCATAAAACAAATTTTTTTAATTTGTATTACTTTATATCAACTTGAAGTTGATATAGAGATTTACTGTAAGCGTTAAATAATTTAAAAAAAAAACCAATAATCTGACTTATTTTTAACATTTTAATGACTGAGACCCTTTATGGTCCCCGGGACCCCTAAAGGTAAAATAAATTAAAAAATCCATATATTTTGTTCTGGTTTGAAAATGAAAAATATCAAAATGGCCCCCACATGCTTTATTTTTTCCGTGTGCGGCCCTCAGTGGAAAAAGTTTGGACACCCCTGCTCTATGGTAATAGTTTAGTGTGTTGTTTTTAACATGCTTAACAAAGTTACACTGGCGTACAGCACAATTTAACATATCTGAAAAGGAGTAGGAAGAAACACATCCTATTCTATCTTCTCCATGTCAAGTTGACCAGTTTTAATAGTAAAATGAAATGATAACAATAGCACACAAGCCAGACAGACATAATAAGTGACTCTTAAAACAACTCACAATTTGATTTTTTGAGTCTTAGGGTGACAATTCAATTCAAAACGATTCTCGATTCAAACCGATTCACGCTGTATTTAATTTGGTATAATAATGATAGTAAAACAGGTTAGGGTTAACAAAAGCTCCTCTTGGCTGCAGACGTATGCGATCACTCAATGCACGTGGACATCTTTCAAAAAAAATTAAAAATACATTTTACATCGATATATTCTTGAAAATTACGACTCAAATTAGAATCGGAATAAATAAGAAAGCGAATCGATTTTTTAGCACCCCTATTAGGCATGTAATGATATGAAAGTCATATTACTGTCATTGTGACCAAAATTATCACAGTTATCATTAATATCGTGGTATTGTTGAATGTGCCCAAAAAGTACTTTTACACACACTGAAATATTATGACTAAGTTTTCTTTTTCTTTTTTTAACTAAAATAAATAGACACCCTGTTAGAAAACCAACTATGTTGCATGTTTCATATCGTATCTGTTTTAATGGCTAAGCTTTTATTGTTTTTAAATATTGGTTTGGACTGCAGCACTTTACGATTTTTTTTAATTAAAAGGTGCGTTCCAGATAAAATCTATTATTTATTATTTCTGGCGGGCGTTGTGGCGTCCTACTGTGCTCAACGGTCCTTGAATGCACAGTAAATCCGTCTCGTGTTCCTCTGAGCATAGCTTGTAGGTTCACAATTGAATATCTTCGTTGCTCAGACAGCAATGTTTTTTATATAAGTTTAGATTGGTGTGTGTCGTTATGTCGTTTCATAATGGGGGAAAACGTTAATGTCTCTTGTTTTCATGTTTGCATTTAAGCGAGAGAGCTAGTGCCAGTCAGGCTATGAGTTTATCAAAGTGTAATTGTCATTCACTGTTTTTCGGTAATTTTAAGTTAAAATAGTAATAATAACCACCTGGAGTTTTACCACGGTTATCATTAATACTGTTTATCATTACATCCCTAATCCCTAATAATGGGTGTACCTAATTAAACAGTTCAGGAACTTTTGGTTCCTGGAAAGTGTAGTTCCTGGAACTATAGGTTCCTGTAGAAGTGTGTGGTTTCCACCGCATTTCACAATTCAGGGTACTTTTTGTAAATCAAGCTGATGATGTATGGAGGAGTGGTTTAGTATATTTCTACACTGATACCATGTAAATAAACAGACAATAGTAGGTCAAAGTTATTTCACTAAAAAGTAAGTATATGAAATACAAAGCAATCATATACAAAACGATATGATTGAAGAAAATAAAGTGTACCGAGTTGTTCATAAAAAAAAGTCAGGATTTTGTCCGCAACGTCCAACAGTCAGAAAGTCGTCCTCTCAGTAAATGATTAATTCACGAGGGCCAGGCGATTCTTTTTGGTCAAAATAATATATAAATAATAAATGTCAGTGTTTATCTCAAGCCGACAACACAAACACATCGGCTTTAGCGTTAGCTTGTAAGCATTAGCATTCTGTTCACTCGAGTTGAGGCTAAAAACTACACAAATGGAGTGTCAGTGACTATTTTTACAACATGTAATAAAGTAAATATTTAATATTTGATGTTATTTACCTTTGTTCCACTCGTGTGTTGCCTCCTTCATTTCACATTTATCCAAGAAAGTCTCAGTAGTAAGCAGCTGAGGTCATCGCTTTGAGTCCGGCTTCATACTCCTCCGTAAATATGTTTAAAATAGTCCGTACACTTCTCCTAGCTTTGCGTATCAAAATAAAGTTTGTAAAAATAATAAACAACATTAAACTGCATATAGTTTAAATACTAAGACTGAGAAAAAAAAAACGCAAAATAGTTCCACTAATCAGTGTTCTTCAGCAAAAAGTTGCTGCCAGTTGAAAGTTCTTTACACTCTTCTTTCTCTCTATTGTCAAGTTTGTTGTAATAGAAAATACACAAGAAATAAGAAATAAACAAGTTATTATCGCACACTCCACAATGGCGGTCGTGTGTTTGAAAAATAAGCTTTAGGAACGCTCCCAACTGTGTCCAACAGCACAGCCCGCCACCGAAAAGGTTCTGGGTTGCTTCAAAAAGTCCCACCTAGCTAGGAGGAACACTGAAAGATTCCTGAAGAACTAAATCTACCCAAGTAGTTTTTGGTGAAAACAAAGGGGGAACTTCATTTAAAGTTCCTGAAAAGGTCCTACTGTTGCAGTCAAAACTGACCATTGTCTACTTGCATTAAAAACTGGTTTTCCTGAAATTTCCTCCGGATAAATTCAAACAAAACGGAAACTCTGATAATTGCCCCCAATAAAAAGATCCCCCTGATCAAGAACTCCCTTGGTGCTCTGCATGGTGCATCTGTTAAAAGCAGCCTCAGAAACCTTGGGGTTGTGTTGGATCAGTCAATGTCTTTGGAAGGTCACTGTCGTCAACTGACCAAAAATATTTCTAAAGTGAGAAATTTGTTGTCAAAATTGGATCTCGAAATGATCCTTCACACGTTCATTTCGTCTTGCATTGACTATTGCAATTCTCTATTCACCCTTTTCACCAAGTCAACACTAAAGATACTTCAGACTGTACAAAATGCGGCTGCCAGACTTTTGACCAGTGCACCCAGAACAGCCCATATTACCCCCGGTTTATCCAGTCTTATAAATAAATAAATGGGTTATACTTGTATAGCGCTTTTCTACCTTCAAGGTACTCAAAGCGCTTTGACAGTATTTCCACATTCACCCATTCACACACACATTCACACACTGATGGCGGGAGCTGCCATGCAAGGCGCTAACCAGCAGCCATCAGAGGCAAAGGGTGAAGTGTCTTGCCCAAGGACACAACGGACGTGACTAGGAAGCTAGAAGGTGGGAATTGAACCCCAGTAACCAGCCACTCTACCAACTTCGCCATTGGCTTCCCGTTAAATTCCGCATTGAGTTTAAAATTTTAGTCCTGACGTTGCATGGTGTGG
Organism: Entelurus aequoreus; assembly: GCF_033978785.1. Classification (NCBI taxonomy): domain Eukaryota; kingdom Metazoa; phylum Chordata; class Actinopteri; order Syngnathiformes; family Syngnathidae; genus Entelurus; species Entelurus aequoreus. The sequence goes on along the minus strand of NC_084731.1, from coordinate 88,623,726 downwards.
CCCCTCAGTACATCACTGACTTGCTATGCCCCTACTCTTCAGGGCGCAGCCTCCGGTCTTCAGGCCAGGGTCTTCTAAAGATCCCGAAAACTCGTGGATAAGTGGCATTCCAGGCTATAGCTCCCAGACTCTGGAACAATTTGCACCAGTCCCTCCGTGATCTTGACTGTGTGAAACTTTTAAGAAACATTTGAAAACTTCTCTTTTTAGAAAAGCTTTTAGTTAATGCATCTTTTAACTATCATTTTTAATCCACTTTGTATCCTTTTTATGATGTTGCCCCTGTTGTTTTAAATTGAATTGTTGTTTTACTTTACCTATGTTTTGTACAGCGCTTTTTGATTTTATCTGTGAAAAGCGCTTTATAGATCAAATTTACGGTAACAGTTTAGTATGGGGAACATATTCACCATTAATTAGTTGCTTATTAAAGTAACAATGGCTTAATTTAGAGTTATTTGGACACTAGGGGAACATAAGGGTTAGGGTTAGGGTTACTAATACACCCTCTAGAACACTCTTTCCAAACCCATCCGTGACTGCCCAGACCTTCCCACCTTCAAAAGCCTTCTCAAAACACACCTATTCAGATCTGTTTTTAACCAGTGATTAGTGATTAGTAATGTCCTATCTTGTAATTGTCCTGTATTATTATGTATTTTACAATGTACTGCTTTCATATTTCATGTATTTCATATTATTACTTTAAACTGTTTTATATTTTAATTTTTTATCCTGTAAAGCGTCTTTGAGTGCTCTGAAAAGCGCTATACTAAATGAAATGTATTATTATTATTGTTATTAATAAGCAATAATTCTGAGGTTATTTAGGGAAGACTCTTAGTTAATGGCTTACTGGTTGTATAATAAGGCCATGCAGAATAAGGCATTAATAAGTACTGTATTTTTCGGAGTATAAGTCGCACCTGCCGAAAATGCATAATAAAGAAGGAAAAAAACATATATAAATCGCACTGGAGCCCGGCCAAACTATGAAAAAAATTGCGACTTATAGTCTGAAAAATACGGTACTTAATAATGACTAATTAAGAGCCAATATGTTACTAATTTGCATGTTAATAAGCGACTAATTAATGGTGAATATGTGTTTCCCATTCTAAAGTGTTACCAAATTAACGTATGCACTTGGTTCAAGGTTATGCGGTATTTTCTTTTTTGCGTCCTTGACTCAAGCCATGCTGTAATTTAATATGACATGCTAAAAAAAAATGCATTTGAATTCAGGAAAATTGCAAATGTTTTGCTGTTGAAATGTCCTGCCAAGTCTTCCCTTCACTTAGCGCCACCGATGGAGCATAAAAGGCGGTGGAATATCCGTCAGCTGCGCCTCAAACCCCCGTATACTAGTATAATGGTAGCAAGATAGCGTTATCTCCTCATCCTCAGATAATCCCAGCTCCATCTAGATCACAGCAAACATCCTTCAGGCGACCCACTTCCGTTGTTCTGTGCCACCTAATCCCCCTCACCATCGCTCTCAGAGTATTCAAACGCTTCCCGCAGCTCGGTTTCAACCAGCGTCTGGCTGGACGGTCCCAAACTGTCCTGACGAATGCGGCACCTCCGCAAAATTAATTCCCCCTCCTGGCGCCGGCTGATGGCTAAAGAGGGAAGCGCGGAAGGAGAAAGGAGGCTTGGCGGGAGATGAAGAGAAGATTAGGGGATGACAGCAGAGATGATTGGGATGAGATGGCGAGCCTGGAGATGCATCACAGAGAGAGAGGGGGGGGGAAGATTAGACAAACAAACAAGCGATGCGTGGTCTGGTGTGCAACAAGTTCTCTGGGGGAGGAGGAGAGGAAAGGAGGAAGACAGCAGCGTTTAAAGCAGTAATGACAGGCCAGAGAGTGATAAGAGACTCTCAGTGGAGAGGCCACTATAGCTGCACTCCTCTGCAGGCTAACAACTGTAATTATCCAAACTCCACTCTCGCTACTATTGATCTTCTCCTGCCCGCTGCCTCCGTGCTTCCTCCCCGACGCGCTCTCCGGTTGGTCGGCGGGGTAGCGGTGGAGTGCGGCCCTCTCAGCACGAGGGTTGTTCACACCTGCTGCCGCCGCATGTGGAGAGCGGCCACAAGCACCCTGACAAATATGTGACGCATGCAAAACACAAACATCGGGGCGGCCGCGACGCTCCCCTTGCCGAGTGCGTCAAGTAGGAGTGTGTGTGTGTGTGTGTGTGTGTGATCTCCAGCTGCATCCAACACCTGGTTTCGGCGAGCACGCTGATTTGCAACGCGACGAGTGTTCGGACCAGAGGTGGGTAGAGTAGCCAGAAATTGTACTCAAGTAAGAGTACTGTTACTTTAGAGATGTATTACTCAAGTAAAAGTAAGGAGTATCCAGATCTACAAAATTTGCAGGCAGCATACGGGGCGGCATGGCGTAGTGCAGGGGTGGGCAATTAATTTTTACCGGGGGCCGCATGAGCAACCCGAGCACTGCTGGAGGGCCACATCGACAATATTTCAATTAAATTTTGCTCAATATTATTTTTGATATACACCGTAAGATAAATAATAATAATTAATAATAATAGTAATACTTCAACATAGTGTGTGTAACAGCATTCCATGACTAATATAAATAAATTAACATTAATAATAAATGACAGTAAAATAAGCACACGTATGACTGAGGAGTCATAGTGTAACTTTGTGTGGTGTTTGAGTTGTCCGACTTTTTGTGTGGCCATAAACGCACCAGTGGTTTAGTGCTATGCGTGTTGGTGACAGATGACAAGTTGGTTTTGGCCTGGTTTGTACGGCAGAAAATGACTAGTTTTTCGAGATAGAATTGTTTTACTCATGTTTTTGGTGTGGTTATGTCCGAATATAAACAGTTTTGTTCAATAAAGTGATCGATATAATTCCTGTCCTCGAAGCATCTCGATAGACGTTACAATAATTGAACGGTGTTCAATTGAACGGTGTTGACGAACACCGTTAGGGCCGCTTGTTGTCACTGTCACTCAAAGTTGCATTGCAAAATTCCATAGAATAAATATGTTTATTTTGTTTATAATTCAGATGGGATTTGATTTGGTGCGCGGCATATATACTTGCTGCGCGCAGCGGACGCTTCAGCAGTGCGCAATTGCGCAGGCACGCACCTTAGGTGAGGGGACGTTGCTTTGCAGTTCATGTGTTGTTGAAAACACGGCATTCCTCATCAACTTTTCTCTTTTTGGCGTCTCGGGTGTAAACCGTGCATCACTTGTCGCTGCATGTGCACCTTCACTCGCAGGTTACACACGGACACACGCCCATAAATAATACTTTTCAAAATCAAAGCAGCACAGTTGTATTGCGCGCAGGACATAGATGTTTTTTCAACTTTATTTTGTAATTGCAGTTGTTCACATTCACTCACAATCACGCACACGTCCACACGGAAGTAATACAAATAACGATTTTCAAAACAAAAGCAGCACCGTTGTATTGCACACTCGACATAGATACTTTTTAAAATTTATTTTGTAATTTATAATTGGCCTCACGCGGGCCGGACAGGGACGCACAAAGGGCCGGATGCGACCCGCGGGCCGCAGAATGCCCAGGTCTGGCGTAGTGGGTAGAGCGGCCGTGCCAGAAACCTGAGGGTTGCAGGTTCGCTCCCCGCCTCTTACCATCCAAAATCACTGCCGTTGTGTCCTTGGGCAGGACACTTCACCCTCGCCCCCGGTGCCGCTCACACACCGGAGAATGAATGATGAATGAATGAGTTGTAAAGTGAATGATGGGTTCTCACTTCTCTGTGAAGCGCTTTGAGTGTCTAGAAAAGCACTATATAAATCTAATCCATTATTATTATTATTATTATACCCCTTCCCCTTCAAGCTGTCCTGGATGAACTGAAGTTATTTTTTCCAATAATTTTGGAACTTGCGAGCGTACTTCTTCTTCTTACTCGTCGTCGCCATGTCTCTTCTTCCTTTTGGACATTACTACTTTCCGTAGTTTAAGGCACGCCCCCAATATTGTTGTCCGGGTGGAAATCGGGAGAAATTCGGGAGAATGGATGCCCCAGGAGATTTTCGGGAGGGGCACTGAAATTCGGGAGTCTCCCGGGAAAATCGGGAGAGTTGGCAAGTATGGGCTAACCGCTCTCCAGTGCTTATTAGCTACTTTGCATACTTTTTAAATCTTTTTAGCCCTTTTTTTTCCCCCCAAGATTGCGCCACTGTAATTGTGTGTGTGCTCTTGTGTCACCCTTTTGTGTTCCTGATGTTTCCCTCTTGTTTTAATGTATTTTTTTTTGCCTTTTGGTTCGGGACCCTTTGGGAGTGTGTGACAAGGGGTGGCACTTTCGTGACTTCTGCGGTGCTTTTTTGTGAACTTCTGGATCTGCCTCCTGGGAGCCTTTTGGCCATGGAGACCAGCTGCTGGGTCTTTGCCACACCAGAGTCCGTTTGGAGAGACTGGAGGAGATGCGGATGAAGAAACAGGGCTGCGGAGCTGGCGCCGAGCGCCGGGACGGACAAGCTTCACAGTGTCTTGGCTGAATGAGCAGGTATCGGACACCTCGGTCTCGTTGGACGTATCCTCGCTCATCCATGCGGACTGGACACTGGCCGAGAGTTGGTGGGCGGCCGAGGTTGGAGTCGGCTCTCTTGGTTGCTTTGTTGGGTCTGCTCCTGTCACTAGCCATGCTCCCCCAACCCCAGCAGACGATGGCGTGGAACACCGCAGAGGCCACCACAATGTATATGTTTTTTGTTTGTTTTACTTTTGTGGCTGTGTGTAGAAGTGGTTAGTTGCATCAGCTCTGCTCTCTTAATGTCTTTAATGTCCTTTGTGTTCTTTGATGTTTCCTTCTTACACACATGTCTATGTGCGCTATGGATATGAGGTTTTTTTTTTGTCTCGGCCTCAGTCTGGACACCCCTCTCCAGGGGCCCAGGCTTAGCGTTTACCTGTTTCTCACCTTTTTTGTAAGGGGCAGACCTGTCAGCAATCCTGTTCTGTCTCCCTGTAATGTTTGTCTGCTCTTGAATGGGATTGAGTTGAAAATCTTAATTTCCCCTCAGGGATTATTACAGTATTTCTGATTCTGATTAGCAACATTTGTATAGTTTCACCGGCTCAATATGAGTCCAAAGAGAGCAAACGGACAAGCAATGTGTGGTTTGAAACATTCACAAAGTATCCACACTGCCTTCCCACTCTGTACTCCTTTATGTTGCACGCAGAGAAGATTAACTGACAAGGTGTACGTTTACACTGCAGGTCAAAGTGGTCCAAATCTGATGTTTTGAAATCAGATTTTTTTCATCCTGTTTACGCTGCAAGTAAAATGTGATCTTTATCAGACTCCAGTATAAACATGCACAAGCCCCAATGTGGCCCCAATGTGGCCCCAATGTGGCACAAATATGGCCTCGACGTCACTTGCATATGCAGTTCAATAAAGTGAAAACCAGTGTTTCTTTACCATACCCATTGTTGGGCCGCGAACGCCCTCTAGAGGTCCGCCAAAAATTATCTGTTTTACAGCTGTGGTCCGTATGGGTCGCAGCGGTGCTCACTTGTAATACACTTTTCCACCACTCGTGGCACTAGTGACAATTTCAAACAAACAGAAGTAGTCTGGATCTTAAGTCATAGAGATGTGTTTTGCGTGCCAAAATTAGGACTAAAGTGGTGAACATGTATTTTAATTTAATTCAGTTTAGTGAAGATGCATATTCTTTATTTGTTTAATTTATTCTATTTTAGCACAACATAATTGGATGTATATTCATTTTTGTCAGTTATGAGTCTCTTGTGCGGTATATTTGGTTAGAACCTATTTTTCTAATCAGCCTGATCTAAGCCTAAGGTTTGGGTGGTAAAAAATAATAATCTTTGTGATTAACACATGGATTCATATTATTTGACAAGGTTGTAAACTGTAAGTAGGTCAGATATGATTATTAAATATAAATATAAACTAAGAGTAAAATGACTAATTCAGTGTTAATATTTGAGTGGTTGGCGTTCGGGTGTTTCCAAGGCAGTATTGCCCAGGAATCTGAGGCGGGCACCAAACGATGGGGAAACCCTCCACACAAACATGAGACGCCTCCAACGGGGGCCTACGACGTGTGGTCCTAAAGACAGTAGTGTTCACTGCTAAGCTCGTTATCAAGGGGTCCCCGTCCCAAATGATCATATATCTTGCCCCACATTTTTGTAATTAATTATGGCCAAAGGAGGCACATTTCAATGTCTTACACACACTTGTTATTACATATTTTGACCAGAGGGGGAACACTTCAAATGTTTACACTCACTTGTTATTTCATATGTTGACCAGAGGGGGAGCACTTTTAAAACCGATACACAGTCAATTTGAAAAAATACCTCCTTTTTGGGACCTCCCTAATTTTGATAGATTTCACCACCAGGTGTGCAAATGAGACATTCTCTACTAGATGCAATAGTTTTCTGTATTGGGACCAGGATTTCGGTCCTAACTTGTTCACCGGTCCTCATATGGAAGGTGCTTTTCCTTGTTGATATCTCAAAAAGGGTAGAAATACAAGAACACACACACACACAATACATCACTTTCAGTGCAAGCTACTGTAGGTGCAGCACTCTCAAGCGCACTCTATGGGAACAATCTTGTTGAAGCAATGTCTGCATATTTTAAGTTCCCGGCACTAAATGCGCTCTGTATTTCATAAATTTGTAATAATAAACTCATTAAAGCAACAAAATCCAAATCAAGGCTTTTTCTAATCAATGTAATGGATTAGTCGTTGCAACCCTACATGCAACCCAGCAACATAAATAACTGGATCTTTCTCCAGGATTTGAGAAGTTCTTTAACCACCTCTTTAAAGGCCTACTGAAAGCCACTACTAGCGACCACGCAGTCTGATAGTTTATACATCAATGATGAAATCTTAACATTGCAACACATGCCAATATGGCAATAAAGTGCAATTTTAAATTTCCCGGGAAACTTCCGGTTGAAAACGTCTATGTATGATGACGTTTGCGCGTGACGTCAATGGTTGAAGCGGAAGTATTCAGACACATCGTATCCCAATACAAACAGCTCTGTTTTCATCGCAAAATTCCACAGTATTCTGGACATCTGTGTTGGTGAATCTTTTGCAATTTGTTTAAAGGCCTACTGAAACCCACTACTACCGACCACGCAGTCTGATAGTTTATATGTCAATGATGAAATCTTAACATTATAACACATGCCAATACGGCCGGGTTAACTTATAAAGTGACATTTTAAATTTGCCGCTAAACTTCCGGTTCGAAACGCCTCTGAGGATGACGTATGCGCGTGACGTAGCCCGGGGAACACGGGTATGCCTTCGAAATTGAAGCCAATACGAAAAAGCTCTGTTTTCATTTCATAATTCCACAGTATTCTGGACATCTGTGTTCGTGAATCTGTTGCAATCATGTTCATTGCATTATGGAGAAAGAAGCTGAGCAAGCAAAGAAGAAAGTTGTCGGTGCGAAATGGACGTATTTTTCGAACGAAGTCAGCAACAACAGTACACAGCCGGCGCTTCTTTGTTTACATTCCCGAAAGATGCAGTCAAGATGGAAGAACTCGGATAACAGAGACTCTAACCAGGAGGACTTTTGACTTGGATACACAGACGCCTGTAGAGAACTGGGACAACACAGACTCTTACCAGGATTACTTTGATTTGGATGACAAAGACGCAGACGTGCTACTGTGAGTATGCAGCTTTGGCTTTTTTTTGCGTATGTACGTAACTTTTTTAAAATATATAAGCTTTATGAACCTTGGGTTAGGTGAACGGTCTTTTGGGCTGAGTGATTGTGTGTGTTGATCATGTGTTTGAATTGTATTGGCGTGTTCTATGGAGCTAGGAGCTAGCAGAGGAGCTAGGAGCTAGCATAACACGTACCGTACCGTACGTGCGCGTCACGTACGTAACTTTTTAAAAATATATAAGCTTTATGAACCTTGGGTTAGGTGAACGGTCTTTTGGGCTGAGTGATTGTGTGTGTTGATCAGGTGTTTGAATTGTATTGGCGTGTTCTATGGAGCTAGGAGCTAGCAGAGGAGCTAGGAGCTAGCATAACAAACACGCAGGTGTTATTATGCAGGATTAATTTGTGGCATATTAAATATAAGCCTGGTTGTGTTGTGGCTAATAGAGTATATATATGTCTTGTGTTTATTTACTGTTGTAGTCATTCCCAGCTGAATATCAGGTCACCCCCGGCTCTCACAGCATCTTCCCTATCTGAATAGCTTCAACTCCCCACTAGTCCTTCACTTGCACTTTACTCATCCACAAATCTTTCATTCTCGCTCAAATTAATGGGGAAATTGTCGCTTTCTCGGTCCGAATCTCTCTCACTTCATGCGGCCATCATTGTAAACAATAGGGAACTTTGCGTATATGTTCAACTGACTACGTCACGCTACTTCCGGTAGGTGCAAGCCTTTTTTTTATCAGATACCAAAAGTTGCAATCTTTATCGTCGTTGTTCTATACTAAATCCTTTCAGCAAAAATATGTCAATATCGCGAAATGATCAAGTATGACACATAGAATAGATCTGCTATCCCCGTTTAAATTAAAAAAAATCATTTCAGTAGGGCTTTAATGAACAATGAAGACTGCAAAGAAGAAAGCTGTAGGTGGGATCGGTGTATTAGCGGCTGGCTGCAGCAACACAACGAGGAGGACTTTGAGTTGGATAGCAGACGCGCTATCTGACGCTAGCTGCCGACCGCATCGATGATCGGGTGAAGTTCTTCGTCGCGCCGTCGATCGCTGGAACGCAGGTGAGCACGGGTGTTGATGAGCAGATGAGGGCTGGCGTAGGTGGAGAGCTAATGTTTTTAGCATAGCTCTGTCGAGGTCCCGTAGCTAAGTTAGCTTCAATGGCGTCGTTAGCAACAGCATTGCTAGGCTTTGTCCAGCGGTACAGCATTAACCGTGTGGTTACAGGTCCAGGGTTTGGTTTGGTGTCTCCTGATAGTAGTATTGTTGATCTTCTGTCTATCCTTCCAGTCAGGGGCTCATTTCTTTTGTTTCTATCTGCATTTAGGCACGATGCTATCCCGTTAGCTCCGTAGCTAAAGTGCTTTGCTGATGTATTGTCGTGGACAGTGTTGGGACGAACGCGTTACTTTGTAACGCGTTACTGTAACGCCGTTAGTTTCGGCGGTAACTAGTAATCTAACGCGTTATTTTTTTATATTCAGTAACTCAGTTACCGTTACTACATGATGCGTTACTGCGTTATTTTACGTTATTTTTTATGTAGTATCGGCTAGAAACAGAAGCGCTGCGGTGTCTTTCTTCTGAATCTTCCTCTGTCACGCGCCGGAGAGAAGAAAAGAGGCGTGTGTGTGTGTCTGGGTGTGGGTGTGGGGGGAGGTACACACGTGATCCGCGGTTTGATATATAAAACAAAACAAAAAGGTTGTTAGCATGCACGTTCAGTCCACACACAGTGTGGTCATGGCGAGTGGAGTAACGGAGGAGCTTGAACGCCCCGCGCCATTTAATCGGTGTGTTTATAGGAGCAGACTCAGTTGTGCAAGACGAGGGTTTTAAACACATGCTGAACGTGCTTAAGCCACGTTACGACATCCCGTCGCGCACCCACTTCAGCGATAAGATTGTGCCAGATCTTAATGAGCAGGAGAAGAAAAAAGTTGTGGATGAACTATCCAGTGCATCATCTGTTGCGCTCACGACAGACTGGTGGACGTCCAGGGAAACTATGTGACGATAAGCGCTCACTTCATCACAGCAGACTGGCAGATGAGAAGACACGCCCCCTCTACGAGAGTCACATTGTGCAGGTACTGACACAAGCAGTGGAGGAATGGGAGATAAAGATATCCCAGTCACAAGTGATAATGCCAAAAATCACATAAATGCAGTGAATGAGGCAGGACTGGGACCACAGATAGGTGCTTTGCACATGTAGTGAATTTGGCATCACATCTCAGTCAATAGGATGGATCAGGAAGGAGGTTTCCTAGCACAACAGCTGCTCATGTACTTAAGACAAAGCAAGAGATGCTAAAACTGCCTACTCATAAAGCTCATACATGATGTCCAAACGAAGTGGAACTCCACTTATATGTGTCAGCAGCAGGCAGCTATATACTCTGCATTGACCCACAACACCCTGAAGAAAAATGTCAAAGACATTATCAACCTGTCTGATGATGATGTGAGAGTGGCAGAGGAGGTCCTCCAGGTGCTTAAACCCCTCAAAAGTGTTACATCTCTACTGAGCCCTGAAACTTCACCATCTGTGTCAATGATCCTGCCACTGAAAACAAGGATTGTACATTCCATGGTTCCAAGTGTGGAAGACAGCAGCATCACTCCAGATGTCAGGCTTTATTTCACTATCTATGTTTCAAGGAAGATGATGTGCCTTCTTATGTTGCACTTTAACTTGTTTTTTATTAATGGTCATTGGTCCAAGTTTAAAGAAAGGAGAAATGCCTTTTTATGTTGCACTGTTTTTCATTAATTATGTTAAAATGAAAATAAAAATGCATGTCAAGTTGATCAACTGATTGTATTATTCTCCAGTGCAATAACAGTATTGTAATGAAGGCTAAAAGGGCATTAATGGGAGCTTTAAAAAAAAAAAAAGAAGAAAAAAAGAAGTAACTAAATAGTTACATTTCACAGTAACGCATTCCTTTTTGATGTAAGTAACTGAGTTAGTAACTGAGTTACTTTTGAAATTAAGTAACTAGTAATTGTAACTACCGTATTTTCCGCACCATAAGGCGCCCCGTGTTATTAGCCGCACGTTTAATGAACGGCATATTTCAAAACTTTGTTTACCTATTAGCCGCCCCGTGCTATTAGTCGCACCTACGCTACGCTAAAGGGAATGTCAACAAAACAGTCAGATAGGTCAGTCAAACTTTAATAATATATTACAAACCAGCGTTCTAACAACTCTGTTCACTCCCAAAATGTAATGTGCAAATGTGCAATCACAAAAATAGTAACACTCAAAATAGTGCAGAGCAATAGCAACATCAATAACTCAACGTTGCTCATACGTTAGTGTCACACAACACACAAAATAAACATTTAAAGCTTACTTTCTGAAGTTATTACTCATCTACAAATCCCTCGAATTATTCTTCTTCGGTGTGCTTCACTTGTTTTTTGACACCATCTGTGATGTGGACGCGCATGCAGTCATAGATCAACAGGGACGTAGCTGCGTGAAAAAAGTCACCCGGTGTCTTCGCGTAAACGTCTATCAACCACTCGCTCATCTTTTCTTCATCCATCCACCCCTTCGAGTTAGCTTTTATGATGACGCCGGCTGGAAAGTTCTCTTTTGGCAAGGTCTTCCTTTTGAATATCACCGTGGGCGGAAGTTTCTGGCCGTTAGCATGGCTAGCTAGAACCACAGTAGGACGACTTCTCATTCCCTGTGGTGCGAATATTCACTGTACGTGTTCCCGTTGTATCCACAGTGCGGTTCACATGAATATCAAAAGTCAGTGGAACCTTGTACGCGTGTCTCTTAGTAGGAGACATTTTTTTGTCTTTACAGAAACACACAAATGAAATTAAATATCCGCGAGCTTTCTTCTTCTACGGGGGCGGGTGCTCACCTTGGCGGTTGCTTACAGTAGAATAAGAAGCGCTTCCTCTTCTATGGGGGCGGTTGCTTACCGTAGAAGAAGAAGCGCTTCCTCTTTTACGGGGAAAAAAGATGGCGGCTGTTTACCATAGTTGTGAGACCTAAACCTTATGAAAATAAATATGAATATTAATCCATATATAAGGCGCACCGGGTTATTAGCCGCACTGTCTGCTTTTGACAAAAATTGTGGTTTTTAGGTGCGGCTTATGGTGCGGAAAATACGGTAGTTACTGGTTTTCAGTAACTAACCCAACACTGGTCGTGGAGATAAAAGTCACTGTGAATGTCCATTTCGCGTTCTCGACTCTCATTTTCGAGAGGATATAGTATCCGAGGTGGTTTAAAATACAAATCCGTGATCCACAATAGAAAAAGGAGAAAGTGTGGAACCCAATGAGCCCTTGTACCTAAGTTACGGTCAGAGCGAAAAAGGATACATCCTGCACTACACTCTAGTCCTTCACTCTCACGTTCCTCATCCACAAATCTTTCATCCTCGCTCAAATTAATGGGGTACTCGTCGCTTTCTCGGTTCGAATCGCTCTCGCTGCTGGTGTAAACAATGGGGAAATGTGAGGAGCCCTTCAACCTGTGACGTCACGCTACTTCCGGTACAGGCAAGGCTTTTTTTTTATCAGCGACCAAAAGTTGCGAACTTTATCGTCGATGTTCTCTACTAAATCCTTTCAGCAAAAATATGGCAATATCGCGAAATGATCAAGTATGACACATAGAATGGATCTGCTATCCCCGTTTAAATAAGAAAATGTCATTTCAGTAGGCCTTTAAAATACACTTTACCTTTTCCAACTGTGCACACCTTGACAATAAGATGAGTTACTTGGCTTCTCCTCACCAGACCACAAAGCTAAATAAACAATGACACCTTATCGGAGGAAAGAAGACAAAACACTAATAGTAATTATTAATAGTAGGAGAAAGACGGGCGGTCCTGTAGTGACAAAGACCGGAGGAATAGTAGAGTGAAATTGAAAATGTCAGCGCTTTAAGTGTCGACTCTAATCAGACAAGCTGTCATTATAACAGTGAGGTTAATAGCGGCTGGCAGAATCACCTTTGAGGGGGAAAAAAAAGCTCTTTTTACTCAAGCCACAGGACCGCACGCACACACACACACACACACACACACACAGTGTCAATATATATGGTTGTGTCGCCAAGCAGTGGGAGAGGATTGATGAAGGGGATCCGACACTCATGCATCTAGTGTCGTGGCTGAACATGCAGCGTCTGATAGCGCCATTGAGCAAGCGGGAGGATTTACAAGTCGCCCTACTGGCCTCCATGCGCGGCCCCAACCCCTCTTTTGTCCCCCCATCACCTGTTCCAGATTTATGACACCCAATTACAGGCGCCGATGCTAACAGTATTCCCCATTAGCCTATCAAATGCTTTAGTGCTTGTTCCCTCAAAGGGTTATCTGGTCTTTCAGCAGGGTCATAGCCAATTTATGCCCCAGACCATGTGAACAAAGGCTCTGCTTTTTGTTTTGTTGCGCCGCTTCCCAAGACAGGTAATTAAAAGGCAAGGAGTTTGTGGTTAATTTGTGAGATAATTATCTAAATTAAACTGCCTTCTCCTCACATGGCGGGCAATTTGGGTTGGGGGGGGGGGGGGGGTGCGCTTTGCCGCGGTCGTCACAGGGTATTGTCGCGTCGCAGAAACAAAACCTGTAATGACACCTTCTCCTTTCTGTCCTTTTGTCTTCTCCGCTTTGTTTTGGCTGAGCTTTTGTTTCAGCAGTCAGAGAAGTAAATGAAGAGGCTGAAGAGCGCTTTTACTTCCAGGTGCTCGTGAGCTAAACCTTCCCACCGAATGGGTGACATTCGCATCCCCAAATAAAATATATAAATGCACGATAACATTAACGGTCAAAAGAAAATATGAAGCAAAGGTGATCTGATTGCATATTTGGTAATTACCATTTCAAAAATTACTTTAAACTAGGCCTGTTAAAGTTTATAGTTAGTTAATTTTTTGCTATTATTACTAGGAGTGCACAAAAAATGTATTCACATCTGAATTATGATTCTTATTCATCCCAATTCTAAATCGATTCATTATTCTCATCTCTCATCGATTTAATTTGGGGAATGAGGGATTTCTAATCACTGCTATGTTGGAATTCTTACTAATATTGATACTGTTGTTGATAATATTCCTTTTTGTTTGACTACTTTTGGATTTTTTTGTGTCATGTTTGTGAGTCCTCTCAATTGCTCTGTTGATTGCTCTTCTGAATGTTGCTGGGCCGAGTTTGGTTTTGGAATTGCAATTGTATTATTATGGTATTATTGTGTATTCTTTTTTAGGGATTGATTAATAAATACACATTTTTTTTATTTTTTTTTATTTTAATTTATTTATTCATTTATTTTTGTTTAAAAATCTATTTTTAAAGATATGTTTTTAGGCCATCTCCATGCAACAAGAAGGAGCTTTTCTAACCCATAACCTTTTGAAAAAGTTTCATCATAATTAATATACTTAATATTACATTGCGAGAATCGGTTTACATTGAGATACGTGTTAAAATGAGAATGGACTCTGGAATCGAATCGTCACCCCAGGAATCAGAATCGGATTGAATTGTTAGGTACCCAAAGATTCACACCCCTAATTAATACTATTCTGACTATTTTATGTTTTTTTATTTAATATTTTATTATTTATATTTTATTTTTACATGTGCAGGATTTTCTATTATTTTTAGATTATGTATATGTATATTATGTATAATGTTCCTTATTGCATATGTGTCATAATTATGGCTGTCAAAAACAACAAGTTATTGTAACTCATGTGATTAATCACAAAAAAGTATCATATTAATCACGTATATACGCACATTGATCACGCAATTTACTTTGATGGGTGACTGGTGTACTAGCTGGCAAATGTCACTTTAAAATAAACCCAGACGGTACTTCAGAGGAATAGTGCTTAACCATAGGGCTCATTGTTGGGCCGCAAGCGCTCGCTAGAAGGCCGCCAAAAATGAAACAAATAAAACATTTCTCAGCTGTAATCCATTTGGTACTCAGTTGTAATACACTTGTGGCAGTACTGACAATCTCACACAAACAAGAAATCTGGAGTCAGAGTCATAGATTTTCTTAAGCGCAAAAATTATGACTCAAGTGGTAAATCTGTATTTTCATTTTGCACTTAAATTTTACTGACAGTTTAGTTAAATAACATATTCATTATCAATGTTTTGTTTTTTATTTCAGCACAACATAATTTAATGTCAAAAAAATTATCTCATTCATTTATTAGTCCCTTCTAATGCGGTATATTCAGTGAGTAGTTCTTTTTCTAATCAGTCTGACCTAAGATTAAAGTTAATGTGTTCAATAAATGATAATAAGAGCTGGGAAAAAAAAGGTGGGTTCCTTTGTAGAAGAACTTTGGAATGTCTAAAATGGCCATAAAAAGTGGTAGATGTCTCCTGTATGTTTGAAAAAAACGCCACAGGTTGGAACATGCTAAATTGAATGTGTGTTAAAAGATCGAGTGTCTCCGTGGTATAGTACACTTAAAGTGTCTGCACCACCTTTGAATTGTACATGCAGTGTTATTATATCACACGCAACATGCCACTAATAGTACACTCAATGTTATGAATTGCACACGTAGTTTAGCACCTGGTATTTGGATCTGAGTAAATCAGGCCCTTAGTCGCCACTAACACTGAGTCAGTATGAAGTGGCCTAATGGTTAGAGTGTCCGCCCTGAAACCGGTAGGTCGTGAGTTCAAATCCCGGCCGAGTCATACCAAAGACTATAAAAATGGGACCCATTACCTCCCTGCTTGGCACTCAGCATCAATTGGGGGTTAAATCACCAAAAATCATTCCCGGGCGCAGCCACCGCTGCTGCTCACTGCTCCCCTCACCTCCCAGGGGGTGATCAAGGGTGATGGGTCAAATGCAGAGAATAAGTTTGCCACACCTAGTGTGTGTGTGACAATCATTGGTACTTTAACCTTTAACTTTAATTAGCATGCGCTTGTCGCTACCATACCATTGTTTTCCAGGGAAAGAAGCCGAATGAAAACATAGGTGCTGTTACTCAAATGAGTCATTTTGGGTGATGGAACCTTGAAATGGGACAATGCACATTTTTGAGTAGTGCGAAATTTGTATTAACAGATTTTACCATAATTTCCGGGCCATGATTTAAGCCCCACACACCAAAATTTTACAATAAATTAATATTTTTACATATATTAGCCGCACCGACCATAAGCCGCTGATACATACCGGTACGAAAGATTTTGTAAATGTTTATTTCCATACCTTAATTGTTTCCAAATGGTGCCTGTCAAACAAAAGCATATTCGCTAGTGCTCTCCACTCCAGCTTGATTACATTACGATAGTCCTATGAATAAAGCAAAACATGTTCTAGACCAAAAATCACTCTATATTCTCTACTGCTCACTAGTGTTACCATATCTGAGTAATTGTGCAGAAATATGGGGAAATAACTACAAAAGTACACTAATTCATTAACGGTGTTACAAAAAAGATCAGTTAGAATAATACATCATGTTGGATATAGAGAACATACAAACCCTTTATATATTGAAATTCCACGACATAGTGAATTTGCAAACAGCTAAAATTATACACAAAGCACACTACAATATACTACCCAATACTATACAACAATTCTTCTCAACAAAAGAGGAGAAACATAATCTTGGAGAAAAATGTAATTTACGCACGTACAACACTTAAGACCTTCAGTATATCAGTATGTGGAATTAAATTATGGAATGAATTAAGCAAAGAAACCAAACAATGTACAAAGATGATCAACTTCAAGAAACTCTTCAAACTTAAAGTGTTTACAAAGTACAAAGAAGAAGAACCATGATAAACATTCTGAATTTATTTTATCCATCCATTCATTTTCTAGATAATCTTACTTATCTCACCATATGAAATATAACTTACTTCACTAATTATTATTTATTTATTGTTATTGTTATTACTTATGGAGTATATTGTGAATAAATTGAGAACAGGAAGTGAACAAAAGTTTGAGCAACTTCTATGTAAAGGAAAGGGGGTAGGATTAAATAAGCTCTGCTTCTTCCTACTCCTTTTCGAACATGCTGAATAGAGAAACTGGAAATTGTGATGTAGCATGTTGTATGCATGCATGTTCGAAATAAACACAAACTCAACTCAACTCAACTCAACACTTACAAATATGCATGAAAACACTCCGACATGGCACTGTTTAGTACAGGGGTCGGCAACCCAAAATGTTGAAAGAGCCATATTGGACCAAAAAAACAAAAACAAATCTGTCTGGAGCCGCAACAAATTAAAAGCCATATTACATACAGATAGTGTGTCATGAGATATAAATTGAATTAAGATGACTTAAAGGAAACTAAATGAGCTCAAATATAGCTACAAATGAGGCATAATGATGCAATATGTACATATAGCTAGCCTAAATAGCATGTTAGCATCGATTAGCTTGCAGTCATGCACTGACCAAATATGTCTGACTAGCACTCCACACAAGTCAATAACATCAACAAAACTCACCTTTATGTATTCACGCACAACGTTAAAAGTTTGGTGGACAGAATGAGACAAAAAAAGAAGTGGCATAAAACACGTCCTAGAAAGTCGGAGAAAGTTATACATTGTAAACAAACTACGGTGAGTTCAAGGACCGCCAAAATTAGTAGGAAAAAACGGCGCTCGCCAAATACTCGAATCAGTGAAGCATGTTTAATACAAACAGTGTGATTTATAACAATTAGGGAGGTTTGCGTCATGTTTGTCCTCATACGGAAACCATATTAAAACAAAATTATTTTTTTTTCCATTTTTCATACATTTTTAAAAAAGCTCCTGAGAGCCACTAGGGCGGCGCTAAAGAGCCGCATGCGGCTCTAGAGCCGCGGGTTGCCGACCCCTGGTTTAGTAGGTATGAATCGTTGTAGTTATATTGTAAAATTTACAAACATTGCTTGGCATGATGAATAAAGAATCCTTTTAAGCAGACTCGCTATGGACGTATATACTTCCGGCACGTAACAGGAAGTGCATTGTCAACCCGCTGAACACAGACAATAACACACCTTTTTAGTGTCATCGTTTCATAAGCCGCAGGGTTCCAAGCGTTGGGAAAAATTTGCGGCTTATAGTCCGGAAAATATGGTAAGTTTGTTTTGGGAGTTTCAACAACGGTTCTGCCGAACGGCCCTGAATTTTGCTGCTTTGTGTTGGTGTTCCCATGAGCAGTGATCACTGTGAATCCAGTACTCAGAAAGCTGGGTTTGAACCGTCAACCCCTGCGGTTACTGAAAAAAAATGTGTTCTTTGTGATGCAGCTTGTGTCTGTCTGACTCCCCATCCTCACACACCCCACAAACATGCTCGCTCGTACGAAGAAGAAATGATCGCTCCCTGTCAAACCTGTTGGCACGTTGCCATCAGGCCCTGACAGGAAAATAACACACTTCAAGGAAAATAATACACTCATTCTGCTGTCGGCGCTTGCAGACTCGTGCCTCGCCGTGAATGCGTGTGTGCGCGTGTGCACGAGGGCATGCGTCTAAAAGCCCTCATCGCCGCTGTCAACCTGAGTACAAAGGATCACTTTATATGATTAGTATGCATCTCTGAAAAACATACTGCACTAAAAGCCCTGCCCCGCTGGCTGCTCCACGCCAATTAATGGATTAAGAAATTATTTCCAGGCGAGCCTTGTTGTGAGACGGCTATGATACGTGGCGGTTGTGGCGTGTGCCAGCCAGGCGGCCCCGTCCTCAACGAGGCCTGCGTCAGAAAGCCTCAAAGGAAGGGCGTGCTGCCCAATGCACAGTAAGACACCTGACAAGTCACTTTAATTTCAATTCATATGCAATACGTAAAATCAGGGGTGACCAAAGTGCGGCCCCGGGGGCTATTTGTGGCTTGCGCCTCATTTTTTTGTTTTAATTCAGCATATTCAAAAAGTACAATCGAAGCCCTAGAGCCCACATTAGCTCATGACAAAGAAGGTTTATCGCCACACTGAAATGACAAGGGCTATGAGAAAAAGATAGCATAGCATATGGAAATTAACAATCAATCAATCAATCAATGTTTATTTATATAGCCCTAAATCACAAGTGTCTCAAAGGGCTGTACAAGCCACAACGACATCCTCGGTACAGAGCCCACATACGGGCAAGGAAAAACTCACCCCAGTGGGACGTCGGTGAATGACTATGAGAAACCTTGGAGAGGACCGCATATGTGGGTAACCCCCCCCCCCCTCTAGGGGAGACCGAAAGCAACGGATGTCGAGTGGGTCTGACATAACATTGTGAAAGTCCAGTCCACAGTGGATCCAACACATCAGCGGGAGTCCAGTCCACAGCGGGGCCAACAGGAAACCAT